>NC_083107.1:55565686-55868716 GCF_949774975.1 Lagenorhynchus albirostris
TCCCCTGCATCGGCAGGCGGACTCTCAACCACTGCGCCGCCAGGGAAGCCCAAGGACTGATTACTATTACTGTTTCTTCAACTACACTTTAGTCTCCTAGATGGACCTAGAAGTATAATCCCCATGCCTTCCTTCCCTGAGCCTCCTTTAGCTTGATAACGAATGACCTAGCATATAAACTGAGCCTTTTTTCCCCCCTCTTCTTTCTCTTTTAATTGGCTGTTGAATTAAAAAGTAATCTGACTAAATGAAGCGCCCCCTAAATGTTCAATCTCCCCCTTCCTCTCATTCCTTTCCCCCCTTTCAATTCTACGTTTATTGGTCGCCTGCTCTGTGTTAGACATCGAGCAAATAACCAGGGACACAAACATGAATGATGAGTCTGTCCTGAGGTATTTCTTGAAATCTTCTTTGTGTAAGAGGGTCTCCTGGGCCTCTCCCAGCTCATGCTCGCCTGGTTACTTAGTTGTTTGATAATGCTCCTCCCAAAATGTGGCCCTAGGACCTTTGCACTTGCTGTTCCCTCTGCCTGGAAAGCTCTTCTGAGGAGGGAAAGCTCTTCCCTCCTGTGGCTCCTTCTCTGTATATTCAAGCCTTGGCTCAAATGTCATCTCATCAGACAGGCCTCCTCTGCCCACTCTCTACCACATTACTCTGTTCTGTCTGCAGAGCATTTGTCATCTGAAATCATCTTGATATGTCTGCTATATTTTTACTTTTTTGTTGTCTGTCTCTCCCCTCATTAGACTGTAAGCACCATGAGATCAGGGTCTGTGTTTTGTGCACTGCTGTTTGCTCGAGTCGCCAAGTAGTGGCAGCATCTAGCAGGTACTCAGTACTAAATAATTGTGGATTGATTGAACTTGACATTCCAGCGAGCTTCCAGAGGGCTCAAGCTGAGCCCTTCCCCTCCTGTGGTTTGGACACCATATCTCTTGTAATGTGCTTGTCCTCTGATTTTTTTTTCAGGGGTATTTGCCTCTTGCCAGAGGCTAAGTAACAAATGTTTCCTCATCAGCAGAAAGAAATCCTCTCCTTCTGTCTTAACCAAACCCAGTCTCCTTATCGTGAGCCTGGCTTCCTGCTTCCGGAAACTGTGACCCGAACTGCTTCCCAGGAATATACCTGCCTTGTGTCTCTCCCTCAGGGCTCTACATTGTGACTTTTAAGGTGACAATCAGCTAATCCAATAACAGAATCCTGCTAATGTGCTAACGGGACAGGGTGAGAAAAAGGCTCCCAGCTCCCTTCCTTCTGACTCAGGTTACATCTGTGCATTTAACAGGGCCCTTCTGGAGACAATTAAATAAATGCTTTATTGAAACAATAAAATTAATAGGGGTCTCATGGAACTCAATGAAAGGTTTTTAAAAATTAACTTCATTGTTTTTTAAACTTCAGATTAAACTTTGCTAGGCAAGGGGGTGGGGCAGGGCCAGATTTTCATTAAAGCTGGTCCCTGACCACAGGGCCTCCTGTGTGTGGGGACAGTGAAGATCCCAAACCTAAGCTTTCCCTACGGAAGGGCCACTGCTGCCATTCTGAGGGCCTGGCTCCAAAGGGCTACCCCAGTAAGAGGCAAGGTTATGCTAAACCATAGGTCTGGTTCTGGTCCTGGGACTCTGTGACCTCATGGATTGACTAACCCTCTGCTTCATGAGATTTGGGTGCCCTAGGTCAGTTGTCCCATCAAAGGAAGTGTCCTGACGATACTTGTCATGTCGAATGAATGAAACAATGAAACCGGGGCTACTCATTGTGCCAGGAAGTGGGTGGGACGTTTGTCTGGTTCTGCATTTGTCTGGGTCCGGGCCCACCCACCTCATGATGTCACCTCACAGCCCTTTCCCTGGCTGTGTAACCCATGGTCCCCCATTCCTCCCTAGGAACCATTTTCAGCCTCAAGAAAGGCCTAGGAAGTCAGAGTTTGTCAAATCAGAACCTGAGGCCAGAGATTTTGGAAAATCTGTGGAAGGTTCTGCTGGGGGGGGGGCCTGGGGAGCAGGTGTGATGTGGGACCTGGGGACTTTCCCATGAGGAATTTGCCCAGCTTGGAGGGCACTGGGACCCTGGATGGCATAATTCTTGTGGAAGATGAGGTTCTCTGTCCAGATGGATGGAGCTGGCATAAGACTGTCTTCAGGATTCCTCATTATTCCTATCAAGGTAGCACGTTGATTCAAACCATCTGTGGGCTTGTGAGGTCTGATTAGACTTGGCGTTCCCAACTCTGGGCTCCCGACTTACGCCCTATGTGAGTGTGACGAGCAGGCTGGAGGTGCGGTTTAAGTCCGGCGTGGACCCTCTCTCTCACCCTCAGCGTCCTTGCCCCCAGTGACGCAGGGCACATGCAGCTCCAGTCCCCTCCCTTCCCCTGGGCTGCCAACAGGCATTGGGAGGCGTTCTGAGCTGGAAGGCAGAAGGCTTCAGCACCCAGCTCTGCCCTTAACCAGGTGGGTAACTTAGAGTAAGTTATTCAGCCTTTCTGGGACTCAGTTTTTTCATCTGCAAGGTGGGGATAATGATACCTGCTGTGGTTCTTTTGAGGGTCAAATGAGGCACAGGTGTGAATCACTTTGAAGTACATGAAAAAAAGATTGTACAAATGTTGTTGTTTTCATTAATGGCATTCCCTGTCACAGGGAACAAAGTTTTCCTGCCCTGGAGTTCCTATCCTCTGAGTACTGAGTTCAGGGCATCTTTGGCATCTGGAAGGGAGAATAAAGCTTTTGGGGGCCTTGCTTATTTACTTCTCTGGTCCCTCACTTCCCCTAGAGGGCTTCTACCCTCTTTCCCCCTCCAGTACTACCTAGTCTCCCAGACCAGAGGTTTCGGAAGTATCTTTAACTCTTCCCACCCTTTTATCCCCTGATATCTATTCTGTCAGCACATCTTATTTCTTCCTTTGAAATCCATCCCCGACTCACCTTTTCTTTCCTGGTCCCACTGACGTCACCTTAGTCTAAGCCATCATTTCCTGGGTTTCCCCAGGAGCTCCTCAATGGGTCTCCCCGCCCTTCCTCTGTCTCCCCTCCGTGCCTTGCTGCACAGGGCTATCAGCTTCATCTCCCCAAGGGCCACCATTTATCAGGTCACTCCCCTGCTCAAGAAGAGCCAATAGCTCCCCAGTTATCTCATCAAGGCCATTGTCCTCTATGTGCTCTCAAAGTCTTCCACTCCTCTGCTACACCTGCACTATGCAACTTGATTTCTTGCAGTTCCTTGCATTGCACCCTCCTCTACAACCAGACCCATTTGCTTACAGTCCCCCAAAGACGAGGTGCCCATTCCTACCTCTCTGCCTTTGCACAGACCATTTACCCTGCCTGGAGTGGGAATACCCTCTCCTAGACTCTCTGTCAATTCTCTCCAGTCTGCAGCAAGTCCCTGGTTCCCACCCACCCCCTGCCCCTGAATTTTCTTAGGAGGTTATCTTATGGGACTATCTCCCTGCTCTATGTATCCTAAATTCTTCTTGCTTATATTGGCAGTACTGATTTAGTGTCAATTATCTTTCATTTCTTGTCCCCCTGCCCTGCCTCCCTTACCTTGATTATAAACTCTCTGAGGGCCGAGACCCTGTCCTCTATCTTTCCTATAACATCTAATCAAAGTCTGGATGTCCTGTAAAATCGTGGTTGATTGAATGGACAAAGAGATCTGGTGTGATGCATGGAGACAGTGTGGAGATTCTCTATTTTAAACAGAGATTTCGTGTCCCCTTCCCTCCTCCCCTACCCCACTGCTGCTCTTCAGAATCCAACCCCCCCCCCCCCCCCCCCCCCCCGCCACAATCTTCATCCATCAGTAATAAAGCAGGAACAATAGGGGGTTTCTTTCTAATTAAAGGGAGCAGTTAGTGTTTCCACTTCAAAGCCCCAAGAGAGAAGACTTTTGTTCACAGGGCCTGGGAGCTCTGGGAGCCCCGGCTGGGTGGGGAAGTGAAGCTTCAGGCCCAGCCAAGCATTAAGCTCGTGAACCTGAGATCCCCAACCCCTTTCCCCCACCCCCCACCCCCGTTTGCAGGCAGAGAAGCTCAAATTTAAAACAACAACGTAATTTGGTAACTCGGGTTCTGATAAAACAGTTGGGGGAATTTCTTCTCTCCTAGCGTCTGAAGCCAATGTTATTACAGGTGTGTGCTTGTCTCTCCCAGCTTCCCCAGCCCCTGTCGCCCCGCCACACACACAGAGCACACACACGTGCCACACCACACGCTCACACGTATGTGGGACTCACAGCATGGCGCTCGCCGAGTGGCTGCACCCTCTTACCCCCGTTCCCAGGGCACTCTGGCCTGGACGATCCCACACTCCCGGTTACTCTCACACGTGTCATCCACCTCTAAGTGCTCAGGAGCGAGGTGCTCTGGCTCGAGACTGTCCCGTTCTCTACTCAGCTGCAAGTCAGCTTGGCCACAGACTGATCCCGTACGCTGGGCCCACGCTGATTCCCACCCTGATTATAAGCTGGCTCCTACCTCTGACCACAGATTGAGACCCCAAAGTGGCCACAGACTGAGCATGGATATGGTCATAGACTGAAGCTCCAAAGTGCCCACAGAGTGTGTCCTAACAGTAGACCCAATAAAGAGCATAGTGGGTCTTCGGTCTAGCAAATCATCTCACAAATTCGATCCATTGATAAGGGAGGTGGGAAGAGAGCTCTTGGTCTAGTTCCACTGCTGAAACTCTGTAAAGCCCACATTATCCATCCCTCCATCCCTCCATCCCTCCATCCTACACTGAGCACCTATTCTTCGCCATATAGTGCTGAACAAGGCTAAATACAGACCCTGTGCTCAAACATCTCAGCGTTAGATAAACATCATGGGTCTGGGCATTTTACAATCCTGTGTTCAAGTTCCTCCTCCTTGATTTACTAGCTGGATCACTTTGGACAAGTTACTTAACCTTTCTAAGTGTCAACTTCCTCACGGGCAAATGGGGGCTAATAATAATAACGACCTCTAGGGACGTTAAAAGGATTAGATGACGTGCTCTATCAGGTGCAAACACAGTGCGTGGCGCATAGAACATGCTCGATAAATAATAATGATCATTCGTTTAGTTGTTATTCATTCCAGTGGGGATGTAGACAAACATGCCTAAAATTACAAAACAGCATAAGATCTGTCCTGGTTCCATGTACCAGCGAAGGAGGAACCCAGAGGAGACTCTGGGTCTGCTGGGGATGTCGGGGGGGGGGTGCTTTTGTGGGAGTGGGGCTTGGGAGTGGGGTGGAGGCAGCCCTCGGATAGAGGCTTGTGGAAGTACGATTTTGCTTGACTGACCAGGCCTGTTGGGTCCAAGTGGAGGAAAAGACGCGCAGATTCCACTGGGGTCAAGAATGGCGTCCCCTGCAGACTATGGGCAGAAAGTTTTAAAGGTCACAGGGAGGTACTATTCTTATGACATGCCACTAACTGGTGAAGGCAACAACCGTCTATGCATCCAGGACCGTCTCAAAGGGCATCTGATGATGGTGAAGGATGGTGATGTGGACACAATGTTGTGATTGTGGTAAAGCAATGACACGGTTAAGAAAAGGATGGCTGAGGTCTTCCAGCTGCACACCTCCCCTCTGCTCTGACCTGGCCTTCTGTCTCCTTTTCTTTCCTGCTTCCACTCCCTTCCCACTTCCTTCACTCTCTTTTGTCTCTGTGCGGCACAGAGAGACACCTTTGTCCTCATCACTTGCCTTCCTCATTCCCCCGAAGGCCCCTGGGTCCCAGCTCCAGTTTGGCTTGACCGAGGCGGGCTGTTTCCGCACACGTGATGACGCCAGTATGGGGCATGGCCGCCCTGCTGCGGCCTTGCTTACTCCCCTGATTATTTCTCCTTAATTGAGCGTAAAGAATGTGAGGAATGCGGAGCAGACCGCGTGAGGAGGGCTGCTGCGGCCCCCGCGGGGATCTGGGGATTCGGGGCTCTGGATGGGAGAACTGCAGATGGCCACTGAGCCCCACGGAGTGTGTGTCATTCCTGGCGCTCCCACTCCCTCCCCACCGTGATGGGCCCAGTTCTCCAACCTTTGATCCATCCCTTCACTGTTCTGGGGCTTTCTTCTCCCTCCTTTCTGCACAAAGAATTTCACTTCTTTGTAAACGGGCCACAGTCTCCTCTCTTCCCCGGAGTCTGCCTTGATTTAAACCCATTTGACACTGACAATCCTTACCAATCTCTAAATTCCAGGTGGAACTCTAAAAGCCATTTACTCCCCTCTGGTGAAGGAAGGGGAAGCGATGGCTACCCCGCAGCTTGCTGGGCTGTGGGAAGATTTGTGAGTCCAGGTGTGAAGCCGGATGCTTACGTGTCAGGAAGGCAGCCAGGTGAGTCGCAGCTGGAGCGTGACTGTGAGGGAGGTGCTGTGTGAGCCTCTCTGTCTCTTTCCTCTGCCCACTCAGGGTCCAGCCTCCTGCCTTCTCAGGTGGAGTGTGACGTGGAAGAGAAAGCGCAGGTCGGGGACTCAGACCTGAGTTCGAGTCCTGCCCCTGCCCCATTGTCTAGTAGCTGTGTGACCTCAGGTGAATTATCTCTTCCCCTCTGAGGCTGTTCCCTCGTGTTTAAGAGGATGGTGTTGTTTCTACACTTGCAGAGTTGTCAAGATGAAATTAGATGCGTCCAAGCCTGTGAGGCACACAGTAAGTACTTAGGAAGTATTAGTCTGGCTCTTTCGAGGAGACTGGAAGAAGGGGGTGACTTTTTCTGAAAGAGATTTTGCTTCTGTGGTAAATGCACTAGGCTATCCCTGGAGATCATCGAAGGGACAGAGCGATGCTGAGGGACTCAGTCCTAAAATTTCCACTCAGAGGCCAGTGGATCCCAAAGCTGCAGATGAACGGGATGCCAAAGAGAAGTGCCGGGCTGGGGGGACCCGGCCATTCCGGAGCTGCCGCTCTGGCTCCTTAAGAGAGGACAGTGACAGCTTTCTTCCTTCCCCTCCCCTCCCCCAAGGCTTGACCAAAGGCGATGGCCCATCCTGCAATGGGAGGGTCTATTTAAAGAAAACTTCCTGCCTAGGAGAGATGTTCTGTGTTGAGATAGCTAATCCTCCCAGAATAGCTGAGCGTGGGCTGGTCTCCTTATTTTGGCAAACAGGACCTGGATGGGGCCTGGCTGGGGTACAGGCCAAGCTCACCCAAAGGCGGGGGCTGGGCAAAGTGGAACTCCCCGGCCCCTTCCCACGTAGCCTCTGCTGGCTGCCTGGGGCCTCCTGATTCTTCCATTCACTGGCAGGCGGCTCCCTGGAGGTGCTCTGTCAGAGGGGCAAGGCCTAGAAGGCACCGATTATATTCTGCAAGCTTCCTGCTGTTAGCGCTTTGCGAACTTCTCTTGAGATGAACGTTCAAAATCAAGTGTGAGGTAAATGGGCCTCGTGAGTGATGGCATAGGGAGCTTTACCACTGGCGGTGTTCATGAGCAGGGCCGTAGGCCCCTTCGTCTTTATGGCACCTGGAATGCTGGGTATTAGCGGGGCTTAGGACAGAGGCTGACCTGCCGGGCTGACACTGACATGTCCCTCCATTTCCCAGAGACAGACGCAGAGGCAGCATTGCTGCCCTCCCCTCTGCGGCAGGAGGTACCCAAGGAGGACCCCAGGGTCACCATCAGTGAAGCTGATCCTGCGGCTAGAGGCGGAGGTAGGAGAAGGGCATCAGGAATAGGAGGGGAGTGTAGAATGAGGGTAGCAGGCTTGGGGTGGATGAGGGTGGAGGATTCATCTGCAAGAATCTATTGGCCCCGGGACCAGGCTGAATCTTTCTGCAAAGTCAGCCACTAGACCTCTCTCCTTCTCAGAGCTGCAACCCTCCTGGAGCAACTCTGTGCATTGTCCCCTCCTCTGGCCCCCATCCCCATTCCCATCTGGGTCTGCATTCCTGTTCATAGCCACAGCAGTCCTGGCAGCAGCCATGGCTGAGCCACATCTGGGGCTCTGATGGCCACATCTGTATCCGCCCCTCTCAGAGCTGGTTCTTTCTATTCTGACTTTTATCTGCATCTGTGGAATCTGGAGGGGATCTGTGCCTGGTGGATTCCCAGCCCCAGGAGCTGTCAGTTTCCGGGGGAGGGCTGGGGAGGACTCCATGTCACCAGGCCCAGAAGAGCTATTCTGATGGGCTTCGGTCGGGGGCAGCGGCTCCCACCTCTCTGCAGTCATGAATTCCTGGCTCTTTGATTCCAGGCAGAGACAGCTGGGGAGGAATCGCACCAGAGCCTCACAGCTCCCTCCCCAGGCTCCCACCCTCCCCCAGTCTGACTCTGCCTATGCCACTGGCCCCTCTCCTCCAGGAGCTAATTATACTTATGATTCTTACTGAGTCTGGGTTATGGTTCCCAAATGACACTGGGGGTGGTGTCAGAAGAGAAAGACCATGCATGCTGCATTTGAGTGGGAGATGAATGTGGGGAGGGAGGGAAAACAAGATGGGACTGGGTGCAGGTGCTTTGGGGGGCCTCCTGGGCTGTCTCAGGGATCCCTGGACTGGTGTGGAAAGGCTCCAGGTAATGTCAACGTGCAACACTAGGGGCAAGGGTTGTGTGGTCAAGATGTTCTGTGCTTACAGGCCAGGAGTATCCAGGAGAGGACGTCTGGCTTTTAAGCCAGAGCACCTTGGGCCATAGGCTGGGCTGGGTCTCCCAGCTGGCGTTTCGGTGGCTAGAGTTCCCTGGCTGGGTCACCTTCTCAAGATTGCTGGAGAGTGGTGGGGATGGGGGTGGGACACACAGAGCATTTCTTGCTGTGGTCCTTCATGGTGGGACAGACACCCTGGCCATGAAAACCCAGACAAAAAGCCTGACCCAGAAGGGGATAGAGGACTCCAGAGAGCCGATACCTTCCCTCTGGTCTGGCCCAGACCTGCTGATGTCCTGGGAACCCTGCAGGCCAGTGTCTACCTGAGTGAGGTCCTGTAGGATGAGGGAGGTAGACCCCCTATTGGCTCCCCTCACTGGACTAGAGAAGACATAAAGTTCGGGGCAGAGAAAAGAAACCGGAGAGGTCCTGAATGGGAGAGTGTGTGAGAGTATGAACGAGCCCATCTGTAAGTGTGTGTGTGTGTGTGTGTGTGTGTGAGACAGGGATCATCCTCTGTGCTTAGAAGGCCATCATACCTGTCCTGATCCGGGATCCCCCCTACTGTGTTCTGGAAGGACCTTGTGATTTAGGGTGGCATTTTGCCTGGCACACTCCTCAGGATGAATCAGAATATTAGCTGAGCCCAAGTTAGAGCTGGCTGATTCGGAAGAGCACCCCACAGTGGTGGCATGAGGGCCGTGGTGGAGGGTCTCAGTGGTTCTGTAGAGCTGGGAGTTAACAGGTCTGGGGTTGCTTTCCTGGATCAAATCTTCCCATCTATGCTATGAACCTTTTGTCACTCTGCAGTGGGTTTCCAGGCTCTGCGACCTCACAGCCCACTTTCACTCAATAGCCGAGCAGACACCCTCATCTGTATCTCATCTGATGGGAGTTGGTTTGGCTTCTAGAACGGCCATAACCTTCCTCATGCGGACAGAAGATATACCAGTTGAGGTCCCATACTTCCCCTGTGAGATAATCCTGATGGGAGCAGTGACTCCAATCACATCCAGGGTTGGTGGTACTTCACCCGAGTAACTAGCCTAATCTTTCTGAGCCTTGGTTTTCTTATCTGTAAAAACAGTAGTAATAGGGCTTCCCTGGTGGCGCAGTGGTTGAGAGTCCGCCTGCCGATGCAGGGGACGCGGGTTCGTGCCCCGGTCCGGGAAGATCCCACATGCCGCGGAGCGGCTGGGCCCGTGAGCCGTGGCCGCTGAGCCTGCGCGTCCGGAGCCTGTGCTCCGCAATGGGAGAGGCCACAGCCGTGAGAGGCCCGCGTACCGCAAAAAAAAAAAAAAAAAAAAAAGGTAGTAATAGTAATGCCTAAGGCGTCGGGTTGGTATTAATTAAACGAAACAAGAAATAGAAAAAACCGGTTACAGTGCCTAACACCTCATAAATGCTCCATGCATGTTAACTCTGTTTGGTAATTCCCACCCCACCACAGACACCTCTGGGCCAGGCTTATGATTTACAAAGATCAGGATGAGAGTCTGGAGTTGGGGCTACAGTAAGGTTTTGGATTAAGATATGGGGTTAAATTCAGCAGTTTTGAATAGTGTTTGGGTTGAGACTGCTTTGGGGTTCCTGGGAGGTCTGGGTGTTAGCACCGAGTTTGAGGTTTGGATGACATTTAGGAAGGAAGGCCCTGGGAGAATTACAGTTAGGGATGGAGTTGCCCTTGAGGAGGCCTTTCTGTTGGGAGCAGAATGGCTACCTCTGTCTACATCCCACCATGCACTCAGGAGTCACACTAGGACTCTGCAAGTCTGCCTTCTGAGGGGGTACCCCAGCCTGCCTAAGCCTGGAGCTTTTCCCAGGATGACCCCCACCCCTCAGCCTCTGTTTGGTGGAAAGAGCAATGCACAAGATCAAGGCCTTTTGGGGGGAGCCCTAGGAGGTCAAGGCTGGAGAGGAGGCAGGGCCAGTGTTCTGGTTGTGCTTTTGGGCCAGTCCCATCCCTCCGACACACTAACACTCTGTCTCCCCGCCTCCAGCCCTCCCACTCTCAGCACACCCACTGGGATCTGAAGGGCCTCTGATCCCAGGGTCCTATGGCCCCAGTTCCCTTGCACATCTCACAGGGAGCAGATGGGGAGAAACCCTGGCCTGGCCTGGGTGCCCTCCATCCTACCCCTCCCCACCTCCAGCCTCCGCCTCCTGGGAGAGGGTAGGACACAAAGACAGATCTTTCCTCCAGCCCCATCCTCCTCCCTCTGGCCTTTCTCCCTCTCCCTCTCCCTCTCCCTCTCCGGGCTGGCAGAGGCCAAAGAAAACAGAGCTTCTCCAGCTCACTCTCTCTCTCCCTCACTTCCTGCTCCGGGAGGATGGTTTACTCCCTCCCCCGCCCTGGCTCGGGACCTGGCCTTGGTGTCAAGTTTCTCCAGGGCTTCCAGAAGCAGAGGCCCTGCCTGGGCTCAAGCTGGACCCCTCACCTCTCTCCCTTTTACCTCTTCCGTGTTGTTTTCTCCCTTAACCCAGGGCCCTGTGCCTCAATTTCCTCAGAGTTAAATTTTGTTTTTCAGGTAGTAGAGAGGTCCAGTTGGAAGGAGGTTTTCTTGGGGGTAGGGGGTATGTGGGATGAGAGTAGGGTAGAGGAGGACAGAGCTGCTGGGGAGACCCTGTGGAATGGGTGAGAGAGTCCTGTGGACACAGGGATCAAATATACTTCCTTTTAGTGTATCGACGCAGTGGAGAAAACTCCTCTTCCAGCCCAGTATGAATGATGCCCCTGGAACTGTGTAATGGGGGACCCCGGCCAGTGGGCAGCCTTGATGACCTTCCCCAGAGGTCCAAGACCCTCCAGGTCCATTTGTGGCCTCCTGAATTCTGGATCCCTGCTCGATCCACTTTCAAGTCCACCTACCCTCCCCCAGTTCCCTCAGAGGATTCTCAGCCTCATTTCCTCTGTTCTGGGTAGAGCTTCATGGAAGAGCCTCTCAGCTCCCGAGAGCGCTCCGGGGTTCTGAAGCCCTGGACTTCCACCTGCTCCACCTACCTACCCTCTCTCTCTAACAGCAGGACTCTCTTCTGGCCCAGACCATCCTTCCTCCTCTCTTTTTCACCTGCGCTCCCCAGCTTCCCAACCCAGAACTTGGGTCCCCTTGAAGTTATTGCTTAGTTGACTCAGAAACAGAAATTAAACAGATGGGCTCTAGTGTCACACTCCCTAGATGTGAGTATTGACTCCATCACTCACCTTGGGCAAGACACTGGCCACCTTACTTGTGAAATAGGGATGGTAACTGTATCTACCTCCTAGAGCTGTTGTGAGGATTAAACGAGGTGATGCAGTAATGCGTGTAAAGGATTTAGTGTGGAGCCTGGCACATAGCATACATCTGGCAGGTGACAGCTATTATTATTATTACCATGTCTTCTGATCGCTCACCTGCACCTGAAGGCAATTCCAGAGAGACTACTGAAGGATGGTAGAATGAGGGTGTTGCTCTCCATAGGACTGGTTGGTAGGAGTCCTGGTTTGCTGACCACTGTGTAATACCTATCCCCGCATTTAACATGAAGTTGGGTCTTCCTTCTTTCCTTCCATCCTCTTCCCTTCCTCCCTCCTTCTCTCTTTCTTTTCTGAACTTAACACTTTCTAAGACTCTCCTCTGGACCAATGCTTTGCTATGCACTAAGGATACTACAATAGATAATAACAAACAGCCTGAAGTCTGGTCTAGGAAGGGGGTGTAGGCAAGAATATAAACCAGAAAAAACAATACTGTATCTTCGTTGCTGTGGTAGAAGTATGTACAGATATGGTGGAGCATAAAGGGCTGAGTTAGTGAAGCTTCAAAGCTGAGGGGTCCTGAGCAGGTTTCCAGGCAGAGGGAACACTTGAGCAATGACACAGAGGTGAGAAATACCGTATTTTATTGGGAATATCTTCTTCAGTCTGGAGTTGAGGACCAAGAGTGTGAACACGGGACTGCAGAGAATATCTTTCTTCTGGAGAATGCTGGAAAAGCAAAATTTGCTTGCTCCTTCTAGAGCTCATCTAGGAAAGAGCTTCCTGCAGTTATCTGAATGGCTTACTGTCCTCTCCTCTTCTCCTTCAAGTCTTTACTCGACTGCCACTTTCCCAGGGAGGACTTCCCTGACCATCCTATTCTGAATGGTGACCTGCCCCTCCCTCCACAGTTCTATCCCCCCATCCTTCAACTTGCTTTATTTTTTCCAGAGCACTTATTGCCATCTAACTTTCTATATATTTAATTAATTTATTTTTTAGTTTTTATTTTTAATTTATTTTATCAAAATATAATTGATTCACAATGTTGTGATAATTTCTAGCATAAAGCAAAGTGATTCAGTTATATATATATATATATATATATATATGTACATTCTTTTTCGTATTCTTTTCCATTATGGTTTATCACAGGATATTGAGTATATTTCCCTGTGCTATGCAGTAGGACCTTGTTGTTTATCTTATTTTTTTGTTTTGTTTGTCTCCTACTACAAGAACGTAAGCTCCATGAAGACAGGGATTTTAAAAATTGAAATGTTGTGTTAGTTTCTGGTTTACAAAGTGATTCAGTTATACATACATATGTATATATATATTCTTTTCCATTATGGTTTATTACAGGATATTGAATATAGTTCCCTGTGCTATACAGTAGGACCTTGTTGTTTATCCATTCTATATACAATAGTTTGCATCTGCTAGTCCCAAACTCCTAATCCAACCCTCTCCCTCTCTTTCCCCTTTGACAATCACAAGTCTGTCTCTACATCAAAGACAGGGATTTTTGCCTGTTTTATTCACTACTGTATCCCTAGTGCCTGAACAGCCTGGGGACTCAAGGAATATTTGTCAGATTAGTCCTCATCCCTTGATTCATGGAGGAAACATATTTGACTCTTTCTAAATGGGCCAAGTATGGTGCTGGTGAGCTGCAGCCAATGACCCCCAAATGGTGAGCTGTAGTCTAATTCATAGACTAGCTGCGTCAGAATCACTTTAAGGTACTTGCTACAGATTCAGGAATCCCATTCAAAACCTAATGCACTAGAATTTCCACAGGCGGATGCTGCATTTTAGCAAGGTTGTTTGGTGATTTGATGTGTACCATGGTTAGAAACTATATCTAGACAATCTGGCAAACAGAACATGCGTCCTTCATCAGTAGGAGACTTAGAGCATCAGGAAAGAATGCAGAGCGACCAGTCAGGAGGCTATAGTCATGGTCTAGCTCAGAAACAAAAGTGGCTTTGACTAGGGTTGACAGTATTAGAGATGGAGAGAAGTGGGTGGATTCAGGGGATGTTCCGGAGCTGAAATTCTGGGATGAATTGCATATGGCAGATGAGGGAGAGGAAGTGTCAAGAATGGGCTCTAGGGTCCAGGCTTATCCACATGCATAGATGAAGGCGCCATCACTCAGATGAAGGGCCCTGGAAGAAGACCTAGTTTGGGGATAAGATTATGAGTTTAATCTTACATATATTGAATGTAAGGTGCTTTTGGCAATCAGGGGGGAAATGTCAAGTCAATAGCTATATGCCCAGAACAGGGGATTTCCAAAGCCAGTCATCTGAAAGCATGATGTTCAGAATGGAAGTAGTCGGCTTTCAGCTAAGCAAGAAAACAGATCAAAGGAGTTAATGTGAGCTCCCTCAGCATGTTTACCTGTCAAGTTAAAAAGTATGCAAACATATATATATAGTTTCCATCGTGAGAGGCAAATAAAGTAATGGAACCTAAAATAAAATTACATGTGCCCTGAACTTAATTATGCTAAGGAAAACAAAACAAAACAAAAAAGGCAGGAACTATACAACTGTGAAATGCATGTGTAGCTCTTAGTGAAAGGTTTAAATCTTGCTGACACCAATACGAAATGATGGGTTGTGATTCATAGGGAAGGTAATGTGATTTCTGCAGATGGGCTCTGACCTGGGGTGCCCCAGCTGGAGCTCAGAGAGTGGTTCTAATTGAATCAACACTGGGCTGGGTGGGGGTGGGGTGGAGATGCAATGTCTACTAGGAATGTGGGAAGAACAATCTCAATGCATTTTAAACAGAAGGGAAAAAATGGACCAACAGACAAGAGGTGGTTCACACAGAAAAAGGAGTTTAGAAAAACAAGACGCGTCAGGCTTCTCCAGCCTGGCCCGGGGGAGGGAAGTATAAAATGTGAAGATTGGGAGCAGCCTGGTGACCAGATAATGTCCATTGTTTTGCGGGTGAGAGTTGTTTCCCAGGCGTCTCCTAAGCTAAGGGGAACTATCACCTTAACTGCCCTTTGCTTTGATTCTGAGCTCACCAAGCAGCCTTCTGGTGAATAATTCTAGTTAATAAAGAACACTTTCTAAGCACAATAGAGAACATTCTTCTAAGCCCTTTAATACATTCTCTCATTTGATCTTCACAATAACTCATGCTATCAGTGACTATTATTACCTTTATATTGCAGATGATGGAATGGAGGTACAGAGGCTAATTCATTTCCCCAACATCACATAGGTAGTAAGTGAGAGCTGGGATTTGAACCTAGGCCATTGGACACTGAGGTCCCCAACTCTGAACCACTTCCTTGCCCTTGCATACCCAGTTGGTGGATTTGGTTGGGAATTTAAGTATTCTGGTTCCTGTTGAGGGAGTGAGGGGTCGATCCCATGTTAATTTAATAAATTGGATCTCTTGTTTCCATAGCTGCTTCTGAGAATTTTGGTTATCTGAGTTTGTTGCGGAGAGGCCAGTAGAACACCCAGTTTCTGTCCTGAAAGGCATGGGACAGAGCTGGAATGTGGTCTCTCAACATAATTGCTGCTCCGGGCAGCTCACCTAGTGCCCAGCGCGTGGATGGAGGATCTTTTGCTGAGGTACTGAATGAAGTGGGGGCATCACCTGAGGGACTCTGAGGGATCTCCAGGCAGCACCCTTGCTAACGGCCCCCAAACAAAAAGATGACACTATTTTTGACAATTTTAAGCAAATTTTCAATATTGAGAAAATTTTTTTCCTGTCAGTTGCAAACTCAGACTGCTTAAATGAATGTTTGTTAACACAACTCCATACTTGTGTTTGAAACGTAGTTACGGAAGAAGAAACAAATTCTACTCGCAGACGTAAATCAAACCAAAAATGCACACAGAATGTAGAGCAAGGCCCGACCTTTCAGTGTATTCAATTTTGGGGAGAAAAGTATCTAAAAAGGCTTCTTGCCCACTGCTACCCACCCCGTCCCCCCACCAAAGGTTTCAAATGGAAGGAAAGTAGACATTTTACAAACTCTAAGTCTTGAATGGCTACAAATGTCTGTAATTTGGAGTCATTTGTTGGAGGCTATGTTTCTATATTGCCGTCTGGAATGATAAACTTGTGGAAAGGAAAGGTTCCCAGCTTCAGTGTCTCCAAAACGCCACGTGAGCACTTGGATGGTGCCTGAAGACAGGGTTAAACAAATCAAACTCCAAACCAACAGAGTTCGTTACTATTTTATTTTTTAATTAATTTATTTATTTATTTATTTTGGGCTGTGTTGGGTCTTCGTTGCTGCGCACGGGCTTTCTGTTGTGGCGAGCAGGGGCTACTCTTCATTGCGGTGCGCGGGCTTCTCATTGCGGTGGCTTCTCTTGTTGTGGAGTACCGGCTCTAGGCGCGCGGGCTTCAGTAGTTGCGGCGGATGGGCTCAGTAGTTGTGGCTCGCGGGCTCTAGAGCGCAGGCTCAGTAGTTGTGGTGCACGGGCTTAGTTGCTGTGTGGCATGTGGGATCTTCCCGGACCAGGGCTCGAACCCGTGTCCCCTGCATTGGAAGGCAGATTCTTAACCACTGCGCAACCAGGGAATCCGAGTTCTTTACTATTTTAATGTTATTATTTTTCAACTTTTAAGTTTTGAAATAATTATAGACTCACAGGAAGTTGCAGAAACATGTACAAAGGCTCATGTGTCTTTCACTCAGTTTCCCGCAATGATAAATCTTGGATATGATTTTTAATTAAACAGAGAAAATTAAAAATTGGCTCAAACCCTTCTGTGGCAAGCTTTCAGAAGACTGAATTTACACTTGAAAGATCACATTGATTTAAACAATGAGAGGAAAACATATTTTTTGCCTGGTAAACTAATTTGAAGAAGTTTAAAATGTATATGGACATTTTATTTCTTTTCTTTTAAAAATGTAGAAATTGGTCCATAGTCATAGGTAAGTGAGCATCCAAGCTCCTGTTACTTACAGCTCTGTGTAATCTGCGCCCTGACCACTGGTCCAGACTCATTTCCAACTCTTCCTCCATTGTTTTCAGCATTCTTAATGCATCACTTTAGCAATTAAAAATGTCAGCTCCTGTAATGAATAGTTAAAAAAAAAAAAGTCTGGAGTAATCATTAAAATTTCAGTGATTTGGGGCCAAATGAATTTGCAGGCATTTTCAGTAATATAACTACTTTCATTTATGGCAACTGAGAAATTCATGGAGAAATTCATGGCAAGGGAAATTAATAATTTATTGTGTTTATATGTGTCACTTACTTCCTCCACCCCACCCTCTTATGACTGCAATAGAAGAGAGGAAAATTATTTTAGCCATTTAAGTCATATTTGTGTCTCCCATATTTTTGGGAAAAAATGGCAAAACATTTGCGAGGTCTTCTTTGGAATGAGGGACATTTTATGCAAAGCTTTTTTCTTATCATGCTCTTTTGTCCATCTCTCTCATAAAATAATTTGCTAACTTGAAGTCTCAAAATTTTCTTGAAACTGTAATTGGCTCTAAGAGAAGGTTCAGTGGGATGCCTTGTAGAATTTACCCGTGTATTTATTCCAAGGTATTATTTCTCTGAGACTCCTGTTAGAGGTGAAACTATCACACAAATTGGTTGTGATACTTTAACTTCACAGAAGAGAAATCTTAAATCCTTGTTTAAAAAAATCCATCAGTAATAAAACAAAACCTTACTTTTTACAGAGATTTTTGGAGAGCCTGACATCTAGTTATTCAAAATCACAAGATACAATATTTAAAAGCCTCTAAGTGATTGGAAACTACTCAAATGCCCAGAATAGGTAAATTGTGGTTTATTCATACAAAGGAATATTATACAAAAGTGTGAATCAATGAACTGCAGTTGTGTACATGGAAAAATATAGATGACTCACAACTCTAATAGTAAGCAAAAAGGCCAGACGCAAAAGAGTATGTATGGGTTGGTTACATTTATATACATTTTTTTAATATAAATTTTAAAATAGGTAAAACTAATCAGTGGTGTTGTAAGTCAGCCTTTGGGGGGGTGGTGTAGGGTAAATATTCCAAGGGAATAGGAGAGGGGTTTCTGGGATGCTGGGAATGTCCTGTTTTCTTGATGTTGGTTACCTTGTGTGTTTGATTTGTGAAAATTCATCAAGCTACCTACTTAACAGTTTTTTCACTTTCACCGCGTACAATCCCATAAAATGTTAGAAAAAAAAAGCCAGTAAGTACAATGGGATTATGGGCGAGCCTGGGTCGCTGGCAGGCATCCCAGCATCCTTCACTCCAGACATGATGGCAACCTTCGTTCAATTCTGTCTCAGATGGGGTGGCGGATTGTGGGGAGGTGGGGCAGGCTCCATGGAGACAGCAGAGATGGTCTCTAATTATACTTTTCCTTTTAGAAAAAGGAATTTTTTTTCTTTTTCCGAAAGAAGGATTTTAAATGATAGTTCGTGGAAGAACCTCCTTGATGTCATCTACCCTTGGAACACTTTTTTCACTGACAAATCCGTGTGACTAAACCCGCACCCACATTCCTAGCTCAGCCTGACAGGGAGGGGTGGTGGCACCCAGAAGGCTTGGAGTGTCATGAAACTGCCTTCACACATCAGCACTGCTTCTCACCTGCCCTGGGACCTTGAGCAGGGTCTGCTCTCTATGCCTCAATATCTACCTCATAGGTTGACACTGAGGATTAAATAAGGCCTCCCAAGGGATATATAGCGTGCCCAGGACACTCCCTGACATGTGACAGGCATTTGAGGAGTTGTTCCTGACTTACATCGTCTCTAATTTTCCCTCTGCTCAGTAGGTATTATTTTTATTTTACAAATGAGGAAACAGAGCTTGCGTGAAGCAAGATCACACCTACTGAGTGGCAGAGTAGGACTTGAACCCCAAGTGCCTAACTTCTCTGATAGGCTGCCTCAGACTCTGTGCCTGTGGCTGGCCATGCTGCTGCAGTTCCAGGACCCCTGGGGGATGAGCTCCCCGGACCTCTGATTATTTCATTTTCCCAGCTCCCTTGGCTATAGTTCCTGGAAGTCATCTTTCTTTTCTCCCACCCGCTTGCCTACATGACAACCTCTTTCCTCTCCTCCCGCTGGCCCCAGGGTCCCAGATACCAGAAATCCACAGAACGATCTAACTGTGCCCTTCCCTGGGCCAGCGCCGATTTGCCCTCTGGACTAGCAGTGTCCAGCTTGGGGAGGCGGTCCTGCCCACACCAGGCTTCCTACATCTGGAATTGGCCCAGAGGACCCAAGAAGAGGGCCCAGTGCTGTTGGGCAGGGCAAGTTATACAATTTTCAGAGCTCAGTGCAAAAGAAGAATGCAGAGCTCCTTGTTAAAAAAAAAATTAAGAATTTCAAGCCAACGACCACAGAGCATTAAACCAAGCATGGACCCTTCTGAGCATGGGATACTGGGCCTCCCCCCTTGAATCCTACCTTGTGGTTCTACTAAATAGAATCCTGATGTCTGTGGCCCTAGGTACCGGTCCAGACCCTAGGATCCGAGCTTGCTGGATTCCTTGGTTTCCTCAGAAGGGACTAGATTGTCAGTGAAGTCAATAGCCTGTGTGTGCTTAGGGCCTGAGCAGAAAGACTGCAGTGACCTGGGGACTTGCAGCCCCAGTGATCTAAGGCTCTGAGGTCACACTAACCTCAGGTGTTAGGCCTCTGTTGTGTGGCCTCAAGCTCCAGGGCTGTGGCCTGGCTGGTGGGGCCGGTGTGTGGTAGGGGGTAGGGGGATGGGGTGGTGGGATGGTGATGGGGAGATGAAGTACCTGCGGAGTAGCTTAGAAGGCCAAAGGCAAGGGTGAGGAGGTGCTTGGGATCTGGACCTTGGAGGGAAGAGAAAGATATAGCCTCTGAGGTTAAAATGCTTCAGGCCGGACTTCAGGAAGCTGGGTCTGGTGCCGTATAGACTCTCAGCCTGGAAAGGCCTTTGGTTTCTGGGGCTCTGGAGGGCTTCCAGTGGCTTCCAGAACTTTGTTGGGCCATGAGTGGGGCTGATGACCTCTCTCTCTCTTCTTCACCAGGGGCTTCTGCATGTCCTGTATCCAGGGCAAACCGTTCTGAGTGTGTGGACCTCTTCCACTCCCCTCCACCCCCAATTACACTACCCCTTCCTCTAGACCATCTTAGCACAGACTCAGACAGGAAGAGCACAGCCTTTGGCAGCAGAGAGATCTGGGCTCCAATTCTGACTTGGTCGTTTACTAGCTGTGTGACCCCAGCAAGGCAACTCAACCTCTCTGAGTCTTGATTTCCCCAAAAGAGGGTAATGAAAGTACCTGCCTCATAAACTGGATGTGAGGATGAAATGAAAAGATATAGCCAGAGTGCGTGAGACTCAAAACGAAATAATGTCTGTGGGACAGAAGCTCCCAGCACAGTGCCTGGTGCCCAGTAGGGGCAAAAATGTAAACCATTTGTTCATCTTCTCGCCAGCTGTCCCTAGTGTCCCTCCGGCACTTGGGGCCTCCTTAGATCCCATCTCTCAAGTTCCCCTAGACAGCTTATGTCACGTGTCTCTCTGGCTCGGCAAGCAGCCACGATGAGAGGGTCTTATGAACACATGGAGGGAGCAGTGTGCCTTGGCAGGAGGCCTGGAGGTCTGACGACCTTGGGCAGATCCAGTGAGAGGGACAGCCCAGCTGGCTTACTCTGCCCACTGGTCCCTGCCTCTGGTCAGATATCCCAGTAATCTGCCACTCACCCCAGGCTGGTATAAACCTCCAAGCCCCCATGGGCCTCAATCTCTTTGTTCCTTGGCCAACAATTCAGACCCTAGCAGTCAGCTCCGCTGTTACATTCTTCCTTACCCTCTTTCTCCTCAGCCAATCCTAATCCTCTCTTTACTCCTCTGGCCTTCGTCTTTTTTTTTTTTTTTTTGCGGTACGCGGGCCTCTCACTGTTGTGGCCTCTCCCGTTGCGGGGCACAGGCTCCGGATGCGCAGGCTCAGCGGCCATGGCTCACGGGCCTAGCCGCTCCACAGCATGTGGGATCTTCCCTGACCGGGGCACGAACCTGTGTCCCTTGCATCGGCAGGCGGACTCTCAACCACTGTGCCACCAGGGAAGCCCTGGCCTTCATCTTTTTTCCAACCCCATTTAGCCCTCAGCCTGCCCTATCTCACCAGGTACTAATCCAAACCCAACCCCCTCCACCCCTGCCTAGCATTGCCCCCCTTCGCTCTCCATCTGCCCTCTCCCACTGGGCTCTGGAGAGGGTCTGTGTACCCCTCTGAGATCGCTGGAGGACCATGCATACCTCTAGCTGGAGGAGTGTTTGCCAGCCATTCCATTCTGGTGAGAGAGGATGCTCCAGGCAAGAGTGTGGGCCATCCTGCTGGCCCTCAGGCTGGGGGATGCCCCTGGAGTGTCCTCCTGCCTGCCCTCCTCCAGCCCCAGGGAGCATCACGGACTCCTGGGTATGGCGGCGAGTCAGGCCTGTCTCCGCTGTTGTTTATGTAATCCTTCCTTGCAGTAACGGGGTGTTTACTGTTGCACAAACACATTTTGGTTTAACGGCTGACAGTAAAACTGTCTGATAAAGTTTGATTTAGCGAAAGAAAGCAAAATAAATCTGGGGACACAGAGAGCTGTTGGGAGGAGAGACTCCTAGGGCTTCACAGAACGGGCAAGAGAGTGAGGCTAGGGGAGCGGACTGCACTCCCCTGGCCATTCTGTGTGTCTCCCAGGAGCACCTCCACCAGATCCTCTGCAGAAAGCTGAGTTCTTGCTACATTGGTGAGCTCCCGGTCCCAGCATTTCCTTGCCAGAGCTCATGCTTGGGCTTCCTCCGTTGTCTGCCCTTTTGAATTGTCTCTATCCTTCAGTATCCGGGGTAATGTGTTCCTCCCCCTAGGGAGTCTCCCCTGATTGCTCCAGCTCAGATAGAGCTGCAGTGTGGCCTGAGGGAAAGATCCTTGAGCTAGGAGACCTGAGGACTAGGTCTAATTCTGGGATTTATTAGCAGTGTAGCTGCAGGCAAGTAGCATTGCCTTTGGGGAACTCAGTTCACTCAGCTGCATGAGCAGGATAAGATACAGAAAAGGGCTCGGTTCTCGATAAAGCATTCGTATCTGGTTCTCCTCTGAAATCTCACAAGGCATGTCTTGGCTGTGCACTCAGCTTGTACTCCCCTCACAAAACAAGGTAGCGTGAGCATCTGTCCCGTGTGCGTGATGATTCCGCAGCCCGTTGCCAGTAGCTTCGTGTCGGGCTGTCTCCTACTCCTGAGTTGTCAGTATACAGCTGGGGCGAGGCAGTAGGTACCTGCGAAATATTGTTTTGAACTTTTTATTGAAGTATAACATATAGACAGAAAAGAATACAAATCCTAAGAATATATCTTCATGCCACTTCTCAGACCGAACACGTCCATTTAATCAGCACCCTGATCAAGAAACAGAACATTTCCCCCACTCCCAAAATCCCATCCCTGTTGATACCTGCTCAAGGATAATTGCTGTCTTGACTTCACCATAAATTAATTCCACATGTTTTTGTTCTTTGTACGAATGTACATAAATAAATATAACATGTACTCCTCTGTACCTGGCTACTTTCTGCTCACATCATGTTTGTGAAATTCATCTATACTGCCGTGTGAAGTGGTAGTTCTTTCATTTTTCTTTGCTGTGTCGTATTTCATTATGTGAATAAATCACAGTTATTTATCCATTCTATTGTTGGGTGGCCTTTAGGTAGTTTCTAGTTTATGTATATCATGAATCGTGATGCCATGAACACTCTCGTACATGTATTTTGGTGAATGCATTTCTGTTGGATATATGCCTAGGATGGAATTATTGGTTCAAATGGTGTGCATACCCAAAGGGCAGCTTTAGAAGATATTGCTGAACAGTTGTCAAAAGAGGTGTGCCAATTTATGTTCCACTCAACCTTTGGTATGGTCTGTATTTTTCATTTCAGCCACTCTGGTGGGTGTCTAGTGGTATCTCACTGATGGTTCAATTTGTATTTCTGATTACTAAGGAGGTGGGAGTACATTTTCATATGGTTATTGGCCATTTGTATATCATCTTTCATGAAGTGCTTGTTCAAGTCTTTTGCCCGTATTTCTATTGAGTAGTTTGCCTTTTTTTTTTTTTTGATTTGTAGAGGTTATGTATATAGTCTGGATTTGAGTTCCTTGTCACATATATACATTTCATATATTTCTATGAAATTTTCTCACCTCTCCAGTCTCTTAACTGTGTCTTTTGAAGAACAGAAGTTCTTCCTCTTAATAGAATCCAATTTATTTAAGTTTCCAGGTAATGTGCTTTGACTGGTTGAATATAGAGTCATCTTCCTGGCTGACTTCATTCTTTCCTTCTGAGTCATCCTGTTTTCCATGTTCTGTTCTATGTTTTCTGGGGAAATACAAAGATGGTTTTCAAGGAAAACCTCATAGTTCAGGCCCAAACTCTTCACCTTGAAGCCGTTTTTCACTTGGAAGTGTTGCCTGAGAATCCCTGGTTCCTATGTCTGAGGACTTCCCAACCCTTCCCCTTTTCCAAGAATCCAGGTTAGTTTTGTGGACTAATCTTCCTTCTGCCACTTAAATATAGTTAGCTCACTCAAGAGAACCTAAAAGACGAACAAGCCAATGAAGAGTTGCTCCAACTCATTAATAATCAGAGAGATGCAAATTAAGGAATAATAAGATATCATTTCATAACTATTGGATTGGCAGAAGTTAGAGAGCTGTATAACACCAAGTGCTGGCTGGGACATGAGGGTCTAAAAATGTGAATGCTCTGCTGGGAGGAGTGTATCAGGACAGCAAGCAGGACTACTGATCTAAAATTATTGACACCCTGTGTACCGGCATTCCCCCTCACACAGGCCCAGGAGAGCATGGTAGGGGTGTGCATGACAGTATTGCATTGGTGACAGGGAGCATCTGGGTGTCATCCTTGGGGGAGTGGGTGGGTAGGATGTCATGGCTGCACACCATGGAGTATTATGTAGCAACTGGAAGCAACAAATGAGATGTGCACTCAGGAGCTCGCGTGGATCTCTGAAACATAGTGCTGGGTGGAAAAGAAAAAAAAACAGAAGGAGATATACAGCCTAATACCATTTGCATAAGTTAAAACTACTTCCACGCAAAAGAAATATAAACATTTTGCAAAAGCACAAACAAATCAAGAGATGCGTATACACTGTACACATTAAGAGAGTTGCCTGTGGGGGTGTGGGAGTGAGGAAGAAGGATAAAAGGGGAGTTAAAAGAACTCTGATCCCTCCGCCTTATTTTGCTTAATGCATCTTCTGGCTCCATCTTTAAAAATTTCCTTCTTCATAATTTCTCCTGGTTCTGTTCCCAAAGGTCTTGGGGCCTCACTTGTCAATCTCCCTTCAGACCAGCTCCTCTGAGGCCATATCTGACAACTTATAAGTTAACGTTTACAAATATCTGCATTTATTCTGAGCAAGTACTCAGCACACTGCAGTGGCCAACACGTAGTGCCACGGAACTGGGGATTGTGGGAAGCAGGAAGACCTGAGGGGGGACCCTGTCCTACTAGTCATGGTATCTGGCACCTGGGAGCCGCTCAGTCAGTGTCTTTTGAATGAACCAAAGAAATTCTAGCTCTGCTGTTTACCAGTTGTGTCAGCCAGGGCACATACCTTCACCTCTCTGAGCTTTGATATCCATCTCTGTCAAAAAGGAGATAATAATTATAATTTCGACCTCATAGGGTTCTTGTGAAGCTTAGATCGTTGCTTTGGAAAGCACTTCATTAACTGTAAAGAGTTTCCCGTGCAATCGAAAAGGGTAGAGAGAAGAATGTAGGAGGCTCAAATCCCAGCACTTCCGTGTATTAGCTGTGGGACCTGGAAGAACGTAGCATCCCCTCATCTCAGGTTTTAAATTCCGTAAAATGAAAAACAATAATGTCAACCTTGTAGAGTTGTTATGAGGATAAGTGACAATACATATTTGGTATTTAATAATAGGTGTTTAGAAAATGGGAGATCTATATCTCCATTCATTAATTTATCAGTGAATTCTCATTGAATGCCTACGATGGGCTAGGCAAGGTTCTAGACACTGGGAATGGAGCAGTGAACAAAACAGACATAAATCCCCAAATCCCTGCCTTTGGTCTAGGGGTGAGGGGTCAAATAAGAAACAAAATTAATAAGATATGTAGTATACTAGTTGATGACAAAGGCTATGGCAAAAAACTAAGTAGGAAAGGGGAATAAGGGAGCAGCAGCGGGGTGGTGGAAGGGATTTCCTTTTTACGTCGAGTGGTTGGGAAAAGCCTAGCTGAGAAGGTGATGGTTTGGGCAGAGACCTGCAGAAGGAGAGAAAGTAAGCCTTGGGGAAGTGCAAAGGCCCTGAGGTGGGTGCCTACCTGGTGTGTTCAAGGCACGACAACAGGCCAGGGTGGCTGGGATGAGCTCAGAGAGCTAAAGGCAGCAGTAGGGTTGATGGTAGAAGCCCATTTAAGATTGCTGTAAATTATACCTGGCTGCACTGGGATATCTCAGTGGGGAAGGAGGAAAGATTGAGGGAGCTGTGATTTTCAGGTGTGGAAGAGGAGCCAAGGTAGGTTTACTATTTACCTATGGCCACCTAACAAGTTACCCCCAAACTTAGCAGCTTAAAAGAACAATCACTTATTATCTTGGAGTTTGTGTAGGTCAGGAATTCAGGTACCGCTTAGGTCTCTCCGATGGCTACAATCATGGTGACCACAGCTGCAATTATCTGAAGACTCGACTGGGAGAGGGTCTACTTCTACCCTCATTCTTGAGGCTGCTGCTGAGAGCCCTCTCTCAGTTCTCTGCCACGTGGGCCTCTCCTAGTTCAGCTTCAACTGGGAGCAAGAGAGCATGCCCAAGAAGGAAGTCACGGTCTTTTTTTTTAGTTAATTTTTATTGGAGTATAGTTGTTTTACAATGTTGTGTTAGTTTCTACTGTACTGCAAAATGAATCAGCTACACGTATACATATATCCCCTCTTTTTTGGATTTCCTTCCCATTTAGGTCACCACAGCGCATTAAGTAGAGTTCCCTGTGCTACACAGTATGTTCTCATTAGTTGTCTATTTTATACATAGGATCAATAGGGTATATGTGTCGATCGATCCCATTCGGAAGCCACAGTCTTTTAATAACATGATCTTGGAAGTGACATCCCGTGACCTATTCACTAGAAATAGGAGAATTCACATGAATACCAGGGTAGGGGAGGCAGCTGGGCAAGCAGAGGTGAGGTTCCCTGCCGCCGGGAACTCTGATTGTCAGGTGCAGCAGAATTGCCAAAGACTACAGACAGATGAGTCATTTGTCCAGATGCAGCAGGGACATTTGAGGCTTACTTTGTCGGTACAATCCAGTTGTACTACTTTCTTCAAGAACTAGGAGTGATTGAATCAGTAGGAACCTAGCTAGCTAGCTAGCTCTCTGGCTGTCGTCTGCTGTGGTGCTATGTGGTCTTCCTAACGTGACTAATTAGGCCCTCTGGCTGCTCATTCTGGGCCCAGGTTTCAACTCGCAGAGGAAAAGGCATTATTTGTGTGTGCGCATGCATGTGCTCACATCTGGGCTTATCTTCTGTGATGTCTGCATCTGGGGTCCCACTCTACCCTGAGCCTTGAGACCCTTGGGTTCACCTTTCCTCTGCTTCCTCCTCTGCACTTTGTCAGAGGTCACGTGGGAGGAAACAAGCCCCACGTGGTTTTAATCATTTTGCTATAAAAGCCGAGCTGCTCTCTGCTTTGATCCAGGCTGAGCTGCTGGAGGAAGGGCTGGGGGCCAGGCTGGCCTGTCCGCGGAGCACCTCCGCACGGCTCCCACATCAGACGACAGCCGTAAAATGGAGCACAGCTCATTAATTCTCCCTCTTAACCAGGGCACCTGACAAGAAGTGACTTTGAAAACCCGGAGGACGGATGGGCGGGCGGGTGGGCAGCTCTTGGGCTATGCGGGGAACATCTGTTTCCAGGTCCCTGGCCATTAAATTGACATCTTTTTATTTGAAACTTTTCTTTTATTTCCCGACTTCCTGCAGTTGGCAAGGTCTCTGTGCCAGGGAGCAGAGGGCATGGTGCTGAGGGCTGCAGGAGCTGAGCGGCTTTGCTGTCCTGCAGGATAGGCTTCTAAGTGCCAGGGTGGGCATCCTGGCACTCTGTCTATTATTAAACCTATGTTTGTGCAGAGAACATCAACCCCCATAAAAATCCAAAACGGCCTTGAAATCGAAAACCCCGTGAACATCTGTGAGCCTCCATATGAGAAATATTACCGTTCCAGAACTAGAAAATTCACTGGGAGCCTGGCATTTTCCATCAAGAGTCTTCTCTCCTTGGGACCCAGCAATCAAATTTCCTTAACAAGAATGATCCAACTTCTGTTACCGCAGCCTGCATCCTGGATGCTGAGATAGCTATTGGTGACCGAAGACCTTTAAACTCAACCTGGCCAAGTTCACTAGCAAAGGCTGGGTTGACCCTTCTCAAGGTGACAGCTCTTAGGATGGGGGATTGGAAGTGGTGGATGGATGATTCCATTTATCTCTACTTTGTCCTGGGGGCCTTTCGGTCATCTTATATTCCTGGCAGTCTGATCCACATGTTTTATCCTTCACCCTTCAGGGTCCATCTTTGGCTAGGGGGATCATGGTCAGCAGGACAGATAGCAGTCACTGTTTGAGAAACAATGGCATTGCTCAGTCCCAAGGGATCACCAAGAGAGAATTGCATCTGGTATACCCTTTGGCATGCACAAGTGTGTGCGTGTGCACGTGTGTACATGCATGTATGGTGCCACAACGTGAGTTTGAATGTTGGTACATCTGTGTGAAAGCATGGGTACCATGATGCCTGTGCATTTCTGAAGTATGTGCCTATGAAGTTAGTGGAAGAGTGCATAACATATCTTTGTCAGAACGTGTTTCTGTGTATTAAGGTGCATCAGGAACTGCTGGGATGAAGTGGCCATGTGCCTTTGTCGATATGTGTGAGAATGAGAATTTCCTCATTCTCATGCTTCCTGAAGGTGGTGGAGATGTCCTTGTTGGTTCTGCTTTACCAGTGACCCTAACACTCATGCCCCTTAATATCCAAGACCTTGGGTGTTCCTATCCCCAACCCTTTGAAAGTCCCATTAAGATTGCAGGCTCGGGGGGCTTCCCTGGTGGCGCGGTGGTTGAGAGTCCGCCTGCCGATGCGGCGGACGCGGGTTCGTGCCCCGGTCCGGGAGGATCCCGCGTGCCGCGGAGCGGCTGGGCCCGTGGGCCATGGCCGCTGAGCCTGTGCGTCCGGAGCCTGTGCTCCGCAGCGGGAGAGGCCACAACAGTGAGAGGCCCGCGTACTGCAAAAAAAAAAAAAAAAAAAGATTGCAGGCTCGGGCTTCCCCGGTGGCGCAGTGGTTGAGAGTCCGCCTGCCGATGCAGGGGACATGAGTTCGTGCCCCGGTCTGGGAAGATCCCACATGCCGCGGTGTGGCTAGGCCCGTGAGCCATGGCCGCTGAGCCTGCACGTTTGGAGCCTGTGCTCTGCAACGGGAGAGGCCACAACAGCGAGAGGCCCGCGTACCGCAAAAAAAAAAAAAAAAAAAAAAAAAGATTGCAGGCTCTTGAGTCAGGTTGCCTGGGTTGGAATCCTGGCTCCATCTCTTTCTAGCCACACGATCTTGGGCAGGTTGCTTAACCTCTATATACCTCGGTTTCCTTGTCTGTAAAAGGAGAGTAAAATAGTGCTGAACTGGAGAATCCAGAAAATAATTCATAGAAAGCAATTTGAAACTCCCTGCACTTGGTTAGATGTCATCAGCACCACCCCTCGTCACGTCCATCACTCCCATCTCTCATCCCAAATTCTGTACTTCCATTATGCCATGATAGCCTTCCATTCTGCCGTATCTCCCTTCATCACTTTATCAACCTCCGTCAACTCGGTTACCCCAGTCCCTTTGCCACTGCTATTGTACATCACCTCTCTAATCCAGGCCACCAAACTAGGGAGTTTCCAGGAAGGTGAAACCGGTAGGGTATGACCCAGCCAAGGTGGATCACTTCAGTGGCAGAACCAGAGTACCTGTATCAATGCTTCTTGATTTCTCAACTACTTGGGTAGAGAATAAGAGCAGGTAAGTGCCGGTAGGAAGTAAGCCACCCAAACTGGCCCCTGCAGCAGGCTTCCTTCTCCCCCTCTCCCCTTTTGGGCTTGGCTTGGGGTGAGGAGGGAGGCCCCAGGGCTATGCCTGTTGTCAGCTCACTAGCAGCTTGGGAGTATCCAAGAATGAAAGTCA
Organism: Lagenorhynchus albirostris; assembly: GCF_949774975.1. Taxonomy (NCBI): domain Eukaryota; kingdom Metazoa; phylum Chordata; class Mammalia; order Artiodactyla; family Delphinidae; genus Lagenorhynchus; species Lagenorhynchus albirostris. Next base: position 55,594,766 of record NC_083107.1, read on the forward strand.
GTGTTCTGGTCATTTTAGCTTTTCCGTTCCAATTTGAATATATTAAAATGCAGCCTTCCAGCTGTGCAAATCCCCAGGCCATTGAAATAAAAGGTTTTAAACTTTAACCATTAAAGATTTAACTAGCCAATAAATCTAAGCGTGTGGGGGGTTGTTACCAAACGTTTATTACATTGCTCTTGCTTTTAACTGAAGAGCAAATGCCAAGTGTGGATTTCCATGAAAAAGACATTTCCTTATGGTCAAAACTGATCTCAGCCCCCGACCAGAAAAGCAAGAGATCACTGTCTCCAGAAGGGTCCGCTCATTTACGTCTCACATCCCTTTAGGAGTTAAAATGGCTATATCAATTTTACAAACCAGTTTTGCTTGCTGCAAAAAAAGGCCTATAATAGCCTCTTGTTGCCACGGTCAGAACACGACTGACTAAATTAATCCAAAGGTCTAACTTTCGGTTTGAGCATCTTGGCGCCGACTTTTCCACAACCAGTTTTTATAAAGGTACAAAGGGGATGTAGCTTTGGTGAAGAAAATCGCAAGACCTTTCTCCGTTAGTATCTTCTGGGTGAGTTGGATCATCAGGGTCTTGAATCATAGGGCTTAGTTTGGCCATTTTTACCTTTCAGGCAAGCAGGAGATCCGCCCAGTAGTGAAATATGGCTTTTAATTTACACAAATGTAAACGTACAGAACTTAACAATCATATTCACCCTGGACTTAAAAAATGAAGAGAAGCCAGTTAAATCTCGGCCATTAAAAAAAAAACCACACACACACACACACACACACACACAGAAAAAGATCTGACGTACATGTTGAGTTATACCAGCCAACGAGGGGACACAGCCACATTCCAGATGTGCTATTTTCCTGCCCATTGACAGTTCTGCAACCCACCCCAGCATTAAAAATTCCTGAAGTGGATTTTTTAATCTGGCTTAGACTCCTTTTTGCCCAAGAGGCCTGCTGGGTGGGTCCTCTGGGTTTTATTTCTTGCAGAACAAACCAGGAGCCCTGTTTGTGGGAAATACATACAGTAAACTGGGCTTTGCTCACGTAACTTCCCTCCGGAGCGTTTTCCACATCCAAATAGGAGGGGAATTAAGTTGGTAAGCAGTTGTCTTTTTTAAAAAAGTGATTTTACGTTTAGTGTGAAGAGTTTTAGCTCCATGAGGCCATATCCTCTACTCCCTAAATTATAAGGCAGAGTGAAATGACAGTGGTGAGGTGTGTGCTTTTCTCTTGCCAGTTCAAATTGTGGGGGACACTGACACTGCCTTTTGACTGGCAACCCCTCTCCCTGGCTTCAGCCGACGAAGGGACATGGGACATTGGCTGATCGAGGGTTCTCTTTCTGCTCACACCATCTGCATCTTTATCTCCGTCCTCCATTCCACTGCAGTTGCCTAGAAGGAAGAGTGAATTCCAGGCACCTGGGGTGCAGAAGCATTTCCCCTGGAGGTCCCTAGCAGTGTCCTTTGATATGGGTGTGGTAGGGAAGGGCTAAGCTCAATACATTTTAGAGCCTCCTGGGTGGAATGAAGTGGAGGCACTGGAGACATTATTTTCAAACCAGACTGAAACAGAAGGGAAGCACTGGCTGATTTGCTGGGAATCTCTCTTGAGGCTGAGAGGCAATTCAATCCAGAAACTCCAAAGACCTGTTTCAGCCTCAGAAACGGGAAGAGCTGGCACCATCCCTTAGGGACCTCGGGTGGGTTGTCTGCCTTCCAAGGCTTCTAAATTTCAAGGATTTAGAACCCACATAGAAAGCACAGGTGTCTCACACCAGCCTCTCCCTGGGGCACTTCCAGATTGACTTTGCTGTCCCTGCTGCCTTCTATGATTTTCAAATCCCAACCTGTTAAACCCAGAAAAGCAGGAGAGCGAGAGAGAAACTTCTCCACCTTTATAAGATTTTTTTTTTTTTTTTTTTTTTTGCGGTACGCGGGCCTCTCACTGTTGTGGCCTCTCCCGTTGTGGAGCACAGGCTCCGGACGCGCAGGCTCAGCGGCCATGGCTCACGGGCCCAGCCGCTCCGCAGCATGTAGGATCTTACGGGATCAGGGCATGAACCCGTGTCCCCTGCATCGGCAGGCGGACTCTCAACCACTGCGCCACCAGGGAAGCCCCTATTAGAATATTTTGCTTTCTGAATGACAAGCCACTTTGGAAGGAAACTTCTTTTTTTTTTTTTTTTGATTCCTCATACCTGTGCAACTGTACATGGCAGCTTTATTTTGGGGGATGTAATCTTGGTAGTGATGGAGGAGAAGTACCCATACTTCCTCCCAGAAAGAATACAGTTGCTTAGGAGACCCTCATCTTATTCATTGATCCATTCATATATTAGCTCGTTCATTCATTCTAAAAATATTGCTAGCGGACTTCTGTGAGTCTCTGCCAGGTGTTTGGTTCAGGGGTGTAGGCAGAACATAAGCCAGTGCCTGAGTAGACAGTCAGCCAGAGGAAAGTGACCCTTTACTCCGTCTCTAAGGATTACTGACTGGGATCCTCCTCTGAGGGTGTTCCAAACCAGGAGAGCCTTGCACACATTAGAGGTTGAATCGGGCTTTCGTTGTTTCCCTAAAGTTCCTCGTGGTACTATTTCAGATCTCCCCACCATCTATAACACCCAACTTCTAGGTCTCCTCCACATTTAATGCCTGTTTCTAGAGAAGGCAGACAACGTTGATTAAGCTCTCCAGCTCACTTCCTCACGCTCTGTTCCTCCCAAGCGCACCCACTCACCGTCCCAGCCTGGGTGTCAAAACTGATCCCTCCTATTTCCCTCTTCATCCTTTTCCTCCCACCCTGCTCTAGAACCCCCTGAACCGTGAACTTCCTGCCTGCCTCCTGCATCTGTTCACTCTCTTCCGAGGCTCATCCCTGCGTGGTGGCCCTTCCCCTCCCAGGCCCATGGGCTGCAGCCTGGGACCTGAGGAAGGGGACAGCCTCCATCCTCACAGGCTGGGATCATTCCCCCTCCTGCCCAGACACTGCCCCAAACACATTTCTCTGCTTCTTCTTTTTCCTTTTTCCCTTCTGAAAATAGCCATTTAAAAAGGTTGAAATGGGCTTCAGGGGTTTATTAGTTTTAAAAGCCCTGTTCCCTGTTTGGAGGCAGGGGAAACAGCTGCCTTCTTTTCACATGACGTCAATCCACAGGTGTCTGTAATTTACATTTTTTAAACTCAAACGTTCAGAAATAATGGAAAGGCGGCTTGAAAAAGGCAGATGAAATAAAAACTGGGGGGAAATGTGTATTATACAAAAACCAGACCCGTGAGCCTGAGGCGAGACACCCCGATGACCTGGGGAGCTGATTAATGAGGCAAACCTAAGGCAGCCCAGGTGAGTGTGGATTCCAGGGTTTTCTCACAGTCACTGACGTCCATGTGCTGGCGTTTCATTTCCCACGCACGACTTCACGGATGGTTTTCATTCGGAAATTTTAGAACCACTGATGTTTCTGCCCTGGGAGAAGAGAATCCTGAGCTGTGGATGTTGGGCAGGTGGGGGAGTGGAGGAAAGGAGTTGGGGGTGGGGAGAATGGGAACTTCCTGGGTCCTGGACTCTGCATCTCTTGGTTCTTACAGGCAATCTTTCCTGATCCAGCCTCAACCTATTCAGTGCCTTTTTTAGTTCTTCCCCTCCTCATTCTCTGAGCAAAAGGAGATGAAGGTCAGATGGTAAGACCAAGGTAAGATGTATTAAAGTTTTATTTTCTGACAGTCTTCTAATATAGCCACTTCATTAAAAAAAAAAGAAACCTAACGTCTGGTAACATATCAAATGTCAAATATAAAATAGTTTATCCTATTTTTGCATATAGTTTTTTCTAGGTATTGTGTCTCTGAATACTATTTCATTAATGTTCCTTTGACAAGTATTTTTTTTAACATCTTTATTGGAGTATAATTGCTTTACAGTGGTGTGTTCGTTTCTGCTTTATAACAAAGTGAATCAGCTATACGTATACATATATCCCCATATCTCCTCCCTCTTGCGTCTCCCTCCCACCCTCCCTATCCCACCCCTCCAGGTGGTCACAAAGCACTGAGCTGATCTCCCTGTGCTATGCGGTTGCTTCCCACTAGCTATCTGTTTTACATTTGGTAGTATTTATAAGTCCATGCCACTCTCTTACTTCATCCCAGCTTACCTTTCCCCCTCCCAGTGTCCTCAAGTCCATTCTCTACATCTGTGTCTTTATTCCTGTCCTGCCCCTAGGTTCTTCAGAACCAATTTTTTTTTTTTTTTTAGATTCCATATATATGTGTTAGCATATGATATTTGTTTTTCTCTTTGTGACTTACTTCACTCTGTATGACAGACTCTAGGTCTATCCACCTCACTACAAATAACTCAATTTCATTTCTTTTTATGGCTGAGTAATATTCCATTGTATATATGTGCCACAGCTTCTTTATCCATTTATCTTTTGATGGACACTTAGGTTGCTTCCATGTCCTGGCTATTGTAAATAGAGCTGCAATGAACATTGTGGTATGTGACTCTTTTTGAATTATGGTTTTCTCAGGGTATATGCCCAGTAGTGGGATTGCTGGGTGGTGTGGTAGTTCTATTTTTAGTTTTTAAAGAAACCTCCATACTGTTCTCCACAGTGGCTATATCAATTTACATTCCCACCAACAGTGCAAGAGGGTTCCCTTTTCTCCACACCCTTGCAAGCATTTATTGTTTGTAGATTTTTTGATGATGGCCATTCTGACTGGTGTGAGGTGATACCTCATTGTAGTTTTGATTTGCATTTCTCTAATGATTAGTGATGTTGAGCATCCTTTCATGTGTTTGCTGGCAATCTGTATATCTTCTTTGGAGAAATGTCTAGTTAGGTCTTCTGCCCATTTTTGGATTGGATTGTTTGTTTTGTTGATATTGAGCTGCATGAGCTGCTTGTAAAGTTTGGAGATTAATCCTTTGTCAGTTGCTTCATTTGCAAATATTTTCTCCCATTCTGAGGGTTGTCTTTTCATCTTGTTTATGGTTTCCTTTGCTGTGCAAAAGCTTTTAAGTTTCATTAGGTCCCATTTGTTTATTTTTGTTTTTATTTCCATTTCTCTAGGAGGTGGGTCAAAAAGGAGCTTGCTGTGATTTATGCTTTGACAAGTATTTTAAGTGCATACCACGTGCCAAGGATGGTTTTAGGCTTTGGGGATCCAAGGAGACCAACACAGACACGGTCTTTGTTGCCTACTTTGGTGGGGACAGAAGGTTGGGCAAAACCATCAGTGTAGGGTGAGGAGGCCTCTGATAACAGAAGTACCAGGTGTTATAGTAGTAGATCTCGTGGGAGTGGAGTAGTAGGAATGAGGGACTAGAAAGCTTCCTGGAGGAAGTGACTTCAGGTGCCTGGAAGAAGTAGGGTTTAGCTAGGTAAAGAGGCTCTGGAGGGGATTCCAGGCAGAGGGGATGAGATAGGCTAGGACCTGAGACCAGGGACCCTTTACTGGAGTGCTTGCACCTGGACAAACGTCTTCTCTAGCAATAGAATACAAGAACCTATAAGGGACTAAAAATAACTGCATGCATGCGCAGTTGGGGCAATTAATGAACAACAAGATACAAAAGGCCACAAACCAACTGCCATTTCTGAGGTGCTGGGAGCAAAAGCAGGGGACTGTGCATGATTCCAGCACACAGCACCACCAAGGGGTGGGCAGAGAACCTGAGCCACCCCTCCGGCCCGAACCATCAATCGGCCCCCCACCCTCACCCGGTTTAAGGAACCAGCCTGCGTCCTCCTCAGGTGAGCGAGCAAGGGAACTTGTTACTCATTTTCCCACCTGCCTGCATGCCTCATCTGGCCATGTATCAATCTCTATTGATTAAAGAGTCCAAGGACCCAGGTCGGTAACAGGGAGACAGTGTGCCTGGCGCAGGGGCAGAGGATTTTGGAATGTAAATTCTGTTGAGTGGTGGTACTGCAACTGGCAGGAGATGGACCTTGGGGGTAGCAGGAACCCAACCATGCAGGCTCCTTCCAAGGAGCTTAGATTTCATTCTGTGGGCAATGGGAATTCTTTGAAGGGTTTAAGCAGGAGAGTTTACGTCTCTTTGAATCACTTCCATACTGTGATGGAAGTCGCCTTAGAGATTGTTTAGTCCCACTCTGTTGTTTTTTTTTTTTTTTCAGCTGATGAAGTTGAGGTCCAGAGAGGGAAATAATCATTACGCCTCTTACTACTATTGTTACCAGCTGGTATTTATTGAGAGCTTACAGATACCAGCCCTGTGCTAAATGCCTCTGCTCCCTCATCCTCACAACACCCTCTGGGGGAAGTACTGGAAATATCCCCATTTTACAGATGAGGAAACTGAGACCCAGACAGATGAAGTCACTTGCCTAAGGTCACTGGGCTAGCAAGTGTTGAAGCCAGTATTTGAGCAACGTCTGTCTGACTTCACAGTCTTAGCTGGGCCCTCTCTTCTCCCAAGATTCCAAAATTAACAGCAGGGCTGGAATTTAAACCCAGGCCTCCTGATATAGTCTGAAGTACTGCGCTAGCTGCTCATGGCATATACCAGGTCTGCTTCCTTTCTTAAGAGGTGGGCATGCACCTCGTGTCATCTTCTCTGCTTCTGTTGGCCCTCTTTGCGCTGACTCTGTGTACTCCTTTGCCATAGTGACTCCTCTGAATATGCCACTTTTGTATCCTGTTCTTCATTTATCTTCTCATATGTATTTCAGGAAGATTATAATAGTCAGTGTTAGTGTTCCAAGGAGGACAAGAGCTGAACTCAAGGAAGCTGGGGTGGGGAGAAATTCTGAGCAGTGCGTTAAACAGTTTTGTGGGATTCCCAATCTCCTGGCCTAAGGATACTGGCTGCGGTGGGGCTAGCCCCTTTCAGCCCCAGGTGGTGAGCCGGCTTGTCCCTCTTGAGGTCAGCAGTCTCCAGGATGACGACCTCCCAGGGCTGGCCACTGTCAGGTCAGCTGTTCCCTGGGACTGTCACCTTCAGGTTCTCCAGGGCTGAGCCTGGTGAAGCCTCAGCCATTGGTCATTGCTTCCCAGCTACTGGCCTCCTGGCCAGGCCACATCTCAGCTAATTTCTGCAATTAGGGAAGCTTGTTTTCAGAGGCTGAAACAGGAACTTTTCTGAGTTAGCTTTTATGGTTCAGAGCCTTTAATTTGAGATTTAAAAAACATCATAGCTCGCCAAAACCAAATAAACTGCAGCTAATGAAATTCGCAGAAGTTCTCGGAGAATGCTTCTTACTGGTGCTTCTGCATGATTTATTGACAGCCGGTTGTAAAAACAATCTTATTAAAGGTCATAATGTTGGGGGAAAAAAAAAGCCCTTTAATTTATAGCATAATTAGGCTTCCTCCAATAGTTCTGCTGCCAGGGCTGTCACTTAGGGCTCCAAGGAAGCACTTGGTGTTTTTCATTATATCACAGCGAAGGAGATCCGGAGAGCCGTGTTCCTAAAGGGCCCACTGACTTTCTCTTTATGGCCCTTTTATTGCTGCTAAAATAGTCAAAACAGGGGGTTGATTAAAGCCGACTGATGCCTAATGATTATGGGAACACCTCTTGCGGGGGGAGGGAGAAAAGGTAGGAGGGGGCTCAGGACTTCAGGACAGGCCTCCGACAGAAAGGGATGGACTGTGAAACATGCCTGGGAAGTGTGACCAGGTTTCCTGGCTCTTCCCCCAGACACTTGTGGATTGAAGGCTGACCCCAGGCAGGCGGGGCTGGGGTGATAAAAGGCGTGGGGAAGGTGCTAATGCCTCGAGGAAGAGGACAATCCCAGGACAGGATGTGTGTGGGAGTAGGAACCTTAAAATGCTAATGGGTCCCTAGGTGGAGAGCAGCCCCGCGAGAGTCCAGTAGAAGGTCTTGCCTGCTGCTGGCCGTGCAGAAGGAAACAAGGACTCAGTGTTTGTGTATTGCGGTGAGGGCAGATCCTGGTCTCCCGCTTCCAGGAGCCCCAGGTGTTTTCTGGAGCCGTCTCTCCAGGGCTGTGCTGATGCAGGGGAGGGGCGAGCACCTGAGGGAGGCGGGGAGTCACAGCAGAGCATCAGGGATGTGTGATGACAGCCAAACCCCAACAGAGATGCACCCCCCCCCCAGTTCCTCTCTCCCTCCCCAAATCTGAGGAGCTGAGAGCTGCAGCTCTGAGCCCACCCCTTGCCAGCCTGAGCCCTGACCACCTACTGTCAGGCCATGGGGAACATGGGTCCTGGAGCTGCCTTAGCTCTGCAGGCTGTGTATGTGTGGAGGATGGACTGTCCTTCCACCAGTGTAGAGTGTGGCCATTGTGATGGGGGCAAGGGGTGGGAGCCTCAGCAGTTATGCTCACGTTCAGTCTGGGCCCTGAGTGCGGCCTGGAGCTGGCCTAGCGCCAGAAAGACTGGGTGACCGTGTGGGGCTCTGGCAGCCCCAGGGATTGGTCTGTTTCTTCTGAGTCTCCTTTGCTCCAGGCTTCATCCAGGCTGCCCTGTCTCATCTTACCTCATCGTGTCCAGTCCTGTCCCTTCGAGTCCCATCCAGTCGTCTCTTCTCTTCTGAGGTTTATCAACCACTCAGGTTTCTCCACCAGCCTGCATGAAACTGGTGAGGACATCTTGGTCTCCCTGCATCTGCTCACCCTTTGGAGGCCCGAGGAACCCACTTTCTGGCTCCTTGAAGATGAAGGTCGGACCTAAGCCTGTGGTGATCTCACTTTGGAGATGCAGCCACTCTGCCACTCTCCTTCTCTTCGTCTTCCTTCCCTTCCCCCACCCCTTCTTCTCTTTCGGAATTAACCATGCAGAAGGTTTATTTGGGAGTACTATTGTGATGGGGCAGGGGGAGCTCTGAGACCAGGAGGCGGAACTGACAACGTCCCTTCTGCTTCTTGTCCCAAGGTCACGGGCTTCATGTGCACGTGTGAACCAGCAGGGAAGGCTTGCCAGGTGCTGTCTGTCCGTGTCTACCCCAGGAGGGGGCGGAGTCTAGAGCTGAGCTGGGAAAACTTCGCCATAGATTGTGGCATATTCTGAGGGGTTCCCTTAGATACTTTTCCCCCAATTTCATCCTAAGGGAGAAAGAGGTCTGGAAGAGGATGACTTGCCCCTTGGACCAAAGTCCTTAGTCATGGCTTCAAAGTTCATATAGTGAACACTGTTGAGCACCTACTATGTGCCAGACACTGTGTAGGGAGATGGGCTTAGAGAAATGAACTTAGGAAGTTTCCAGGCTGAGGCAGAGATGAGCGAGAGACATTATATAATTAATGACATTATACGGGGTAAATGCTACAGCTGACTTCACACCAGTGGCTAGAGGAGTACAAAGGAAGATGCAGGGTGTGTGTGTGTGTGTGTGCGCGTGTGAGAGTGTGAGTACATGTATATGCGTGTGTAGTCTGTGGGTAAGTGTATGTTGGTGTGATGTAAACGTGTGTGTGATTGTGACTGAATGTACATGGGAGTGTGCAAGTGTGTGTATGATGCTGTTGTGTGGGAGTATGTAAGTGTGTGTGCACAGTGTGGGTCAGTGATATGTTGTGGGACTGACCACTGGTAACCATTGCTAAAGGTAGACGTGCCCAGAGAAGGGATGGTACCTGTGTGTGCTGAGCACACAGGAGATGATCAATACACACTTTCTGACTGGAGAGCTGCCTCTCTTAGCAGGGCAGGAAACAGGATCTGGTTGGGTAGCATCAGCTGTGGCCTCGGTTTCTTTTCAGGAGGCTTTGTCCTCTTAGACAAAGAAAGGGAGTAGGAGTTTTTTTCCTTCTAGATGTTGGTAACTGAACCTAGAGGGTAAAAGGATAAATCCTTGAAATAATTAAATGCTAGTAACATCCTGCCCTTTTAAGTGACCATAAGTCGAGAGGTTGTAGTTAATTGTAATTTGCTTCTACGAACTTTTTATACCTTCTAAATATTCTTCCATTTTTTTCAATCAGAAAAAGTGTTTATTAAAAAATGGATCTGGCTTTTGCATGTAAACTTATGCTGAGAGGGTGTGAGAGCTGCTTGGGGTGCTGGCACCCGAACCCTGGGATTACTCCAGGCAGCTCGCCCCGTTTGCCTGCCCTGACCTGCAGCTTCCCGTCGGCCTTCACGGCTCCTGCCGCCCGCCCTTGGGCTTTGTGTCTCAGCCTCGGTTGTTTGCCTTGCTTCCCCTTGACTGACAGCTTATTGCGGAGTCACATTTTCAGACTGACCTTTGCCTTCCCCCGAAGAGCACAACTCTGCAACTTACCTAAGGGCCTCCTGCTCTGAAACCCCACTTTCCCTGCCTCACATTCAGCTTTGCAGCCCTTTGCTGCTTTGGGTCACAGGCTGGGCACCCCTAAGCACCCTTTCAGGGTCAGGTGGAGGCTGGAATTAACTTGGAATAAAACATGCTGGTGTCTCTTTAAAGAGCTAGCTTCTCTGTAAAAATCTAACACCTCCTTTGGGATTCGTCTGTCTTCTTTCTTCTTAGAAGCTGGTAATTATTCATCATTTATAAATTGAAGATAATCCACTTCCTCATGACTCCTGGCAGACCAGGGGTTGGGGTAGGAGAGTTTCTTAAGAACTTTCATCCCCAGTCTGCTGTTTGTAGAGGGAATAACTAACATGCCTCTATTTCTCAGCCGTGGACTTCCGAGGTCTGGCTCTTTCCAAATAGATTTCTGTGTATTAAATCCTTTAATAACAACAATAGCCTCCTACCAGAGTTTTCAACCCAAAGGACAATTGTTTAAGGCGTGTTTCAAGGTACAAATTGCAGACAGCTGCCAGTCGAGGCCACCAGATTGTGGGGCAGTGGTGATTCTCTCCCCAGAGATCATTCCTTTCTGTCTTTTTTTTTTTGACCTAAGGTGAAGTTGGAATTGGAGTTGAAGTTAGGGCTGAGGGCGGGATAGGACTGATTGGGGTTGAAGTTGATGTGGGAGTTGGGTTAGAGGAGGTCCAGGCTGGAATTCAGATGGTTGTGTGTTAGAAAAGAGGGTGAGGGGCACGTGGGGCTTGGGTGAGCATGCGGTTTGCTGTTGGTATCGGGATTAGGCCAGGGTCAGGTGCTTTGCTGAAATCTCGGAAGCTTACTGTAGGGACCCTCCATCTGAGGGCTGTGACACGCCTGAATTTTCACGCTCACTGGGATCAGACCCATGGTCCTGCCATCCAGTTTTGGGTTGAATAAGATAAGGACATGTTGTTTTCCCTCCAGGAGTGTGTGGGAGTTGAGGGGCCACACAGGAGCACCATGGCAGCCTCCTGGGGAGCCTGGTAGGACCCAGGGTGGGAGTTTCTCTCTTCTGAGGCAGGAGGGGAGGTAGAGGCAGTGGGTCTTGATATTTGTCTGTCCTCCTGCACTGCCAGGCAGTGGGGACGGGACTCAGTCTCGGGACCTGAGGCACAGAGTCAGCCAGGTGGATCCCTGGGGCACCTCTGGCCGGAAATGAACCCCACCTGGTGTCCAGCAGACCCATTTTTTCCCATTTCAATCACTTTGAAGTGATTGAAATGTGCTGATTCCATCTCAGCAATGAACTGATTCTCTTCCTTTGTCCCCACAAGCAGACAGGCAGGGAGCATTCCAGTGCCTTTCTGGGCTATTTCTGTGAAAGGATACTGGGCAAAGCCAGGCAAAGAACCCACACGCCCCCAGGCCCACTGCTCAGGCACGGGCAGACGTGGCCACGTGTCTGAATGCTGCCTGTTTCGATTTTGCTCTTGCCAAGGCCGCCCTATCCCACACTGTAGTCATGCTGTCACTCCCCTAAACACCAACCCCAGCGTGCCTCCGTAGCTTTGCCTGGGCTGCTTGACAGCCTGGGACACCCTTCCCCCCTTCGCTCCATGCGCCTAGAGTCCCCTCAACTTCCAGGATCCAACCCTTGTGACATTGCATTGCATTTATTTGTTTATGGACTAAATGCAGGGACAGTGTCTCACACCGTCTCCTCAGGACCTGGCACAGGGACTGAAAGAGAGTGGGTACAAAATCAATATTTGGTGAAAGAAGACAGAGAGGAAAGAACCGGGCCATCAGGCTGATGCGTTGTACCGATTTTATTAAGACTTAGGCCATCTTATAGAGCACCCTCAACTCCTCCGTACTTTAGAAATCTCTGTATATTTTTTAATTGCTCTCTTCTCTTTCACTTGACTTGAATTCAGTAAACCTAATAGGTGACCATGTCTAGGTGCTATGGGGCATGTAACATGCTTAAAGTATGGTAGAGCTGCAGAGCTGGAAGCATAAAATACCTCCTCAACGTCACTGACAAATAGAACACAGATGTAGAGAGGGAATTGTTTCTATATCCCCTAGAAGGGCACTTGGTTTTCAGACACATTTGTCTCCTGTAAAGTTTTTTTTTTTGGCTTTAATAGCTAATATTGATTGTATCCTTAGTGTATCCAGAAAGTGTTCAAGGCTTTTTGAATATATTAACTCATTTAATTCTTTCAAACAACCCTGTGAAGTAAGTACAGTTATTATCCCCATTTTACAGATGAGGAAACTGAGGCCCAGGGAAGACAAGTAATTTTTCCAAAGTTCTCACAGTTGGTATGTGGTGGAACAAGAATTCAAAACTAGATGGTGTGACTCAGAGTCCATGTTCTTACTATTATTCTTTATTGTTTCCTTAAATCTCTCTAGAATTTGTGCCTTCTTTTCCCTTTCAGTTGATACCACTATCATTTATACCTTCATTTTTTGCACTTCTTTTTCTAGTAGGTTCTGATTTGATCTCCTTAGCTGAAATCCATCCCTCTTCATCCTTCCTGGACACTACAGCCAGGAGGACCATTGAGAAAAGATAAGTATCACTTCCCTGACCCCCTGCCCTTTTCTGTGGCTTAGAGACGCCTGCAGCTTCTTTGACATTCTTCCCATTGAGAGGTGGGGTCTAATCCCCTTCCCTTGAATCCGGGCTGGCCTCAGTGACTTGGGTGGCCAATAGCATGCAGTGGAAGTCTAGAATTTTCAAGGTGGGTCATAAATTACCTTGAAACTTCCACCTGGGTATCTTAGAACACTGTCTCTGAGTCACTATGTAGAAAGTCTGACTACTCTTAGGACAACATGCTGGCGAAGCCACTCAGATCAGTAGTCCTAGCGGAGTCCAGGCTCCTAGCCATCCTAGGCGCAATTGTAGGCAAAGCCATCTTGGACCCACCGAAGCAGATCACCTGGCAGCTGACGCCATTGAATGATCATGAATATTACGTGGAAGAGATGAATCACCCCTCTGATCCCTCCCGAGTACCAACTCACAAAATTGGGGATGAAGTAAAACGGTTGCTCTTTTAATTTAACTAAATTTGGGGATGGTTTGTTAGACAGTGGTAGATAATCAGAATGCCATTCTTTTCTCTTCTTTCTTCTATTTTTTTTAAACAAACATGTTTAAAAAACATGTTTTTGTTACAATCACAAGGAATATAGTCATGAGCAAGACATGGACAGTCTTGCCTTCAGGGGCACACAGTGTAGTGGAAGAGGTGGCACTACAAATAAATATGTAGGCCGGGATGAAGTGAGAGAGTAACATTGACGTATGTACACTACCAAATGTAAAACGGATAGCTAGTGGGAAGCTGCTGCATAGCACAAGGAGTTCATCCCGATGCCTTGTGACGACCTAGAGGGATGGGATAGGGAGGGTGGCAGGGAGGCTCAAGAGGGAGGGGATATGGGGATATATGTGTACGTATAGCTGATTCACTTTGTTATACAGAAGAAACTAACACACCATTGTAAAGCATTTATACTCCAATGAAGATGTGAAAAAAATTATGAATTGTACTCAGTGCTGTCAAAGTAAAGTTCTGTGAGTAAAGTAAAGGCAGGTTTCTCAAAGGACATAATATTTGAGATGAGACTTAAAGGATTTAGTAGGGATACAGGGATGGGGGAGGGGATAGGAGAGCATTCTTGGTTGGGACAAGAACTAGGGTGAAGGTCCTTCAGGGCAGAAATTGCTCAGCGCTTTGGGGCCATGTGGCTGGGGTAGAGTGAGAAGGGGAGGTGGCCAGAGATGAGCCTGGACCCTGTGCACCCGAGTGGCTGCTCCCTATGCATCCCTCATCGCCGGGCACTGAAGCGTCACTCGGGGATGTCTGTGTGCCCTGCTACATGGGAGTTTCTGGAGGCTCTGTTTCAAAGTTTTAAACGATTCCTCATTCTAGAAAAAAGTCCACAAATTTAAAGTAACATTAACCAGTTCCTTGAGGATCTGTCCCCTAACTCTGGTTTCCAGATGTTTTCCTTCACTCGAGGTGCTCCTGCTATCGAGGGCCATGTGGGGCTTCCTGAACAGACCAGTGCCCACCTGCACCTGGGCTTCTGCATGTCTCTTCCTTCCAGTGGGTCGTCCCCCTCCCAGGTTTGCTTGGCTAGCCGCTACCTTGTTCTCAAGACTCCCCATGGCAATCCCAATGTGGCTGGGGGCCCGTTTTCTGGGCTCCCATCACCCCCCATGTCTCCCTCTCTATGGCAGCACAGGCCACAGTGCCTTGTAACTGTGTACTTGTCTACTTTGCTTCGGGCCTCTGAGCTCTTGCAGGAAGAAACCTCTTTCATCCCCTTGGCGTCTTCCTTTAGAAGCTTTTGATAAAGGTTTATTGATTGAAAAGCCAATGATTCCAGCTTGATATTTTATGCAGATTTAGTAAGCAAACCATCAGTATCCTTATCTACATCGTTCATCAAAAGTTTGAACAGAGTAAGACAAGGGTGAATCCCGAAGCATGTATGTATCTTCTAACAACATTTTCTTCTAACATTTCTTCTTGGTAAAATTGGTAATTTTACCAAGAACTTGAAGAAATATAGGTTAAACATGCCCACTCCCTTCCCCCTAATCTAGCAGGTAGAGGGTCTATGAAAAAAAGTGGCTGGACAGAAGAACCTTAGTGAACCCACTTTACTCCCAGAGATCCTGGCCTTCCTTTCCAGGAGCCCCAAATACTCTTTAAAGGACATTTCATCTCCTGTCAGCCTCTCATGGTTTGCCCATTGCACCCAGGCCCTCGTCCTCATTTCCCAGGTTGTGTCTGGGGATTTCCAAATCCAAAGGGATTCCTTTGATTTAAGTTTTAAGCTCAGGATCTCTCAGTCTCTTCTCAGGAGTGGGACAGTTGTACACAAACAGTTCATAAACCACACCCTGCCCCTGTAGCTGAGCTCTGGGCATCTCCTGATACCACCTGATGGAGAGAAAGAAAAGCATTTGGAAAAAGTGATGGTTTACATGTAAAGGGAAGATGGTGTGATAGGATGAGGGTGGAGCTGTGAGAAGTTGAGGAAGGAACAAACCTTGAACTTGGAGTCAGAAGACCTGGGTGTTGGTCCTGATTCTTCCAGCACTTTGCTGTATGAGTGAGCCCTTTTCCTGCTGTGTTCTCAGTTTCCCCAGTGGGGTAAGGAGGGGATTAGAAGAGTCCAAAGACTAAAAAAAATTTTCCCAGAGGAAATCTTTCCTCAGTTGTTTTTAATCATTTTAGAGGTCACAGACTTTTCTGGGAAACTGACGATGCTATGAAACCTTGACCCCAAAATGGACACAGACACACAGTGGCACATGGGCATACACACTCAAAATCTGTTCCAGAATTTTGCCTGAGATTGATAGCCTACAGTTTTCAGTTTCGGCCTCTTCTGTTTTTAAAAAATCTGCTCAGCTACCAAAATCCAGCATCTCTCCCAACCTTCATGGTGCACTGCAGTTACTGCACTGTTTCATCCACAAGTTCTCGTGAGTTCCTGCGATATGAAATGTGAATTTAGAGACTCTTAGAGAAGCCTCAGATCTCTTCGGGTAATTCCAGCTTCTAAACCAACTTACAAATATTTACTCTTTCTGATTTGAAAACCTTGCCTGGAATATGGAAGCAAAATTGGATTTGCCATACTCACTTTGCTTCTATGGCCATTGACATCACTCCTCTGCCCCAAGTGTATTCTCAGGAGTGGAGAGTGGGTCCACTGGAAAGTATTCTGGTCGGCAGTTCATTTTTATTTATATATATATATATATATATATATATATATATATATATATATATATATATATTTTTTTTTTTTGCTGCATTGGGTCTTAGTTGCGGCACGCAGGATCTTTCGTTATGGTGCGTGGTCTTGTTGTTGCGGCACGCGGGTTTTCTCTCTCTACTTGTGGCGCATGGGCTCCAGGGTGCATGGGCTCTGTAGTTGTGGTGCGTGGGGTCCAGCGCCCATAGGCTCTGTAGTTTGAGGCCCATGGGCTCTCTTGTTGAGGCGCGTGAGCCCAATAGTTATGGAGTGCAGGCTTAGCTGCCCTGCAGCATGTGGGATCTTAGTTCCCCGACCAGGGATCGAACCCGCATCCTCTGCGTTGGAAGGCGGATTCTTTACCACTGGACCATCAGGGAAGTCCCTGGCCGTGTATTTTTAGATCCCAGGGGTATGTGGTCCTTCTTGCTGGAGGCTGACTCAGAGGCGATTACCAGGACGCAAAAGAAGTTTGAGCTCAGAGCCCCCCACTTTTATAACTCCTTCCAAGGACCTGAGGGTGGGACACCTAGCAGTGCATCCATGAGGTGATATGTTTGGTAAAGTTACAAAAGTCAGATTTTTAACCATGATTGCTAAGATGTCTGTCTCTCTCCCTTCTGATTTCCCTGCCTGTACATTTCTGCTGTGTTGAGTGGCGTTGGAGAATGTGAGAGGATTTGTTGGGACCCAGCTAAGGGGAAAGCTAAGTTCAGGATGTGTTTAGTCTGGGTTCAGTGAGTTGTATTTAAGAGGCTTCCATTCACTTTTGGTGTGTAGTTAAATTACTGCCGGCAGTCTGCAGTGGGAGGGGCTTCTTTGCAGTTCACTCTGCTGACCTACCTGCCCCTTGAGATACTGGCTGGAGGGCGTTTCAGATTGTGAATGCATTTTATTGCAATCCCACAAGAAATGTTTGGGTAATGGAGGAGGAGCAAAGTTTGGAATGGAACCTGTGTTAGTTGCCTAGAGCTGCTGTAACAAACGACCACCAACGGGGTGTCTTAAAACAACAGAAACATATTTTTTCACAGTTCTGGAGTCCAAAAGACTGGCATTCTTTTCAAAGGCTCTAGGGAAGAATCTTTTACCTTCTTTGCCTTTTTCAGCTCCTGTTTTTCCTTGGCTTGTGGTAGCATCACTCCAATCCCTGCTTCTGTCTTCACATGGCCTTTTTTCTATGTCTGGGTCTCCTCTTCTGTTTCTTATAAGGACTCTGTCATTGGATTTAGTGCTCAACCCCAATAATCCAGGATAATTTCAAGATCCTTAATTTAATCACATCTGCAAAAGCCCTTTCTTCAAATAAGGTCAAATTCACAGGTTCAGGGGGTTAGGACATATCTTTTTGGGAGCCACCAGGTAACTTGCTACAGAATCATAAGCTACTCTAGGAAATTTGTTTTCATTCATTAGAAATATAAAGCTGTTAGAATTTGGTTCTTATCAAGGCCAAATCAAAATAGAAATTCTTCCCTGCCAGGGTATACTCAATTGTAAATGCACCGTACATTTTTCTTTTTTTGTATGGAATATGATTTAATCAGATTTCCTGTGTTTGTAGAGTACATGTTTGCAGCAATGCTACAAATAGCATTGTTTGTGATTTTTAACTTATCACTGAATCCTATAAACAGTATTTAAAATTCTTGTTCAAGAATGATGTCCATGAGTTAATACAAAACTCATAATAAACTACTACAATGAGAATATCAGCAAACTGGTTAATGGATATTGTCAATTCAAAGAATTTTTTTTTTTTTTTTTTTGCGGTACGCGGGCCTCTCACTGTTGTGGCCTCTCCCGTTGCGAAGCACAGGCTCCGGACGCGCAGGCTCAGCGGCCATGGCTCACGGGCCCAGCCGCTCCGCGGCATGTGGGATCTTCCCAGACCTGGGCACAAACCCGTGTCCCCTGCATCGGCAGGCGGACTCTCAACCACTGCGCCACCAGGGAAGCCCCAAAGAATATTTAAGATAAGTCACTGTGCAAGAAAACTTGACACACCCGGAAATACTATAGCTCATATATGAAAGGACTTTGATAGTGGTTTTCCCAAACATGACAACAATCCTAAAGATTTATGCCACTACCAACATCAAGTTGGGAACCTGAAAAAAATTTCTCTGAACCATCAATAACAAAAGCCAAATTCTGATAAGCCATGCCAGAGGAGAGACTGAGTTATTTTTCTGTACTCTCTATAGAAAATAATACCACAAAACCTTTGATATAAGAGTAATCAATAGAAGAGTACACAGCAAAAGAAATACTTTTTTCCTAAAAAAAATTGTGTGTGTCAGGCAGTTAATAAGCATATGTTATTTTTCTGAGTTTTGTGATTGTGGCATTTATCAGCATAAACATTTAAACGTTTTCTTATGAGTTATTTTCTTATTCTAAATAAACATACACTTTAAAAAAGTTGAAGTATAATTGATTTACAATGTTGTGTTAGTTTCAGGTGTACAGCAAAGTGGTTCAGTTTCATATGTATATATATACACACACACATATATATATTCTTTTTTCAGATTCTTTACCATTATAGGTTATTACAAGATATTGAATATAGTTCCCTGTGCTATACAGTAGGTCCTTGTTGTTTATCTATTTTATGTATAGTAGTGTGTATCTGTTCATCCCAAACTCTAATTTATTCCCCACCAACCTCCCCGTTTTCCCCTTTGGTAACCATAATAAACACTTCTGTATCTAACTTTGTATCCATAAATTTGCCTTCTTTTTCTTAAAGAGTCCCCCCTTCTCAGGTTATACCAACCTTGGGCCCATGTCCTGAAATCTGGACCACCCCTGGGTTTGACCCCATCACTTTGAGTGTCTTGCTCTACCATCCAGACTTTTTCGTTCTTGCATCTTCCATCGTGCCTTCTCCCCTGGCCCACATATATGTTCATGTTGTCCCTAACCCAAGGACATTTCCATCTTTGCAGTTACTCCTTTATTGGCAGTTGTGTCTCTTTCCTCTTGCTGCCAAAGAAAGAGAGTTGATGCTCCCACTCTTGCATCCTACCCTGCCACCATCCTATTAAAACAGCCCTTTTGGGCTTCCCTGGTGGCACAGTTGTTGGGAGTCCGCCTGCCGATGCAGGGGACGTGGATTCGTGCCCCGGTCTGGGAGGATCCCACATGCCGCGGAGCGGCTGGGCCCGTGAGCCATGGCCGCTGAGCCTGTGCGTCCGGAGCCTGTGCTCCGCAACGGGAGAGGCCACAACAGTGAGAGGCCCGCGTACCACACACAAAAAAAAAAACCCCCAAAAACAGCCTTTTCAGGGGCACCAACATCTCCTTACTAATTGCAGCATTCTGGAGAAGCTTGATCAGGTTCCGTGGCTTGACCAGCGTGCATTGGGCCCCTCCAGTCCTCATGAGTGGTCCTGGAGCGCTCTTTGATCTCTAACACTCCACTGCATCACAGGGGGTCTCTGTGCAGCATCCTTTCCCCAAATGTCAGGCCCTAGCACAGGGCCTACACAGGAGGGGTGGGAAGGGAAATAAAAAATTCAGGGCTAACTGTGTTCTAGTCCCTGTGCTGGGCATGTTCATACATTTCATTTATTTTCATTTACCTTTACTTAATCCTTACAGCAACCTGAGATATAGATGGTAATAATTCCCCTTTTATAACCAACTGGGAAGTCTAAGATCCAACCAATTG
This sequence comes from Lagenorhynchus albirostris, assembly GCF_949774975.1. Lineage (NCBI taxonomy): Eukaryota > Metazoa > Chordata > Mammalia > Artiodactyla > Delphinidae > Lagenorhynchus > Lagenorhynchus albirostris. The sequence goes on from NC_083107.1 coordinate 55,614,444, forward strand.
GGAAATAGAAGTTTAAGTGACTTGCTCAGGATTCCATTATTAATTGGTAAGAGCTACGCTTAGACCCAAGGCTTATCTGTTTCTCCTTCAAGACCATATTTTCTACTAAGCTTTTCTGTCTCTGGATTACCTGGGGAACAGGGACACAATTATTTCTCAAATAGAATTGAACTGAGGGTGCCTTCCTCTTGAAGCCCTGTCTTCCATTAACTGCTAATGTTTCACTTTCCTGATTCTTCTCTCTCTCGTTTCCTACTGCCTTTTCCCTAGCTTCTTATCCTCGAGTTCTGTCCTCACCCCTCTTCTCTCCTTTCTCTCAGCAGTCACTTCTCAGAGGACAATGTCTCGTGGAGTTGGTTATCTGGTCCAAGCCCCAGTCTTGTTTCTGCCAGGTGTCCTGCTAGGATTTCAGTCTCCACATAACCCACCATCCCCTTCTCTCCTCTCCAAACCATCCTCTCTTGAATTCCTGTCTTTTTAGTCGCTCATACTTTAACCCAGAGGAAGGGGTGTCACCTTCATCTCTTTCCTATTCCTCACTCCTTTTAGTTCATCCCACAAACATTATTGTGCACTTCCTGTGTGCCAGGCACTATGCTAGGCACTGAACATTCACTGGTGAACAACACAGAGTAGTCTCAGGAGCATATGTTCTAGCTGGAGTCTGCTGACATCAACTCAACTGTGTCTCACCCTTTGCCTTACTGCCATTTTCCTAGTTCGGGCCCTAGTTGGACATGCCTGCAGTATTGCCATAGCCTCTGGTCTTCATACCATCCCCCCTCTCCCTATTCCTTGAGGATAACATAACAAATAATTATATTTTACCCTCTGTGCTGAGAAGGGCTGACCACATTTGTCTCTTTTATGGTTCCTTAGGAAACCTTTAGTCTCTTGATGAGATGTGGAACTCATTCTGGCCCTGTCGGTGGCCGTTTTATCCACCTTATGTTGAATCTATGAGCTTCCATTTGAAATGGTTGCATTGGCCAATTCAGATTGCATTTATAAAGGATCGTAGACAAATAGCGTCTTTCAGCTCTCTCTCGCAGCAGGATTCTACCTATCCTTTGAGGCCCTATTGCTCCACTGCGAAGGCTTTCTGGATGACCTGTATACCAATGGATTGCCATTTTCCATTTGCAGAACTTTCTGTTGGTGCCTCTTTGGGGGGGCACTTACCGTACTGTGCCTTGTAATGTAGAATTACATCTTCCACAAGAAGGCAAACTCCTTGAGGGCAGGGGCTGCGCTTTGCTCATTTTAACCTCTCTGGCTACCTAGCATAACGCTTTTCCCATAGCAGCTGCTAAACAAATGTTGGTTGCGTCAAATGTGTTTTCTGTCGGTCTCCCTTTCTTTCCGTTTTTCAGCCCTTGCCTCTACACTCTGCTTCTTTCTTCTTGCCTTTGTTCTTGTGTCATTCTCACATTCACAGAATGCTAGCTCTAAGAGAACTTTCAGATTCCAAGTCCAAAGTTTCCTATTTACTAGGTTGATCATCAGAAATAGCTGGCAGTTTTGAAAAATGATTTCCCTTTAAAAATTATATTGGGGGACATTATGTCAATAGTGAAGGATATGAATCTTAAGTGTGCAGTTGGGTGGATTTTATACCCTTGTAACTACCATCCATAACAAAATATAGAACATTTCTATGGAACTTCCAAAACACAGAACATTTCCTCACACCTGCTACAAGTTGAAACCAACCCCCCTAAAAGTACTTGCTGTTCTGATTTAGTTCCTAACAGATTAGTTTTGCCTATTTTAAAAGTTCATATACATAGTCTTTTGTGTCTGACTTTTTTCTTTCAACATTCTGTCTTTGAGATTCATCCAGGCTGCTGTGTGTATCTGTAGCTTATTCTTTTTCATTGTTGTATAATATTCCATGGTATAAATCTAGCACTGTGTATTTATTCATGCTACTGTGGATGGGCATTTGGGTTGTTCCCAGTTTTTGACTATAACAAATAAAACTGCTATGAACATTCATGTACATATTTTTTGGTGGACATATGCTAGAGAAGAACTCAGAGTTCTCCAGAGAAACAGAACCAATAGGGTGTGTGCATGTATAAGTATGTTTGTGTATGTATAGAAAGATTTATTGTAAGAAATTGTCTCGTGTGAGACAAGTCCCAGGATCTGTATTCGCTAGACCCACACTAGAACTGATGACGAACTCCAGTCTGAGTCCAAAGGCCTGAGAACCAGGAAAGCTGATGGTGTACATTCCAGTGCTAGCAGGCTAGCTAGAATGCTAGCAGGCTCAAGACCCAGAAAGAGCTGATGTTTCACTTTGAGTCCACAGGAATGAAAGAACTGATGTCCTGGTTCAGAGCAGTCAGCCAGGAGGAACTCCTTCTTACTCAGCCGTTCTGTTTTATTCAGGTCTTCAACTGATTAGTTGGGGCCCACCCACACTGGGGAGAGCAATCTGCATCACCCAGTTTACTGATTCTAATGTTAATCTTATCCAAAAACACCCTCACAGACCCACCCAGAATAACATTTGACCAAATGTCTGAGCACCCTATAGCCCCATCAAGTTGACAATCCAAATTAGCCATCCCATAACGCATTCACTTCTGAGGGGTATGCGTTTTTGTGGGGTATACATGACATGGGATCAAACCACATTTAGCTTTAGTAATTACTACCAGTTTTCCAGCGTGATTGTATCATCACACTCCCACTAGCAATGTGTAGAGTTCTACTTGCTCTACATACTTAAGAGCCCTTGGTATGGTCAGTCTTTTTCATTTCAGCCTTCATGATGGACGTACTGAGGGGGATGGGCTGGAGCCAGCCTATGTGGCTGGTGAGACTCAGCTGTATACATCTCTTCCCAATTCCGCCATCAGTGATGTGTCACATTGGTAGCTTGAAACCAGCCACAGTGGGAGTATTTACACCAAAAAAATGCTTTTATTCCTGGAATGTGGGTTGTTAAGTGTTTACCAGTATACTACTGGGAGTGGTATCTCATTGTGGTTTTAATTTACTTATCCCTGATGTGTTACGGGTAAACATCTTTTCGTATGTGTACTAGTCATTCATTTATCTTCCTTCATGAAATGTCTGTTTATATCTTTTTTTCACCTAAAAAAATTCGGTTGTTGATTTTTTTCTTGTTGATTTGTAGGAGTTCTTTATATGTTCTGGTCTGAGTTCTTTGTAGAATATATATATATATTGCAAATATCTTCTCCCAGTCTGTTGCTTGACTTTTCATTCTTTTTTAATGGATAGATATTTACAATTTAATTGAAGTACAATGTATCGATCTTTTCTCTCATGGATAGTGCTTTCTATGTTCTCCTTAAGAAATCTTTACCCCAATGGCTTGAGTATTGTTTTTAAAAACTGATTTTTGAGTTTACTGAATCAGAGTTTTGAGTGTGGGATCCAGGGTTCTGTGTATTTTAAAGCACCCTTAAGTGCAGATGGCTTTGAAACACATTAAAAGTTTCTCAACCTTATTTGTAAGGAGTGAAATGCAAGTTATAACCACAATGAAATGTTAATTTTCTCATCTATCAGATTAAATTAATGTGGATCAAAAAGTTGTAAAACAACACACTGTGCTGGCCTAAGATGTGAGGCACTCTCATACGTTGTTGATGTCTTTGTAAATAAGTTCAGCCTTTATGAAGAGTATTTTGGCAATATCCATCGAAACAAAAATACATCCACATGCCCTTTGATCTGCCTGGCATTTCTACTTCTAGGAATATGTCCTCCTGGTACTTGGAAATGTGTACAAAGGAGTATGTTACATGGATATTTACTGCAGTATTATTTGTAATAGGAAAAGATGGGGAATTACCTCAGAGTCCACCAATAGCCATACAATAGAATACTAAGAAATCAGTAAAAAGGAGACTGTTGTATATGTACAAATATGGAGTGACTTACAAATTATATGGTTAAGTGTAGAAAGGACATTGTAGAACAATGTGTTTAATTTCTTACCAAATGTGTAAAAATGGATAGTTTATGCATGTATATGTATATATGAATGTCTATACGTGTGTATCTATACTTATATATGCTAATGTATTCAAATATATTTATTGAAGGAAACAAGGAATTCAGCTACAATGGCAGCTACTGGGGGTGTTGAATCCACTATATACCTTTTCTGTATGGTTGGCCTTTATAGGCTTTTACTACCCTTTTTTTAGAGCTCCCCAGGTGGTTTGGGTGGCCATCCCATATCTTATGTGAGGAGACTGAGCCCATAGAGTTTGGGTCCAAGCAGGGTTTGCCCAGGGCTCCTTCCCTTCTGAGAGTCAGTCTTGTCCCGTCTTTTCCCTCTTCCCACCTTGGCTTGGCCTCTGGCTCCAGAACCAGTTTGTCCCGCACACTTTTGCCTTCTGCCAGGACCCTACAGCAAGCCAGGAGCCAGACTCCCCCTCTGAGGGTCGGGGTGGGAGGGAGAAGCAGCTCTGCGAACTGGCCACCAGCCCTTCCCGCCTGCCCTCCCTAGCGTGATCTATGGCTTGTCAGAGGTGTGGGTCTCACCACTTGCTGAATAGAAAGCTTCTTTGTTCTTGGGAGTGAAAATAACCCGAAGATAAATGTCGGGGCTGGAAGAGCCCAGGGAATGTTGGGCTCCATCTGCCCTGAGGCTCCTCCCTGGAGCTGAAGGTCTGAGGCTGGGGGAGACAGGAGCAGTTCCGGAGAGAATATAGTGGCCATGAGTACTCAGGGGACTGTGAGCTGTGGCCCCTGGAAGGTGGCCATGGGCTCTTCTGAAATGCAGCACAGCTCCTGACACCTGCCTGAAACCTGCTTCCCTGGTCAGTAACCTTCTGTCACCCCCTGGAAACTTCCTATCCCCCCGTCACTTATTGGTGATGACACGACCGAGCTCCCCGCAAGCCCTTCTTATTCCTCCTCACCTGGAGGCTGCCCTCTGCACCCTGACACAAACACCCTTTTATCTTCTCTCTATGTCTTCCCGTCCCTCTTGCTTCCTACTTGCCCCACGGAGCCTGCATTTCATTTCTCTGGCTGTGGTCGAGAAAGGGCGGGACCCAGCTCTGCACCTGGGCTGCAAACCCCATAAAGTTCGGGGTATGACTCTTCCATGGACCATAACCTCCTCCTTCCCTCAACCAGCCCAGGCAGGACTCAGCTGGAGGATGCTGGAGCTGCCAGGAGAGGGGAAAGAGGACGAGGGAGGATTGTTTCAGGCTGTTACTCTCAAAATAAAGCCCCAGACAAGGTAGGAGGCTGCTTGGTTTTCACCCTCATTCCTAAGTTTCTATTTTTCATCCAGGCACTTTGGGAGGTGGCCTAAGACTTTCCAAGAACCTCAGAGGGACAGAAACCCATGAGGACAAAGGTGAGGATAGCATCAGAGTCCTCCAGGAAAGCACAGGGCTGTTGTGCCCCTACCCAAACCCAAGCCCTGGCTCAGACAAGAGGAACGTGGGGGCCTCAGAAGTTGGAGCCACAGGACGGACTTTAGAGAAATCCTCGTAGGCCACAGCCCAGTGCCTCCCTCGTGATAAGCATGGTTGGTCTCAGTGTGGCCTGTGGGAATGAGTAGGAGGGGTCACAAGGAAAGAGAGGAGGAAAATGGAGGGAACTAATAGAATACCATCCGTCCAACCTTTCTGTTTTCTGGGTGAGAATAGAGAGGCACAGAGAATCCCAAGACTGTGTCTCCGACATGGAGGTGAAGCAGCCCCTCTCCTGGCACCTGTGCTTCTGTTCGTTCTTGCTGGTACCTCCCTGGGGCTTAATGGAGTGGGAGGTTTGAGGAACAGGTTTTGGGAGTGACTGGATCTTAATGACGAGGACCCCAAGGTGACCAGAGTCACCCTCCCAGGGCCCGTCTTCCTTCCCCACCACGGGGCTGGCGCCTCAGCTCAGTGTCCTGTGGGGCACCTGCACCGTGGACTCTAAAGACAGAAAGTGCCTGTTAGAAAGTTCTCTGTCTACAATCCCCACCCCAAGTCTTCATCAGCTTTGCCTATCTTTGACTCTGCTAGTCTGGACTGGGTAAGGTTTAGGATGAATCATGGTTTGGGGTTTATGTAAAAGAATAAGAGAGAAGAAGGGATGAGAATGACCAACTGTTGCATTGTGGGTTCCAGGCTCCAGGGCGGGCACTTAACCCATGCCTTCTTATCCTTAACCCATGCATCCTTATTTAAGGCTCACCGCAGCTCTTTGGAGTAGGAATTAATGCTCCCATTTCACTGAGTCTGCATGAGGTTCAGGGACTTGCCCGAGGTCACACAGCTGAGTAGTGCTGGGTGGGAGACTGTGATCCCAGCTGTGGCTCTCTGTGGACCATGAGCGTCGTCATCGGAACCCGGCTGCCCCATTGTGTGCTGGCCGCCACCTGGCTCTATGCACAAAGAGCTTCGGGCTGGCCTGAGGTAACCTCGGGACCAGGTGTCAGGTGGGTACCCGGTCCTGCGGAGAGAGCCTTAACAAGCCAATCACAGCACGGCTAGAAGCACCAGCCAGATTCCCCAGAGGGTTGGACTGCCCCAACCCTGACCTCTGTGGCCTCCTCCCACCTGACCCGGGCAGGGATTTCTCAGGGCTCCTTGCTGATTCTCGATGCCCCCGGGCTGGCAAAGGGCTGGCTTCGTGCTCAGTTGCTCAATAATCCGTGAAGAAATCAATGCATTCCCACCTCCTCCCCTGGATTCAGCCAGGACCCACCAGCACGGTTTATAATCACATCCGTGTGATGTGCCCATGCTGGGCAGAGGCGTGGGGGCAGGCGGGGAGCTTCAAGTTAAACTTTTCTAGACTAATAAACTGTTCCTCACATTACAACTCGACTGCCCTCGCTTTCCCCTGCCGGCCCCCCAGGACCATCCCCCACTCCTCCTACTTTCCTCTCTCTTTCACTGAGGCTGACATCACACTCACATTTTCCAAAAATTCCCCAGATTACCCACAGTCCTCTTAGCTCCTGCTGTCATCTGGAATTCCAGATGCCGTCTCCTGTCAGTCCCTCCCACCCTCACCCCTGAGCATCAGGAATCCCCTGCTCTGGTTCCCGGCTGGTCTGGGTCCCCCAGCTCAGCTTGGCCTGGCAGTGATGCAGCAAAGTGGGGTCCGATCAGGAGCTCTTTCCATCACCAGGTGCAGGGGGGTAAAGGGACTGCTGGAAGGAAGTTAAGCTGTGGCGCTGTGTGTGTGTGTGTGTGTGTGTGTGTGTGTGTGTGTGTGCGCGTGTGTGCGTGTGTGTGTGCGCGCGCGCATGCGTGTGCAGGAGCAGGCTGGCTCTGAAAGACCCGTTATGTGGGGAAGGGGCTGGGTCTTTCTTTCTTTCTTTGTTTTTTAATAAATTCATTCATTTATTTTTGGCTGCGTTTATTTTTGGGTGCGTTTATTTTTGGGTCTTCATTGCTGCCCGCGGGGTTTCTCTTGTTGCGGTGAGCGGGGGCTATTCTTCGTTGTGGTGCGTGGGCTTCTTATTGCAGTGGCTTCTCTTATTGCGGGCTCTAGGCGCGCGGGCTTCGGTAGCTGTGACACGTGGGCTCAGTCGTTGTGGCTCGTGGGCTTAGTTGCTCTGCGGCATGTGGAATCTTCCCGGACCAGGGCTCGAACCCGTGTGCCCTGCATCGGCAGGCGGATTCTTAACCACTGTGCCACCAGAGGGGTCTGGGGCTGAGTCTTTCTGAAGCCCTGATAAATGGGATTGGAAGGCACATTGTTCAGTGGCAAAAGCCTAGGGATTGGAGTCAGAAGACCTGGGTTCGAGTTCTGGTTCTGCCACTCATGGGTGCTGTGCTCTTGCACAGGTCACTACGTAGTTCCTCCCCGCATTGTTCTTCTCTGTAAACTGGGGCTCTGTGTATTTTCCAAAAAATGCTATAACAGTATATCCAGTCCCACGCCCTCTTCCAGAACCTTATTACTTCCCATTAAGAGGCAGAGTCTATGTCCCCTCCCCTTGAACCTGGGCAGGTCTCTGTGACTGCCTCAACAAATAAAATGTGTCAGAAGTGACATCGTGTGACTTCCTAGGCTAGGCCATAAAAGGCATACGGCTTCCACTGGCTGCCTCTCGATCTCACTCTCTCTCTCTCTCTCTCCCCTCCCCCCGCCTTGGATCTTGGCCACTGTGCTGTGAGGAAGCCCAGGCCACATGGAGGGGGCAAGTCTAGGTTCTGGCTGAGTGTCCCAGCCAAGGTCTCAGAAAACAGCCAGAATCAGTGGTGACTGAGAGCCTTCCGATGATTCTGACCCCGAGTCTTCAGGCTGCTCCAGCTGGTGCCAAATGGAGCAGAGAAGAAGGGCTTCCTTACCAAGCCCAGTGCGAATTGCAGATTTGTGAGCAAAATACATGCTATTAAGTCACTGAGTTTCGGGGTGGGTTGCTGTACAGCACTAGGTGTCTGCAACAGGATCGTGGTAGTAATATTTGGCTTACAAAAGTTGTGAGGGTTAAATCAAGAGATCCTGCGGCAGAGCCTCATGAAGTCCCATGTAAATATAACACATTGTCATCACCACTGCTGTCAAAGCACTTCAGTGTGTTTGTACAAGACATCAATGTGTGTGTCTATAATGTGGCCAGGGCTGGGTTAGATGCTCTCCACATATCACTTCATTTAATTCGTACATCTTTTCCATGTGTCATAACCTCCTGCTCTTTTTCATCCAGCTCAGGCAGGACTGGATTGGTTGTTGTAAGGATTAAATTAGGTTGGTATTCTTATTTTCATCAATTTGCAAATGGGAAAACAGAGGCACAGCTAGTGAAAATTCAGGTGGAATTGGAGTTTGAATCCATGTCTGGCTTCCTGCTAAGTTTTTACTCCTGCTTCTCCAGGAGCTTGAGCTGGGTTAGTCGCCTAGAGAAAATGGTGACCCTAGGGTATCTCAGTAAATCCTGGCCTGGGAAAATCCTTCTGCTTGCTTTATTTACTTTTATTTTCATTTCAACAAACATGTATCGAACACCTATATTGAGACAATGTGTTAGGTAGGCCCTGGAAGCACACTGTTATGGCCTCTTCCTTAAGGAGCTCGTAGTCTCTGGGGGGAGGCAGATACTTCTTAGTTCCGTAACCTTGGGCAAGGTACTCACCATCTCTAAGCCTCAGTTTTGTCATCTGTAAAATGGGGATAATTACAAAACCCATCTCATAGGGTTATTGTGAGAATTACATAATATGTAATTCTGCTTAAAGCATCATGTACATAGAAAGTGCTCAATAAATATTAGTTTTTAGAAGTATAGAAAGAAAAGTTTACAATATAGTGAGATATATGCCAAAATAGAATGGAACATAAATTGTTAGGCGAGGAGAGAGGAGTAAGTAATTAGTTCATCTTGGGGTGGAGGTGGTGGATGGTGGCAGAGAGGAGGTGACTTTTGTCCTGGGAGTTCAAAGGCAAGGAGAAGGAGCAGATGGTCTATGGAAGGACTGTGTTTAGTGTCTGGGAGCCAGAGCAGCCCCAGGTGGCTGAAGCACAGGGACCTGGAGGTGACAGAATCGAGGCAGGTTGGGAAGGGGCTTTGGGTAGCAGGCTGTGGTATGGTGCCGGCCAGGCTGTCCCACAGACTCAGGCAAGAGTCTCCCCACCCAGGCTTAGCGCTGAGGCTTTAAGGTGCGAATGCACAGGTGGAGGACCCGAGGCTCCAAGGCACAAAAGCTTGGTATGACAGTTGTTCTAGTTTTGAAGGAGGAAAGAAATCCGGAGAACACGTGAAAGCCCGGGGGACCTTACCCTGGGGCCGAGGGCTCAGAAGGGGAGGCTGGTATAGCAAAGAGATCTTTTCACCCCTCTCAAAAATCTGCTAAGGGGGGACCCACCAAATCTTAGCTAAGGTAGATCAACAGAGTCTGCTCTTGCCAATAAACCACCAAGCCCCTGGCCCAGAAATGTCCCAGAAATGTCACTGCAGATCAAGGAATGACTGCTTGGGGAAATCTGCCCCAGGAGGCCCAAGCCCTGAGGATCAGTAAGGGGCTGCCCAGCTGGTGCATCTGGCCCCAGGGAGAAGTCTTCGTAGGAACCTTGGGCAGGCTCTGGGCTCTGTGTGTGCAGAGAACAGCTGCTTTGGTTTAAATATTAATAATGCAAAATGAAATGTGTGGGGTGCCCAGCGCACCAGAGCCCAGCCAGTGTGTGTTGCATCTAATGTCCTCCGCACTCGGGTTTGGAAAAATGTGGTCAGTGAATTTAATATACTTTTTGGCAAAGGGAAGACGACAGCTAACTTCTCTCCGGAGCCTCACTAAAGTGGGTTTTCTCCTTGGAAAGCAGAGTGGTTTCTCCCAGTATGCCAGCAGGCCTGCTGCCCGACTTCTGTCACAGCCCCTCTGCTCTGCCCACCTTGACACTTGCAGGGGGCTCTGGGGGCCACAGAGCCTCCCACTGTGGGGATAGAGAGGTAGTCACACTTGTTCAAGATCCAGTGAGGCCTGGGTGGGGCCGAAGCCCCAATTCCTGCTGGCTTCTCCCTCCGGAATGCTCTCTCCCCATTTCATTCCCCTTCCTGAATCACCCCCTGCCCTCGCTGCTCATCAGAGGAGCTCAACGTGAGAAAGTCAGTGCCACGGGGCTCCTACGGGGCCCCTGAGGTTGACAGTTGATCCAAGGTCTCCAAGGGCCAGGTGTCAGCTCCTAAGTGCTTCGTTTCCCTCAACCCCACTGCATTTTAAAATCCTGGGCATTTCTGACACAGCCGCTGTGAAGAGGGGCACCCCCTCCCCTGCTGCGCCGCACCGGCTATTGCCAGAGCCTCTCTTCCCCGACATCTCAGGCCCTGGCTTTTCTCTCACCAATGCCACAGCTCATTGGTCTGCCTCTTTTTTTTAAACCTATGTTCTTTTTTAAAAACAAATTATTTTTTTGCAATATAGTTGAGTTACAATGTTGTGTTAATTTCTGCTGTACAGCAAAGTGATTCAGTTATACATATATATATATATATACATTCTTTTTCATATTCTTTTCCATTATGGTTTATTACAAGATATTGAATATAGTTCCCTGTGCTATACAGTAGGACCTTGTTGTTTAGTCCTCTTTTTTTTTCAATTGAGGTATAATTGACATATAACATTATATTCGATTCAGGTTTACAAGGCAACGATTCGATATTAGTATTCACCGTGGAATGATCACCACGATAAGTCTGGTTACCACCCATCACCACACAAAGTTACACATTCCTGTTTTCTTGTGATGAGAGCTTTTAAGGTATACCCTATGGGCACCTTTCAACTTTGTGCTATCACTTGGCTTCTTGAAAAGTGAATAAATGCAGGGTGACATCATAGTCCCAAAGCCGGGGAGCAAAAAAGTGTCCGAGGCGAACGCTTGTGAGGAGAAGTCGGAGGGTCTGGGTTTGCCCACAAAGGCGCTCCGTGCAGGCGGGGTCGTGGTCACGGCCACTACCACAGAACTGGAACGAGGCTGGTCAGGCCTTCCCCAAAGTCTGTCTCTGGTTTTACACAACCTGACAATGTTCCCGGTTAGAGCCCTCAGCAAATCATCCAGCAGGGAGAGCCAGGCAGCCCTTGCTCGCGGCCTGGTTGTGGACCGCTCTGGGGGGCCTCTCGGGCTGCTGGGGAAACAGTCACCCCGGGGCCGCTCAGCAGGGCGAGGAGCGGGCTCCAGGCGGAGGGAAAGAGCCCTGCTGGGGAGAGGGTGGGAGCTGCGATCGCCAGGCTCTGGGGCTCCAGCTGTGCCCCAGGCCCCAGCTCCCCCCATCCACCCCTCTTGGCGTCTGGCCCTTGGGGAAGCTGAGAGAAAGTCTCGCCTGCTCGGGATGCCGCGGGCACGATTGGCCACAGCCATCTCCTTCATGTGTCACCGCTGGCTGTAAGTGCTGTGTTTGGTTTGGCAGAACGGCTATTTAAATAGCAGTGAAATGTGTCACTGGAAAAAAATTAGCTCATGTTTCCTTTACCATTTCGTCATGATTTCCATTGAAAGTGTAACCACGGGTAATAAATTAACAAGATCTGTAAAAGGGACCATAGGAAACCATGGATCCAGAATTCCTATAAACTTCTAACCCGTGATGCTGGATAGCAAGGCTACTTGGGGGAAGGGGGCTTGGGTCATCCATTCTTCAGGTTTCTTTGTGTCTGATTCCTACCCCCTCCCCCGCCAAAATGTGAGAGGAAGCCGGCCACTTCTTTCAGGGGGTCGCTGTGGTTATCAGGGGGAAAGTCTTTGCTTGAAAAACCCACAGCCTTGGGGCATGGCTTTGCTCTTCCTGTTTCATAAAAAAAGCAAGAAAAACAAAATGCAAAAGTTACTTCTCTACCAAAGTATAATCTCCATCCCCCAACTGTGCCTCACCTGGTCCCAACCACAGTCCAACAGCTGGTTTCTTTTTCTTTAATAAATTTATTTTACTTATTTATTTTTTGGCTGTGTTGGGTCTTCGTTGCTGCGCGTGGGCTTTCTCTAGTTGCGGCGAGTGGGGGCTACTCTTCGTTGTGGTGCGCGGGCTTCTCATTGCGGTAGCTTCTCTTGTTGTGGAGCATGGGCTCTAGGTGCGCAGGCTTCAGTAGTTGTGGCGCGTGGGCTCCGTAGTTGTGGCTCGTGGGCTCTAGAGCACAGGCTCAGTTGTTGTGGCGCACGGGCTTAGTTGCTCCATGGCATGTGGGATCTTCCCGGACCAGGGCTCGAACCCGTGTCCCCTGCACTGGCAGGCGGATTCTTAACCACTGCGCCACCAGGGAAGCCGTGATAGCTGGTTTCTTGATGTCCTGTGGAAATCAGACCCTTCTCCATGGGTACCGGAGAGCTGGATGTCGAAGTGCAGCTCAGTTTCACAGACAGGAACACTGAGGTCGATGGAAAATATTTGCCTTCAGCACAAAATTCAATAATCGGTGGATAGATGGGGGAGTTGAGAGTGGCAACTCTCCAGTTGCTGCCATGTCCGATGCACACAGACATACACTCACACCCACATACAATAGTGCTTGTTTGTGCTGGGCCGGGGGCCAAAGGATCACTGTAGGGTCCTGAAAGTCTCCCTGGAGATAGTGGGGGAGCAGAGCTGCTTCCACAGAAGGTGGCCCTGAGGAATGTGTTTGGTTTGACACATAGGGGCTGTGAAGGTGCCAAGGGAGTGCCAGCCGTGCTTCACCCAAGGGATGGGAGAGTGGGGGACAGGACTGGGAGGGGTGTTAGTGTCATACACAGGGCTGGGGGCTTGCGGGAGAGGATAGGAGGGGGTGTCCGTGCTCCACTCGGGCTAGAAAGTTGGGGACAGCACTGGGGAGTGTGTTCAGTGTTACACCCGGGAACTAAGGGAGTGGGTGGGGGAGGAAGGGAGAATGTGTTGGGGTTACAGCCAGGGCTGAACTGAGGCAGAGGACTGGGGGAGGGTTTTTAGTGTCACGCATAGGGCTGGGGGCTTGGGGGAGCAAGCTGGGGGAGTGTGCTAGTGTGACACACAGGGTGGAGAGGATGGAAGGAATGAAGGGAAACAAGTGGTGACCAATGAATCTCCTTCTGCCTCTGGTCCTCTGTCCCCTGTCCTTCCTCAATTATCCCTTTCATAGGTATCTTTTTTTTGTTTTTTTTGCGGTACGCGGGCCTCTCACTGTCGTGGCCTCTCCCGTTGCGGAGCACAGGCTCCGGACGCGCAGGCTCAGTGGCCATGGCTCACGGGTCCAGCCGCTACGCGGCATGTGGGATCTTCCTGGACCGGGGCACGAACCCGTGTCCCCTGCATCGGCAGGCAGACTCTCAACCACTGCGCCACCAGGGAAGCCCCATAGGTATCTTAACACCCCTTTATTTGTCTGAAGTGACCGCCCCTTGGTGTCCTGTTAGATAGAACATGGGGTGCGAAGGGGGAGTTTTGTGCCACTTTCTAAGCCCAACTTCTCTTGTATCTTAGCCCCTGGGGTACAGAGGAGGCCATTTCTTCTCTCTTCTCCTGGAAGGCAGTGGTGTAGAAGGTGGAGGCTCGGAAAATCCTTGGCCACCGTGAAATTAAAGAGGGATTTGGCATCAACCCTTCTCCCCACTTATTTGCATCAGGACCTCTGGACCCCTCTCCCTCCTCCTGCCCCCCCAGTTCCCAGACCTTCCATCCTGTCCACACAGATGCCATCATCCTTTGCCAGCACCTTTTCCCTAGGGGTGTCTGGCTTTCTTTGCTCATTCCTCTCTGTGAGGCCAAGTAACCAGCTTCTTGATAAGGAGTGTTCCCCCCTCCCCTCCCCGCTCTTGGCCCTGGACTCCAGAAAGCCCTTCCCTTACAGCTTAAGGCAGAGGGCTGTGCCAAGGCACCTGCTATAAGGAAGGAGAAACATCTGCTTGTTTTATTTACATCTCATCCAGATGTTTGGGTGCCATGTAGACACAGCCTGTGGGCCGTCTGAACACTGTGGCTGGAAACTGAGCTTCCCTCTGCTTGGAGCTGGGAGGCCAAGAGGGAGGGCCTTCAGGCTGAGAAGGGACAGGGCTGGGCAGCAGACACAGCCTGGGGATGGGAGGGGGGCAGGAAGGCGGGACAGGGAAATGGGGGTGGATCACAGAGTCCTCATAAACAACGGATCTGTTTACAAAGCCACAGGTGTAGGCAGGCACTTGCCAAATCGTGATTTTTAAAAATCGCCCTTTACAGAGTTTCACACCACTTACCAGATGCTGTGGAAGGGCCTACTGTGTGCTCGGCGCGCTCCTCCCAGGCCGCCTGCTGCGCTCCAGCCAGCTGCCCACTCGCCTCTGAGACTATGGCTGTGGAGCACAGACGAGCAGTGGTCCCGGAGGCTCCGAGAAGGCCAATTAACAATGCCGGGCAGTGCGCATAAATCACCACGCTCCCCCTTTTCCTGGGCTCAGGGCTGGAAAGTATCAGAACTGTGCAAATACTTGGGATGTTTCTCTTTATTAGTGATAAAATATTGGACGTCAGCGTGCGCCGTTTCATGCATTGCTCCGACAGTTGGAGCCGTAATTGTGATGAATAGAGGTCCAGGGGCAGGGCTGCAGGCGTTTAAGAAGGCTCTGTGGATTGAAAATATTAGGATTGATTAAAGGTCAAATACTTTATACATTTATCAGTGCTGGATACATTCTTTCCGAGGTAGGGGCTGCTGCCCTTCCCCCTGCTGGAAAAGAACTCAATGCGGCTGAATGCTTACCCCCTCCTCTTCCCCTCAGGCCCTGCCACATTTAACCTACGAAACTGACAAAACGAGCAGAGTTTCTTGTCATTCAGGGCCTTTTGCTTCTCCTGCCAGGAGGTTAGTTCAGCACAGACATCTGTGCAGGCGTGTACCCATCTCTCACTAGAGAGAGAAAAGAGAAAGCTCTCCCCTCGAAAGCTATTCTAGTCTGTGGCTCTGACACCAGCCATCAGGGACAGAGCCTCCAGGAATAGCTCTGTTACCCACTCAAGGAGCCCTCAGGGCTAAAAGGAGGGTCTCACTACTTCTGTCCTTTTCAGGAGTGTCTGATTTCCTGTTATTAGATAGAGATCTCTGTAACTCTGTGCCTGCCAGGAAGCTCCAAGTGCAACTGTTTAAACAAGGCAATGGCCCTCACCTGCCTCCTTAGGATAAGGCTCACTCATTAAACAAATATGTATTAAGGCAGGAGCCATTCTGGGTCCGGGGAGAAAGCAGGGGGTGAAATAGATGAAAAGCCCTGCTCCCATGGCGTTTAGATTCTAGGTGGGAGCAAGAAAATAAATATAAAAACTTACAGTATATCACAGATCTGAAGGAGGTGAGTGGAATTATTGGAGGGAAGAGTATTTTTCTATAAACGTGCTTTAATCGTGCTAGTATATGAGGATTTTAGTACTGGCTGTCCATATCCTTTCCTCTTCGGAACTGCAGATGGTATAAATAAAAACATGTACAGATAATGAATGAGGTAGAATAGGACCTGTTCAGAGAAAGAGACTTCCAAAACCCTAGACTAATAGCTTGCATCCAAATTACCTGGAGGGCTGGTTAAAACACAAATTGCTAGACCTCACTCCCAGAGTGTCCAGGTTCGTCGGGGTCTGAGAATTTGCAATTGTGGCAAATTCAAAGGTGCTACTAATCCGGGGACCACATTTTGATATCCACTGCCCTAAACCAACAGAGCATGCTCTGATTGATGGGGTGAGGGGAAAGTTAGAGAAGCTTCTCCTCCTAGGCTATGCTAAGAAGGGACTCGAGGACTTAGACATCTCTAAAAGCAGCTTTTTCCAAAATGTACTCCATGTGACACTTCTATCAAGGGATGTTTGTTTGTAGGGATCACCAAGAAAGGATTCTTTTGTCAAATGTGTTTAGAGCACACTGGGTTAAGTTCATTTTACTGCAGGACATCTCGGGGCCTTTAATATGAAAATGTGCATTGCGATTCTCCCCAGAGGAGGATTTAATGAATATTCAATGTTTCATAAATTTTTTTTGGCCACAAGATCTCCTTTACTTTTCCATGGAGAATCTTACAAGACCAGTGTACAGTGGGATATGCTTTGAAAACACTGGCTCTTAGAACTAAACGGTCTCCTCCAATCCACACTGGTAAATGAAATGAAAGCCTCACGCAGCCAGGAACTCATAGGACACGTCCAGCAGTCCTTTGCTCTCTTACAGAATTCTAGATGTGCCCAGGGTATAATGTCCATCCTTATGTCCCCATGGTTCTTTGAGGAGAAAGCCTGCACCCCTGGGCTCCTGACCCTTGTGCATTTGACTAGAGCAGGACTGGAAGACACCATCCCTCCCCTGGATAGCTGAGTCTTGCTCAGACACACTCCTGCTACCCAAAATGTGTAGAGGAAGCATGTGTTGTACTGGCTGAGCTAACAGAATTGGTCAGATAGGAGGTGGTGCTGTCCTGCATCCGAGTGCACGGCTCCCGCCTGTAAGCGGGGCCTGCAGAGCTGAGAAGGGGAGGGGCCCACAGACCCAGCTGTGTCTGGAGAACAGCAGCCCTGATATTTACGACTATGATGGTCCTTCTCTAGTGGACCTGCTTTGGAACATAAATAAACTTAATAGGCTTCAAATAATTGTGACAACTGAGTTTAAACCCCAGACTGTGGTCCAGGGCAATGGACGTCTCTCTCTCTCTCTCTCTCTCTCTCTCTCTCTCTCTCCCCCTCCCTCTCCCTCTCCCTCTCCCTCCCTCTCTCTCTCTCTCTCTCTCTCTCTCTCTCTCCCTTTCCCTCTCCCTCTCTCGGGCCCAATTCCACAGAGCCAAGGCTCAATCCTGAGCAGAGCCACACCATTGACTTGGTGGGTCTTTGGACAAAGAGATGGGGAGGGGGGTGACCTTGGGAGAGGACCAGAGGAAGGACGTCCAGTCTTGCAGAATGTCCCAGGCTGAGATGTATTACTGACCTTGTCCAGCCCCCAGCCTGATGGGGTGGGTTCCAGATTCTACTCCTTAGCTGCGGGGACGGGTGAGCCCATCCCTTACCCCCTTCCCAGCCGTTCTTAGAAGCTGTGGCTGAGACATGTGGAATTATAAATTTGGTTCAAGGCACTGACATATTTTGAACACTTGCTATGTCTAAGATATCACTGTAGGAAAGACACCTACCTCTAACACACAGCAAACTGGGACCAAGGGCCATAGTATAAAGTTATAAAGAAAATGAAGGCGATAACAGATGAGATGAGTTCCTGCCTATCAGTATCAGGACTTTCCAGGAGAAGGAGAGCCCTAAACAAAGGCAGAGAGATGGGGATGTACAAGGAATGTTCTGAGAACCGTGTAGTAGCATGAGAGGGCCAGCAGGAAAAACGTGTTGGAGCTAGAACTTGGAAAGTCTTTCGTTTTATACTAAAGGATTTGGATTTTATCAAAGAAGCACTAGCAAGTCACATTTTATTGTTTTAAAATAATACATGTACAGAGTAAAATCTTCAAACAATATAAACGTATATTCAGTGAAAAGTAAGTCTCCCTCCCATCCCTGATTTCTGGTCACTCAGTTCTCTTCCCAGAAGCAAATGCTACTGACACTTTCTTGTGCATTCTTTCAGAGACATTCCATGTCTTTGCAAACATATGGGAATATATCTCCCCAATACTTTAAAAACACGAATATTAACATGTTGTATACACTTACTTGTATCTTGCTCACCATACTTAACCATCGATTCTGTAGATTTTTAGGCAAAACTCATTGTGCTCCATAGTTTACTTAACAAGACTCCACTGATGGACATTTGATGTTTCCAGTCTTTTGCTACTTCAAACAATGAGACAGTTAATATCCTTGTATATAAATCATTTTGTGCATGTATCTGTAACTTCATAGACATGGAATTGCATGTTCAAAAGCATTTACATTTTTATTATTGTTAGACTTCACATGGGGAAATGTAATTCAGGGGATGCTGGGGCCTCAGCTATTTCATGAAGATCCTTTTTGGAGGCAATAGGATGATGGGAAGGAGGGGAAGAGACACGTTTGGAGGGTGTTACGATTACACCAGGCGAGATATGATGAAGGCCAGAACACAGCACTGGCTGAGGAAGGGAGGGCAGGGCAAGGGTGGAAGAGACACTAGTGATGTATCTGATGTGTCCACGTGGGAGAGGAGAAATCACAGACAATCAGAGGCCCAGAGGCCCACATGGGGAGGGATTAACCGAGAGATAGAAGGAGTAGCTTTGATCAGATTCTCAAAAACCAGGAATATGTCTGCATAGATAGGAAAGTGGAAAGCCAAGAAATCACCACCTCAGGCCTAGTAGAGCAGGAAGAGGGATGAGACTCAAAAAAAGTTAGAGGGTCCCAGTGTCCCCTGGGGAGGGTTGATCAGACCTAGTACAGTTCCAGACAAGGAAAGGGCTGAGAGCATGGACTTCAGAGTCCTTGAGTTTAGGTTTTCTGCTGGAACCAACAATCGGCAAATTTCAGTGGTTTAACACAGTAGATTGTTTCCAGCTCACATCACCGTCCCCTGCAGGAGCAGTGATGAGGAACGGCCTCTGCTCAAAGCAGTTACTGAGCATCCTGGATTCTTCCATATTCAGATTTTTCCCTCCTCTAGGTCCTCAGCATCCTCTCATTCAGCCATTGGGTGAGAGAAGAGAGAATTGTGTATGGCAGGTTTTATGTGCCAGCCCTGGAAATGACTTATGTCACTTCCACCCAATTTACTTTTTTTTATTTTTTTGCGGCACGCGGGCCTCTCACTGTTGTGGCCTCTCCTGTTGCGGAGCACAGGCTCCGGACGCGCAGGCTCAGCGGCCATGGCTCACGGGCCCAGCCGCTCCGCGGCATGTGGGATCTTCCCGGACCGGGGCACGAACCCGTGTCCCCTGCATCGGCAGGCGGACTCCCAACCACTGCGCCACCGGGGAAGCCCTCCACCCACTTTCTATTGGTCAGAATTGAGTCAGATGGCTGCATCTGCCTGCAAGGGGGCCTGGAAATGGCATCTAGGTGTGAGTCCAGGAGGAATAGGGAAATGCTTGATGAACAGCTAGCCGACCTCTGCCTCCCAAACTGTGTGTCCTGGGCAAGTCATGTAACCTCTCAGAGGCTCAGTTTTCACATCTGTAAAATGGCAACAATTACCTCATAGATAGGATTGTTGTTGTTTTGAGGACTATATGAGGTTATGTATGGTACCCACGTAGCCTGGTATATGTAGATGAATAAATAATCCCTGTAGTGAATATTCATACCTATTCACAGTGTGTGCTCTTTGGTTGTGACTCCATGAGAACAATCGTGGTGGTTTTCCCTGTCTTTCTCTGCCCACTCCAGGGCTACTCAAGCAGAGGAAAACTCAGTCTGTGTATGACTGACCTGGATCCTTCTGGCCCCAAAGTAGATTTCCTTCCTTGAAATAAATCATTTGGTTTGGTGAACTTCATGAGATTATTTCACATCTCACTATGCCTGGTCCGTGTAGACCCAGCCGCAGCCTCTGCCCGCCAGCTCCACTCCTAGGATATGCAGGCTGCAGAATGATTCCTGTTCATTCTTTCATGTTATTCCCACACTTCAGAAGTCTGAAGGGAAGCTGAATGTTTGCTGTTCTGGGATCATTTGAAGCTGGGCATGCAAAGAGTTCCGAGTCACTTTCAAGTCTGCCTGTAGGAAATCTTTCTTGGCAACCAGACAACTAGAATTACTTATTAAAGGCATGTCAAATGAATAAAGACACCTCTGTGAGGAAAACCGCAGAAGCAGTTACTTTTTCTAATATGAATAGGAGACTAATATCAAATCACCTTTAATTTTTCACTCTTTCTTGCTGTTTCAATGGTAGGTCAAATCTAATAATACAGATACAATGGAAAACCATTTCTATTTTCATCTATCGCAATACATAGTCCCACAGCAGATGTGTGTATCTTAAAAACCAGGGTCTGGAATTTAAACGAGTACCGGCAAACTGACAAGGCTGTTTCATCCAGGAACGTTCTCCTAGATGCCAAGCCTGTGTTGCCTGTGAAATGGAGCAAAGGCTGGTCTTGTCTATAAACCATGCATCCCGCAGAGCCCAGGCCACAACACTTGCCTAAAGGCAAGGATGACCATGAAGACCCAGCCATGAGGACCAGGGGAGAAAGTGGTGGGAAGGCATTTGAAAACATGGGCCTGCTTTCCAGATGTGGGTCACTGAAGGTCCAGTGTACTCTCTTTACTGTGTGGCCTCGATTTAGGGTCACTGTGGATAGATTTGTGGACAGGGGAGCTGGTGACCAACAGGAAGCACTGTACTGTGGTTGGGAGGCTCCAGAATCTTTGTGTGCACACGCGTGTGTGTGTGTAAAAAGGTTATTTTAATAAGTAAAAATGGCTAAGCTTCCAAAAGTTCTTAAATGGGTTCAAACCCCAGCACTGCTATGTTCTGTTGTTATAATGGGCAAGTGGCTCGATTTCCCTGGGTCTCAGTTTCCTCATCTATAGAATGAGAACAATAATACCTATTTCATTTGGTTGTTGTGAGTATTAAGTAAGCTAATTCTTTTTTTTGCGCTACGCGGGCCTCTCACTGTTGTGGCCTCTCCCGTTGCGGAGCACAGGCTCCGGGCGTGCAGGCTCAGCGGCCATGGCTCACGGGCCCAGCCGCTCTGCGGCATGTGGGATCCTCCCGCCCCGGGGCACGAACCCACGTCCCCTGCATCGGCAGGCGGACTCTCAACCACTGCGCCACCAGGGAAGCTCCTAAGTAAGCGAATTCTTACAAAGCACTCAGAACAAATGTTTGACAAGAAGCAAGCTCGCAATGAGTGTTGACTATTATTGCTAGTGTTATCAGCAATATTATTATCCAATAATGGGTGATTTTATGTGTGGGTGGGTCACATAAGCCGAGCAATATGGACTTTATTTGGGAGGGAGTTTGCTTGGTTGAGAGAAGCCAGTCTGGCCCTTTAAGGTGCAGCCAGCTTGGAAGCTCTTCTATGGGGTAGACATGATTTGAACTTCATGGTCAAATGGTGAGGCTGTCCCCACGCAGATGCCCTCCTGGGCAGACAAGTCCATCCACTGGATGCAGAAGTTTTCATCCAGGATCAAAAATACAGAAACCATTGAACCAACCAAGCTCACGCCAGCCTCGGAATTAACCCCCCTCAGGTGGGTCCTGTGGGACAAGGCCCCTTTGAAAGCTTTCTTGTACCATGTGTTTTGTGCGTCTAAGAGATCTGGGTGGCTTTTTCTTAAGGGCCGAGGGGTCATTTTGCAGCATGTGCCCCTTGGTTTAAGTGCAGGCCACCACTGTGGCCTTCTGTCCCTGTCCTTACCTTCAGGTTACCCCCCCTGGTCTCTGGGAGCCTCAGGCCCAGCTTGGCTCTCCAGCTTCCTTTCCACGGATGGGGGATCTTCCGCTGGTCGTGGATCTGGCCACGCTGCTGCTCTAGGGTGACAAAGGTCCTCTCCTTGACCAAACGCTACTCAGTCTCCTCTGAATTCTCTTCTCAATCAGGCCCTAAACTTCGGGCTTCTGTGTTCATCTCTTCATGGTCCAGGTTTAGCAAGAATCCTGCTGTCAGTTTAGTCAGAATCCTCTGCTCCGGTGATCGGATCACCCTTGTCACCTGATTGTGTTCCTCATCCCCCACCGTCCCCCAGGTAGTGTCTGATCACCGTAGCCTGCCTTCAGCAAGAATCCTGCTAGGTCAGTTTAGCCAGAATCCCCCCACTCCGCCCACCCCAGCCCTGATGCTTCCTCTTAGTAATTTTCTATCCACTCATCCCCACCCTGCTCCTTGGCTATAAATTCCCACTTTTCCTTGCTGTACCCAGAATTGAGCCCAATCTCTCTCCACTAACACGAACTCATTTCAGCAGCAGCCCCGCATCCGGAATAAAATCTGCTTTACCATCTTTAACTGACGTCATGAATAATTTTTCTTTGATGGGGGTTCTGAGTTCATTCTGGGAGAGCCAATATTTGCTGTAGATCATGGTGCCCTAACTTATAGGTACACATCATGGGATGGGCAAGAGAGCTAGCACAGTCTTTAATAAGCAGTTAGTAAAGTAAGATCAGGGGAAACAGCCAGGGAATTCAAGAGGACTCTTAGCCTTTTCTGCCCTTGTTATCTCCATGTTTGGTATTTTTAGGTGCAATCACTGTTTAATGAACTTACCAATCAATATCACTGTGGCCTAAATTACGTGCATAATTTTGTGGTTTTTTGGGCTTGCTTTGCTTACACTCCCTCTTTGTTTCAAAAAAGGGTCTGAGGTGACTAACTTGTCTGTGTAGTACCGAAAATGAAGATAGAAATGGAAAACTTGAGGTGACTAACTTGTCTGTGTAGTACCGAAAATGAAGATAGAAATGGAAAACTTCACTCAGATTCTGGAATATGGCCGTGTGTTTAAATGCTTGCCCTTGTGAATCAAGGCAAGGAGTTGGTTGACTGGATTTTTAAAAAGACTAGTTGTGGTGTTCTGGAAACACAGCCTAAGGCTTTTGACGAGGATGGAGCCTGTGTGTGTGCACATGTGTGTATTTCTGTGTAGAGTGTGTGGGCCTGAGCTGATGAAGCAGAAAATGAAAAGGCAGAAATGCCTGTGTGCCTTCTCTGGGCCAGGTGTTTTATTTCATTTACTCCTTGTAACAAACCGAGGAAGCAGGTATTACTATTATTACACAAGAGGAAACTGAGGTGAAGAAAGGCGAGATAGTCCCCCTCAAGCTCCAATACCAAGTAAGAGAAAGAACTGTGACGCAAACCAGGCTGTGACTCTGCAGGCTGGGCTCTTTCCACTTGGAGAAGTGGGGGGCCAGACGAGAGGAAGAGAGCTGGGTAGGGATGGGAGTGGGAGGAAGAAGGAGAGAAGACACCCCTGGGACAGGTCTAACAATCCCGGAGAACTATAGAGTGAAGTCTGAGCCATGGTGCAAACTTGGCCCCCGGTACCCCTAACTCTCAGACAACTTACAGTCTGCAAGTCTGCTCTCTCCCGTCCCCTACTCCTCTCCCTTCCTCTTCTCCCTCTTTGCCTGCCTGCCAAGAGGACTATTTGTCCGATGTTGGAATCTGCATCTCGCGCGTGTGTGGAACTGGGCTCCCACGGTGTTGGTAGATGTCGGGACTCTGCTTAGGGGCTGCTGCCAGGGCAGGGGGCAAGTCCCCCAGTCCCTGTCCTGAGCTGGGTTACCTGTGGGAGGGTGCCCGGGCCACAGGGGTGGAGCGGGGTTGGAGCGGCTGCTCTGCCTGGGGCAAAAGGCTCCCAGCATCTCGATGCAGCCAGCCCGCATTCATCTGCCTCATTTCCTGTGCATCCTCCAGCGCGCAGTGCAGACTCTTGGCTGGGGACGGTTGGTTCTCCTCCGCCAGTCACCGGCGCTCGACAGGAGTCATCCAGATGTAGCTGTGACGATGTGGCTTTCATCTTCCTCCGAGGAGGCCCCGTGGGAGGGAAACCCCCTCTCTCCCTCTCCAGCCCACATCCCTCTTCCCGGGATGGCACGCTGTCACCCAGGAGGGGAGGCCGGCGAGCTCGCTCCTGTCCGCCGCTTCCCTGGGCTGGGAATCTCTGCAGAACCTTCGTGCCCCAACCCTCCTGAGCAAAGAGCCAAGCCAGGGTAAGCCTGTGCATATAGGGCCTCAATTTGAGATCAGATTCACAAATTTAATTTCCTATTCCTTAATTTAATTCTGCATATAAGTTTTGTTTTTATTATTTACATGGGTTCCCTTTAATGATTCCAAATTGCTGCTGCCCTCTAGCAGTATTTTGTCTTAGGTTAACTTCTTGAAAACCGATCAGCGTTGGAGTTTATTCCGCGCTGGGTTTAGTTATTTTCTGAAACGACGCACAATTAAATTAGAATAATGAACATGCTCTTTAGAGGATTAATTCATAATAAGCGGGCCATGTGCTACAGCTCACAGAAGAAAGGGCACGAGGACCGAAAGCTGGTTTTTTCTGCCTAAATACGAAAAGTACATTCTGCAGAGCAGAACAAATCAGCTAATGACATCCAGAGCACGGGCCAGCCCCAGAGCGGCACAGAGCTGGCATCTCGAGTTAGTGCAATCCCCGCTGATGCCTCTGCCTACCTTCTCTCCCTGAGAAGGCTGGCAGTGGGTGAGCTGCCCGGCTTCTTTCTCCTCTGTACAGCTGCTAGAGGTCAGTGTGGGCCTTCTAAATTCGACCCCAGGAAGCCCCAACTTCCACAGTCTGTGGTTTCACAAGCTTTACTCTCAGAGCTTCCCAGAGCCCAGTCATTCATTCATTCTTACATCCAGAGAATGCTTTACTGAGCTCCTCTTATGTACCAGGCATCCATGGGTACCCCCTTGGGGTACATCAGTGAAGAAAACAGACAAAGACCCCTTGCTCTCCTGGAGGTTGCATTCCAGCCCTTGGAGACAGACAAGAAACAGTAGAAATAATCAGAAAATTCTAGAGTGTCTTAGAAGGTGATAAGTGCCAAGGAGTAAGGGGGTTGAGAATGGTGTGTGCACGCGCGTGTGTGTGTGTGCGTGTGTGTGGTTTGCAATTTTAAATATGATGGGTGAGGGTAGGCTCCTGGAGAAAGTGCCAATTAAGCAAAGACTTGGAAGAAATGAGAAGTGAGTCACTTTCAAGAGCACCCCAGGGGTCAAGAGTATTCCGGAGAAAAAGACGGGAAACAACTTAGGGCAAAAGTGTTAAGGTCAGAGTGTGGCAGGTGAGTTGAGGATGGACAAGGCCAGGGGGGCCTGAAAAGAGGGAGTAAGTGAGATGTGAGTGGGACCAGATCCTCTGGGGCCTGGGCTTCTGTGCTGAGTGAATGGGAGGCCATGGAGGCGACTTGAGCAGAGCGGGACATGATCTGACTCACGTAAAAGGGTCTCTGGCTGCTGGCTGAGAAGAGACTTTCTGCGGTGAGGGGGCGTGGCGTGGGTGGAAGCCGCCAGGCTTGTCGGAGGCTAGCAGCTTAGGCCTCTAAAACTCTAGCCCCAGGTTGCCCCATTCCATGCTCTCTGGACCCCAGCAAAGTGCTGAGCCCGGGCCTCACAGCCAGGCCTGGAGGCTGAGTCTCCTGCAGCCCCCTGCCCCCCAGAAAAGCGGTTTTCAAGCAGCTGTGAGGCAAGTCTAAAACCATTATTCTTTTTTGGCCCTGAAGATCCCTCTGCAGCCCCTCCCCAGCCCTCCACTGACCCATGGACCAGGAGGCCGGAGCCTGCAATGGAAGGGCACTTCCAGGCAGGGACAGCTTTACGCTGTCCCTTTGGTTGTCTCAGGCTCCTCTGAGAGGGAGATACCCTCTGGTCCAGGTAATTGACAAAGTGACATCAGAAGGCCTCCGCTGAGCTGCTGCCGCAGAAACAGGGGACAGATCAAAGGAGGAGAGGGCCGGCATCTGCAGCAAGCGAAGCGAGGAAGAGGTACAGACAAACGGAATGAATAAATAAGCAGATGAATGATTGATGGGGATGAATGATTAATGAATAGACGAATGATGGATGAGTAAACCAGCGTATGGCTCAGAGCTAGTGCCACCTCTCTGCGCTTTGGGTACAGTCTCTCTTGGGAACCGAGGAATAAAGACCATCCCACGGCCATCACCTCTAGAATCCCCTGCTGGAGCTGGGATTGCACTGCTTCTGTCCCCAGAGGAGTGGAGGCTTTGGCCCCTAACTGGGGCTGCAGGCGTGGGCTGGGGGAAGGAGGCCAGAGCTAATGGGACTGGGATGGAAGATGCCTGGGGCAGCCTGTAGGTTCTGAGGGAGGAGAGCTCTGAGGATCTCATGGGAGGGGAAGGTGTGGGGAAAAGAGGGTGTTTTAAAATGTAGGTTTTATTATTATTCAGGTATGGTGAGGCCAACAGGTCAGGGGATCAGGAAACAATTGTCATTGAAAAGATACTTTGTTATACTCATAGGATCCCAAGAGAAAGGGTCAAGCCACACCATGGTGGGGGACACACCGGGAAGCACCAGGGTCAGTCAGGAGGCAGAGAGAATTAAGGGAAATGTGGGCAAGAGCCCTCTTTTTTAAAAAAATTAATTAATTTATTTTTGGCTGCATTGGGTCTTTGTTGCTGCGCGGGGGGCTTTCTCTAGTTGTGGCGAGCGGGAGCTACTCTTCGTTGCGGCGCATGAGCTTCTCATTGTGGTGGCTTCTCTTGTTGCAGAGCACGGGCTCTAGGCACGTGGGCTTCAGTAGTTGTGGCACACGGGCTCAGTAGTTGTGGCTCGCAGGCTCTAGAGGTCAGGCTCCGTAGTTGCGGCGCCCAGGCTTAGGTGCTCTGCAGCACGTAGGATCTTCCCAGACTAGGGCTCGAGCCCGTGTCCCTTGCACTGGCAGGCGGATTCTTAACCACTGCTCCACCAGGGAAGCCCCTGGGCAAGAGCCTTTATCGTGGCTTTCACATCAAGGAATGGGCAGGCAGGGTAAGCAGATTTAGGATTGGCTAGCGTGAATAATTTCAGCAGGTTCTAGTGCACGGGGGCCGTCCCTAGCTGTCTGAAGCCTGGTCCTGGGAGGTTAGGGCTGGGGATATTGCTTTGGAGTGTAAGAGACTTATAAAGGAGGTGGCTGACGACTTGGACTCTGAATTGTTTGGTTTGCATATAAAAGGTGTACCAGCAGGTGAGTCTCTTACTATCTCTAGGAATTGGCTAACGCTGGGAGAAACAGTCCATCCAGTGTCAGCAAGACCACAGAGCAAAGCGTCAGAAATACAGAGAATAAAAGACACGCTTAGTGCAGAGGGAAAGAGGGGAGATTTGGTTTTTCCTTTCGTAGCCCCACGCTAGACATTCTACAGATACCGGGCCTTGGATGAATCTCATTCTAGAGCTTGTTAGGATAGAGAAGTCCATGTCAACCGAGTGTGTGACTGCATCATTTCAACAGGCAGGAAGATTTTGGTGACTGAAATTTCCAGAAACTTCTCTGGATGGGGCAGGCTGATGATAACTCCCGTTCAGGCCCAGATAACCTCTCCACTGTGCTGGCACTACCCGGACACTTGATGTGCCCCAGTTCCAGAAGCTTTTGTCTCCTGGTGTGGCCAGGAGAGAAGAGCTCCCAGGTGTCTTCCAGGGGAGAAGTGTCCTGGGTGGGGGGGTTTGAGGAGGCAGTGTCTGGAGATGCTGGGTCTCAGGGTCCTGCTCAAGTTTGGAGGAGGGTCTTGCCAGGGGATTCCCAGGGACTCTAGACTGTGAGTTGGGGGTTCAAAAGACAGCTCAGAAGTTCTACTTGATTTTTCTGAGCTTGAATAGATAATCAAAATAAAGGCTCCCATTTATTGCAAGCTTATTAAGGGCTAGATGTGGGGCTAAGAGCTTTGCAGTTCTATGTCATTTCATTCTCTCAGCAACCCCAGCATGTAGATTTTTTACCCTCATTTTACAGACCAGATTGAGGCACTGAGAGGCTAAGTGACTTGCTGGCAAATGGTAGAGGCAGAATTGCACCCAGATGGATCATGGCCACTTGGAGTTGCAAACTGAAGGAACTTTTCCTGGAGGCCCCTTCTAACAGCCCTACTGATCTTTCTTCACTCCCCTGACCCGGTGCTTCTTAACCCTTTGGGGGCTGCAGGGCCCTCTAAGCACGTGATGAGCGGAGCGTCGCTTCCCAGAAAATGCACACTTTGCATTTTGCACACGCATATCTCCCAGGCAATTTCAGGGGCGCACAGGCCCTCCTGAAGCTCACGAACCCTGCTTTTGGCATGTGCTTTCTGCAGGGACTGTTTCTCTTTCTCGTAACCCTAGGGCACAGGGCAACCTTCTGGGCCCCAAAATCACTCCAGTGGGGAATGGAATCAGACAGGACAGGTTAATCAATGAAAGCTTGCGGCATGCTCCTTCCATAATTGCATTCCTGCCTTTTCATCCCAGCAGCCAGCACTTAGGGTAATTGCATTCCAATAAGGCTCCCAGATTTGGGGCCTCTGGGGCCTGCCCTGGAACCTGTTGACATGCCATCTGCTTCCAGAGGGGTTCTGGAGACCAAGACAGCCTTTTAAAATTCTTCTCTGTTGTCTTTGCTCTAAGAGAGACAAAGAACTCTGTAACAGATCTTGTCCAAAATTCCACTTTCTTAACCCACCCACATCAGCCCTGGAGCCAAGGAGCCTTCCTCCCTCCCTGGCTGTCTTTCTGAAGTCAAAAGAGCAGCACCTGTCATTCCAAGTAGATGACCTTTGGAAACACCTGGCTTCGGAGCAGGGTGACTGCCACCTGGCCGGCCGCGGCTCGGAACCCGCTCAGGACCAAAGGATCGAAGGTCTTGGGCGCTCCCTCAGCGGCTGGGCCTTGTGCTGCCTCAAACACCCCACTTCACTCATTTGTTCATAAGATTTATCGGAACCTCCCTAAAAGACTCCTCCTCTTTGCAAAGAAAACCCACCGTACAGGAAAGTAGGGAATCCCTCAAGAAACAGGGGAGTTTCATGAATCCAGGGAGTCTCATTTCCAGAAATAGAACTTCCTCTAAAAAAGGTCCACGTGTTCTCCAGGCTCCACGAAGTCCATACAATTAATGGGAAAAGTGCAGGGTTCAGGATGATTTGAGTTTCACTCTTTCCCAAATAGGAATGCCTCCTCTCCTCACCCCCACCAAAGGAATGAGGTATAAAATGGAGAGGTCTGGTGTTTGTTATATGACTTACAGATGCCTCTCCCCTCCCCCTCCCCCTCAGCCCCTGAGGCTTCTTTCTGGCGAAGAAAATTTTCCTCGGGGGCTCTTCTTCCTCTCGGATCTGAGCCCCAAGAAGCCCCCCACCAGCCCAGCTCCCTTGTGCTGCTGCCTCCTCAGGGCTGAGAGCCGAGTCCCTCGTTCCTGCTGAGACCTTCCCTCTCTCAGAGGAAATGGGTTGTTTCAGGATGGAAACGTTCTTAACTGCAGGAGGGAGGGCGATGAGTATTCTTGGGTGGTTAATGCCCCTCCAACATTATAATGCTGGCGGCTGACCTGTGGTTTAGCAGAAAAAGCATATCGACAGGCCAGCGTCTGAATCCTGCTTCTGCTGATCACGAGCGGTGTGACATTGGGCGACACTCCTCACCAGCCTGCATCTCAGTTTTCTCCCATGGGGGTGGGGGGAAGAGAATAAGATTTACCTTATACGGTTGAAATTGAAGAGATAACATGCTCTGACCCCTGGTATCTGATACTTGATTTCCTTTCCTTCTTTCCCTACACAAAGGCACAAATTCCTACAGCATCATGAGATGTTAGAAGGTTCTGCTGGGTTGTTCTCTATCAGCGCCCTTGGGGGAGGCTTCTCCCCAGCCTTTCCCCCTCAACCCATTCCATTCTGTTCTTCCTTTATCCTCCTAGTCTCTGCCTGTACCTACAGCAGGTCACCTGAGCTCCAAATCGTTGCTTCAGCCTTTCTCCAGAGAACTTGGTTCTCACTAACAGGCTTGGCATCCCTCCTGTACTTCACAGCAGCGGTCAGTGTGGCCTCACAAATGGGGACACACGTGGACAGGTCAATTCGTCCATCCCTGCCTCTTCTGGTTCAACACTAGGGTCCTTACATCCAAGTCTGTTAAGGCTGCTACACACTTTCTGTGGGTGGTGAGATGGTTGACTTTACATTGCGTGGGGTGGATCCTACATGGGCATCAGCCTCCTGGGCACGAACAGGAGCCAGCAGGGCTGTGCGATGCGTACATCCTTCTGTTCAAGGCCATGCCTGCTCCCATCACTTCACTGTCACCACCATGGTCACCCTTGCCTTCGGCACCCGGCACCCCTATCAGGACTACCTGAACCTCGGGAAACTAACACCCTAAGACAGAGACCAGGACCTCAAAGAGGACCCACACCCAGACCACCGGTTCTGAGTATGTTTTGCATGCTTACAGGTTAAGTGTTTTAAATGCAATCTTGAAGTTCCCAAGTCAGTGCGGCGGAGGGGGGCGGGGTGGGGGGCAGGGAGTGGAGTAGGGAAGGGGTCAGGACAGGCCAAAGGAGATTAGGGATTTAATTAAACTGCTTGTTTAGGTAAGGGCTTTTAGGTGCAAAGCTGCTTTGCATGATAATGGCAGTTTATCTGAATTCCATTCTACTGAAGGAAACTCTCTTAATTACTGTGACCAGGAAACCTGGTTTATCCTTTATGCCCCTCCCCAGGGGAAGCCACGGGGCAGGGGTGGGGTGTAGCTTCCCTCTCAGCTTCAGTCCTGCTGACTACTGCCAAGGACAGACCCCCTAGTCATCTGTTCCGTTATGAGGAGGCCTGTCCACGCAGCAGGCAATTCTAGGTGGGTGGAGGGACTTTGGGATGACTCAGCAAAGTCAAGTCTGGTTTCGGGGCTGGGGGGAGTGACCTCTGAAGGTCCCCATAGGGCTGCACGGCCGGCCAGGGCCACAGAGAACGGGGCTGGGATTAGGCTGTGGGCACTGGGCCTGGGGTCTCTGCTCCCAGAACCCCCAGACACTAGACAGGACCGACACTCACCTGGCAGGCTCCTGACCTGGCTGGCAGGGGTGTGGTGGCTAAGTGTGCTGGGTGGGGGTGGGTACGGGGGGTGGGTAATCTAGACCCGAGGGGGACTCCTTGGCCGACTTATCAGGGCGGCCCGAAGGTGGAGGGGCTGCATTTTAGCATTTGGTGGTGGTAGCAACTGTTCTCCCGGTAGAAGAACAGCATTCATTGACCTGTCAGGTAAAGGGAGAGGAAGATGGAAAGGTAGGTGGGGAGAGTCAGAGAGCCCTGGTACGGATAGGAAGCCCCAGGGAGCTGGGCCTCAGCGTTTCGAGACTCCAGGCGCACGGGCAGGCTAGGGAAGGGTTAAAGGGTTTGGGAACTCCTGTTTCCAATCACTTGTCAGCCAGCTTCTCTCCATCCTTATCAGCAGGGGTAAGGGCCAAGCGGGGAGAGGCTCAGAGAGCTTTAGTTTCCAAGCTCTTCCCAGACTCCAAGCTCTCAGCGTTTCTCTTTACCTTCTAAGGGCTCGAGGCTCAGGCTGGGGGCAGGGTGGCGGGTAGGGTCTGGGAACCCAAACACATTTAATGGAGTAGAGTGGGAGTTACTAAATACAGCCCTGGGGTGGTGAGGGCTGCAGAATCTCGGGAGTAACCCTTCCGAGTTAAACTGCCCCTCCTCTTCCCTCCTCCACAGAAAGCCAGATCCGCGCAGCTCTATCTTTGCTCCTTAGTTATCTCAGCATTGGCTAACACTCTTCAATGTTTTTCCCTTTTACAGTTACCGCTGAGCCAGAGATCTCCATTGTGTATTTGTGCAGTGGCTTTTGGAACCCAAGTAAAGGACCTTTCATTTCGGGTGAAATTCCTCTTGGTAGAGTTGACCTATGCTGGTCTTTGGAGAGGTACGCAGTTTTCATTTCTGCTATCCCACCTATTTACCAATGGTCCGCGTTTCAGCCATTAGCAAGTGTGATAAGTCTGCTTTCTATATCTTCATTCAAGTTATTGATTTAAAAGATGTTGCCTGGGAGAGGGCTGTGGGCAGAGCCATCAGTCACACGAGTATAGATTGTCTTCTAGAACTGGACATCAATCCAGGGTCAGTATCCTTTGGATGTGGTTGTTAAACCAGCTACTAATCTCCCGTATTGTGGTCCTCTGATTTATAATCCACCGATGTATCCAGAAGGTTACCATGAGAAAAGAGATGCGCCTTTCTGAGATCCAGTACACTTGGTCCCCTGAATCTTTCTGATTTGTCATTCCAGTAACCCTTAAAGAAGGAAGTAAGGTTCATGCGATATTTTGCGGTAGACAAGAGATATATTATGAATGAAAGTCAAAACTACAGTTTTGTAAGGAGCAAGTGTTTCTTGCCAGGAAGAAGTAAGTGGTACATGTTTCAAACATGCCAGGGAGCTGGGTCTGTAAAAGAGAACTGACCAAGGGAAGAAATGGGAATCTAAAGAGAATTTGAGTTAATCAAAAGCAGGGACTGAGACAGCAGTTTGTGGAAAAGGCACCCGTTTCGGCGATCTGGGGGCTCCTGTGACTGCAAGAGCAGGTCTTGCACTAGAACCAAGATTTTCCCCTGGAGAACCAGCCACAAGGCCTTGATTTTCTAGATCTAGAAACTCCAGGCAAGTTCTGAACACCCCAGGCTGAGACTCCATGCCTTTGCTAATGCTGTTCCCTGTGGGAGCCGTCTCCTTGTGTCTCTACCTGGTCAACATCTCATCCTCCATTTCCGTTGCAAGTCTTACGTACTCTAACAAGTCTTGCCTGCCTCTTCCCCATGTCTCATTCCAGGTAGAACTACTTCTCCCACTGAGACTTTTTGTTCCCTGTCTAGATGTTCCCAGAATACATTTGCACTGAGAACACTTGATTGTACAGAGGAAAGAACACAGGCTTTGAAGTCCAGTAGAGTTAGATTTTAGCTCTGACTTTGCATCTTATTTTAACCTCTGTAAGTTGCAGTTTCCTCATCTGTAAAGTTGGGACAAGAATAAATACTCAACAGGACTGGTGTGAGGATTCAGTAGATAATGAGCACAAAGCACTGTATTAGCTATCTGCTGCTGCATAACAAA
Organism: Lagenorhynchus albirostris; assembly: GCF_949774975.1. NCBI lineage: Eukaryota > Metazoa > Chordata > Mammalia > Artiodactyla > Delphinidae > Lagenorhynchus > Lagenorhynchus albirostris. The sequence goes on from NC_083107.1 coordinate 55,647,339, forward strand.
TTACCCCAAATTTAGTGGCTTAAACCAATAATAAACACTATCTCACACAGTTTCTGTGGGTCAGGAATTTGGGAATGGCTTGGCTGAGTGACTCTGGCTTGATGTTTCTTATGAGGTTGCAGTCGTCTGAAGGCTTGTTTTAAGTTGGAGGCTCTGTTTCCAAGATGGCTGTTGGCAGAAGATTTCAGCTGCTCGCTAGTTATTGGCGGGAGGCCTCAGTTCTTCTCCACATGGACCTCCCCATAGGGCTTCTTGAATGTCTTTACTATACGGCAGCTGATTCTCTCTAGGGTGACTGATACGAGATGGAAGATGCAATAGCACTTACGGCCTAGCCTCAGAAGTCACACACCATTTTTTCTATGAATTCTATCAGTTACACATGTCAGTCCTGCTCAGTGTAGAAGGGGGGTACACAAGGACATGAATACCAGGAGGTGAGGATCTTTGGGGGCAATCCTGGAGGCTGGCTGTCGCAAGTACCCAGCCTCATGTTTGTCGAAAGCATATCATATCATAAGGTGGAAACAAAGTATCCACTGACAGATTGATGGATAAAGAAATGTGATATATCTATGTATATATATAAAATAGAATATTATTCAGCCTTACATATAACATATACATATAATGGAGTATTATACAGTCTTAAAAAAGAAGGAAATCATGCCATCTGAAACAACATACATGAACCTGAAGGACATTATGCTAAGTAAAATAAGCCAGACACAGACAAATATTGCATGATCTCACTTATATGTGGAATCTAAAAATAAAAAAGTTGAACTCATGGTAACAGAGAGTAGAATGGTGGTTACCAGAGGCTAGGGAGTTGGGGAACAGTGGAGATATTGATCAAAGTGTACAGACTTTCAGTTATGAGCAAGTTCTGGAAACCTAATGTAAAGCATGGTGACTGTAGTTAATAGTAATGCAGTATATACTTGAAATTTGCTAGGAGAATAAATCTCAAGTGTTCTCACTACACACGCACATAAAATGTTTAACTATGGGAGGTGATGGATACATTAGCTAGTTTGATTGTGGTAATCATTTCACAAATCATACATATATCAAAGCATCACATTGTATACTTTAAATATAGACAATTTTTATTTGCCAAAAATAAATTTAAAAAAATTAAAAAAAAAGCTTATGGTAAGGGTTCAATAAATAGTAGCTGCTATTGTTATTAATTCACACATCTGCATTCTCTACTAGAAAAGAAACCCGTTGAAGGTAGTCACCATGTCTTGACTGTTTGTATCCCAGGTGCCTAGAGTAGTGTCAAGACTATTGGTAGGCCCATACTAAATGCTGGTGGAGAAGACCTGAATGAAGTCTTGGAGAGAGTTTGTCTAGCGGCAGGCTCAGAGCGACTGGAGAGAGTTCACACTCAGATTCTGTAACAGCCATGTACCTGGAATTACCAACCTGTATAGAATCAAGATGAGATGGTTCCTCACACTTTGATGCTTGAGTACCAAAGACGTTTGATACCTTAGCAGCAGGTAGGGCAGGCGAAGTTCTTATGATGCTCTTTGGAAAAGAAGTCCTGATCAGGAATTTGGTGTGGAGAAATGGCCCATCCCCAAGTGAACCCACTGCTGTTTAATTCCCCAGGCTAAGGCAGACATGGGAACCTCTTGATATTTTTGTCATACTCAAATTCCTATCTTGATGACTCCTGTGTCCTTCAACCAGGCAGAACAATCTCCCTTTCTGGGAGATCTGGTGCACATTTCTTAGCGTTAATTAAAAGGTGCACAGAGAGTTTCATGTCAGAGACCTGCCCTGCATCTCCTGCCCTCCCAGCAGCAGAGTCTGTGAGGTAATTGATGCTCTGGGCAATATTGAGTTTCCAGACATGTAGCTCAAATTGTAAGCCTTGCTCCCATCCCCTGGGCTTGAAAGTGCACCAATTGTCCTTTTTGCACAGACAGAGCCATCTGTCTCTGCTGGTGCTATGTTTGTTTGCCCCATTTTCCAATAAGAAGCCACTCCCGCAGGGCTGCACCTCCAGGAGCCTCGGACACAATGACCTGTGGAGGGGCAGGTATCTTTGCAGAGATTTCCCATGTAGATCACATTCCCACTTGCCCGAGGTCCCATTTCTCCCCAGTTCCTTGAAATCTCAAACGAGTGGCTTTAATGGGCTCTTTTCTCCCTTCTTTAAGCTATGGTGAGAGTGGCAAGAAGAGGGAAACTCTTTTTCCATTGGAGTGTAAAGAACTTGGTTGCACTGATCAATATGTTGCCCCCAGATAATAAAAAGAAGACTGAGACATGAACATAGACACACCATGGGAGACAGATGATACTTGCATTACATCTAAATCAAACCAGGTCACTCTATGGGACTCTGAAAGGAAATTAAAAATGCTTATTGATTGAAATAAAAAATTCCATAATTGGGTCTGATATTTCGTATCAGGAAGTGCCGTAATCCCAGGCAACTGCACTCGGGAATGACCCCCATCTTGAATGAGCTTCTTTTCATGGTATTCATTTCACTTTCCATTAGGATTTAACCAGAAAGAACATTTTTGGTAGAGAATTGAGAGCATTGAGAAATATGGCCAGTGGGGAGTTGGAGACTCGTGCATATGAGGAATTCTTTGGGTATAGGATCAAGGCAATGTGACTCTGTTGGCTTTCAATTTCCCCCTCTGCGTAGCTGTGGAAAGAATGTGTCATTCCTGGTAGAAAACCCTGCCAAAGTATTTCCTTGGAGATAAAAACATAGAATAAGAGTTTTAAGAAACAATTTGGGGGAGTCAAAAGAATGTTAATGATATGGTTGATTAAATTATAAAAGAAGTTGAAAATAAAATAAGTACTTATGACCAGTTAAAATATTTGAAAAGATACTGAAGGAAAATTTTAAGTTTTCAGAGGAGAACCAGGGATTACAGCAGAGAGAACCCAAAAGGGGACAGACAGCATGGAAACAAAATTGAGGAAGCAGGACTTTTAACCAGTGATTATTAGAAAGACAACAACAACAACAGGTATTGATTCTTTTAAAAAAAACAGTTATGGTTCTAGGAGAAGGGACCCAAAACCATCCATCAGCCTTGGGAAGACTGTACTAGGTTGGATAAGCTGTGATGTTTATGGATAGTATCTTATTTCCTCTGTGATTAAAAACACTGTTTTTTGGATCATTGCATTCAGTCGACAATCATTTATTGAGCAGATACTATATGCCACTGCTTGGCATATCGGTATGCAATAAATATATTTAAAAAGTCCTTACAAGTAGGATTGAGTACGTATAATTATTATACCCATTTTATAGGTGAAGGAATTGAAACCCACATGGGTTAAGCACTTGCTGAGTGCCACAGGTAGGAAGCAGTGGGGCATAGATTTGAACCTAGGAAGTCCTGTAAACCACTACATAATACCGCTCTTTGATAAATACATAAGACAAAGTGGAAAGCACTCCGTGGGTGATGAAACCAACTGCAGTCAAAGTTCTAACCTCTGGCAAAGGAAGGGAATGGTAGGAGGGGCTCCCTGGAGGGGTAGCATTTGAGTAGTGTCTTAAGTGTCGGTGAGATTTTCTAAGTGAGCACAGGGGGAAGCATCTTCAAGATGGAAGGGCTGACATGAACCAGCGCTCAGAACTGGAAAAGTGAAAGGTGTATTGGAGACGTTTACGATGCCAGTATGTTGGGACAGCAGTCCTCCATGGTGGCAGCAGGTTAGCTGGAGTGAGTTGGAAGCAGTCAGGAGTAGGGCTTCTCGTACTGTCATGGGCACATGGGTGACCTGAGGGTCTTGGTACAATGCAGCTTCTGCTCCAGTAGTCTGTGGCACTAGCCCCCGGGCATGCCCAGGCAGCTGGTCTTGGATCACACTGGGCATCTGGGCTCTTGAGGGCCTTGCTTTCCTGGGCCAGGGCTGCACAGATGGATTCTAAGCAGGAAAATCAGGCTTTAGAAAGACATTTGGTGGTAGTGTAGAATGCTCTGGAGGGCGCTTGGGCTTTGGTTTCTTTAGCTCCTAACTTGCAACCCTCAAAGCTCAGAACACTGATTTAGTTGGGGTTCGGGCAGGAAAACAGAAACCACCCTGGCTAGTTTTTTTTTTTTTTTTGCGGAGCACAGGCTCAGCGGCCATGGCTCACGGGCCCAGCCGCTCCGAGGCATGTGGGATCTTCCCATTCTGGGCAACCCGTGTCCCCTGCATCCGCAGGCGGACTCTCAACCACTGCGCCACCAGGGAAGCCCCACCCTGCCTAGTTTAACAGGACTAATCTCACCCTTGGCTTCCAATTGTCACTTATTTACCAGAGCTGCCTAGAAACTATTCCTCCTCTCCTTCAGGATTGGACAGAGCTAGGTCTGTCCTATTCTCTAGGGGTCCAAAAAGGAGATGAGATGTTGGCTTGACCTTGGGTCATCCTTGTGGGCCTGTCCAGGTAAAGGCTGGGTCCTGTCACCCAGCACATTCTGGATCACTTTACCACAACCAGTAGATCTGCTCAGGGAAGGAAAAATGCTGCTAATATCAGCCTGAAGAAAAAACATCAGGAAATTAAATCTGTGGCTTTAAAAAATCCCACACTGCTTTCTGGCTCTGCTCCCTCTCTCAACCTCTCCCTCTTCCTGGGGGCCTCCTTCCGGCCTCCTTCCCTCCCTATCGGGTCCTCCCACCCTCTGTCCCCTCCCCCAGCCTCTCCTCCCTTCCTTCCTTTCTTTCTCATCCCACAAGACCTCCAGCTTTCCTTCTTTCTTCTCACTGGGCTTCTCCTTTGTGGCTTCAGGCTTCCCTTCTGGTCTCCAGGCCTCCAGCCTTTCCTCAGCTCCACGGAAGCATCTGTCTGTCTCCTTTTCGCTTCCCATCAGGGAATCCGAAATGTTGAATAGGCCCTTCAGACCAGGCCCTGAAGGGGACTTGGCTGGGGCACCCGGCGAGAGGGGAGGGGTGCCAGGGACCTGCTGGGGCCATACAGAAGCCCATTGATAGGCAGCCCCTCGACACAGACAACCCAGCCCCGCCTCCATGGCTCCAGGCGGAGAAAAGTGTCCCTGGAGGCAGTGGTCAACATCCCGACCATCGACCATCGTGAATGACCTCAGTGTCTCTGGCTGGGGTGGGGGGACCTTCGCTCTGTACCTCCAAATCCTTCAGGACTATCAGCCCCACCATCGGTGTGAATATATTCATCTTGAAAATAATTTGTCAGTACATCTCCATCAGCGGTGCTGATTTCATTAATTGAAAGAATTAGCTCTTTGTGGCCAATGGAAGAATATGGAGCCAAAGCACACGGAACACTTTTCCCCAGTGACCCAGAGACCCTTGGACGAACTCCTGGGTGCCATGAAAATGGATCGTTTCGCAGAAAGAATATCATTGGATGTTTGTTTAACATCACTCTCGATCCCCCCAAAAGAACCTTCGAATCCTTCTCACATCTGGCTGCTTTTCTTCCTGTACTTTTGTGCAGAGCCAGGGCAGGGAGGAAACTTCATCAGTCCCAAAACAGCCAGCAGCAAAGTGTAAATTAAATGTGCAGAGAAGCCGGGCTCGGGGGAGTCTTACATCCTGGGGGTGGAGGAGTAAGAAGACTGTGTTCTCACCCCTACTCAGTATGGGCAGAACTGTTTCTGGACCCTGCATCTGCCACTAGGAGCTGTGTGACCTTAGGCAAGACACTTAACTCTTTGGGGTCTCGGTTTCCTAACTGGTAAAATGGGGGAATAAGCATATCCTCACAGGGCTGTTGGAGGATGAAAGGGGGTAATGCATGTACAGTGCATGATACAGAGTAGATACTTGGTTGATGGTAGCTACAATTATTGTTGCTGGGGCCAAAATTAGAACAGAATTTCAGCTGTCCCTAGGTCTCAGAGACCTGCCTTTGCTAGTCGCATTCAGGGAGACAGATGGGCAGAAGTATACCCAATCGGGGGGGAGACAGATGGACAAAAAAGCATGATCAAGGGGATTGGATGGAAGGACAGGCCAATGGGATGATGGACAGGTGGGACATCTCATGGGGAAGGTAGATTTATGACAACTAAAAGGGGATACTTAGAAACGGTTGTCCTGTGGGAGGGACAGATAGATGAGGGTCCATCGGGGGAGACAGAGAGATGACAGGCCGAAGTGGAAGACAGATGGATGGCAATTTCATAGTGGAGTTGGGGGGAGGGTGGGCACCCCTATGACTGGGGAGAACAGATGGACAACATGCTGATGGTGGGGCCTGGGCTTCCTGTTTAGTCTCTATTCCTCAGGCCTGGACATCCCTGAATTCAGAAGAACCCCAGGGGCTCTGTGGGCATTTGAGCAGTGGGGGTGTGTCACATGACCTGAGAAGACACTAAGCACTGGGGTCAGCTGGGCCTCTGTTCCTCCCACAGCCCCTCCCTGGGTGGCCCCCAAGATAAAGGCTCAGCCAGGATGGGAAGGGGAAGAGGCGGGGAGGGGGGAGGGGGAGAGAGAAAACAGCGTTTTGAAAGAAAAGGGAAATAAAACTGGCTAAAAGTTTTATTTATTTAAAATAAAGGTTCAGTTATGCTCGACTGTAAACATGCCGGCCCATCCCTCGCTCCCTCCCTCTCCTCCTGGCAGAGGGCTTGGACCACACAGCAAGCTGGGGGCAGGAGGCAGAGAGAAGGCCAGAGCAGGCCGCGGGGAGGGGTGGCACTAGGGTACCCCAGGTGTGGGGAGGGGAGAGGGACCTAGGAGCTCAGTGACCTGCTGAGCACAGCTGGGCTCCGCTGGTCCGAGACCCGCTGGCTGTCAGCTCCCAGCCCCCCGGCACACAAACCCCGACTAGTCCCAAAGGCTTTGGCTCCACACGCAGAGGGCAAACAGTGGGCACAGCGATGCGGGTGGCATAGCTGCGCACGCGGACACACATAGGTGTGCAGGTCTTTCTCTCACCTGCCTCTCTGTTTCTCTGTTTGTCAGAGATAGACGGCAGGGTCCTAGAGGAGGTGGCAGAACTCCAGCCGTGAGTCACATTTTCTTCCTTTCTTTTTTTTTTTTTGCGGTACGCAGGCCTCTCACTGCTGTGGCCTCTCCCATTGCGGAGCACAGGCTCCGGACGCGCAGGCTCAGCGGCCATGGCTCACGGGCCTAGCCACTCCACGTCATGTGGGATCTTCCCGGACCGGGGCACGAACCCGTGTCCCCTGCATCGACAGGTGGACTCTCAACCACTGCGCCACCAGGGAAGCCCCCACATTTTCTTTTTTGAACTCCAAACCCTTACCTGCCTTTTGTCCTCTTTCTTTCCGGTTCCATCTGACATCCTTCCGTGGTTTTCAGGGACTGAGTCAGTTTGGGTGGCCTGTGAGAATCTGGGAGCTCCCTGGAGAAGGGAGCAGTGTGGATGGAGAAGAATCTGGAGTCGCGACAGGTGTGGGGGGCCCCTGCCTTGCAGATCCTTGATGGAGACCTTGCGGGGGTCGCCGCTGGTGGCGGCACTGGCCGGGGAAGGGCTGTGGTATGCAGCAGGGTCCGAAGGGAACAGGCAGGAAATGTTTGTGATAAGACGCTTCTCCTCTGCAAGCCCCCCCTCATTTCCAGAGGGCTGCGGGATAAGGTCAGGGAAGTGCAGAAGTACCTGCTGCAAGAGCCAGCCCTCGGGACTGTGGCAGGAAGGGCAGCATTCGCGGGAGCCCCTGGGGCCCAAAGACAGGCAGCGCCTGGGGATAAAAATACCCCTGGGAGCCCAGCCAGGGTTGCCTGCCTTTGGGATAGAAAGCTCAGTCAGACTTCAGTAAGGCCACTGGCCTGGCCCCAGGGCATTTCATGCCCCAGGTTGGTCCCACCGGGGGTCACTCCTCACGGTTAACCAGTAAAGATGGGAAATGGAAGAGTGCGCTGAGGACCAGGCTAGAAGCTCCTAGAGGGAATCCAACCCAAGAGAGCCTTCTGCTGGGAGTAGGGGCTCAGGGATGCGGTCATGCAGCCGTTTGCGAAGCTTGGTGCTCCCTGGGCTCCTCCTGTCTCCCGTCTGCTCCGGGCCCATTAACTAACTTTGCCATCTGCGGTTGACTTGGCCAGCTCGCAAAGGAGCGGGAAGTGCTGCAAAGGAGCCCACCGCCCACGGGTGCTATTGTACCAGTGGCCCTTCTGAAGGATTAGCAGCTTCTATCTGTCCCTGGGGGCTGCACTGTAAATGCCTGTGTAATGCTAATTTGTGGTTGGCAGGAGATTGATTGGGAAGGAGCTGAACAATGGCAAGAGGAGGCTGAGCGCTCCTACTTCAGGAGAACTTGGGTCTGTGTGTGTGTGTCTGTGCGTCTGTGTCTTCTAGGAGGAATGTAGCAACAAGGGCACAGAAAGGATGGTTCAAAGAGAGGAAGCCACCATCGGTCAGAGCGGGGTCTGTGGGGCACAAATTCAGGGAACTTTTTTTCATGGGAGTAAGTGACATCCCATCACTTGCTGAATTCCATTTGTTGGAAGTGAGTCCCTAGGTCCAGTCCACACTTAAGGGGAAGGGGTTACACAGGAGGCAAGAATCAGTGAGAGCCAGTTGAGAAGCTGCTTGGGACCCTTAGAAAGATCCCAGCAAAGTGGCTGGTTTCTAGTCAGTGCTCAGGAAAATATATTGTTTCTTGGTCTAGTGAAATGGTCTGGGATGCATGTTAGTTTCCCCCCAGTGGCCCTGGCCCCTGTTGTCCCATCTTCAACCCTGTTGGAACTGCTGGGTTTTCCTGGAAGGTCTTCCCTCTAGCACTGTGAGGTTTGTGGCTGTCTTCTCTGGGTGTGGGCTGGCAGACAGGGGACAGATGCTAAGTCATATTCACACTATCTTCCTAACCGCCTCTTCATGAACATGTGTGGTCCTGCATTGTGGTCAGTGTAGAGATATTTTAATTTCCTGCTCACCTGCTCAGTGGAGGATCCAATTTCTTCTTGCATTTATTTTTTTTTTCTCCAACAGCCTGTGGACAGGTATTTCTGTCTGACCATCTGGCAGCCATTCACCTTTATGGCGGCTTGAGAAAGGAATTAATTTCACCTGTTATTTAGCTGTATCTGCCTCCTTTATCACCTCTTAAAATTCTTACAATGTTGGTCCTTCTGGTACCTAGGGGGCTCTTTAGATCCCCTAACTTTGTGCAACTGCATCTCCCTCTTCAGGTTAGCTTCTCATGCCTTTCTTTTTGTGCCAAGGGTTTAAACATTCTAGGTAAACTCCTACCTGCGTCTGTACCTGTCCCCACCCACCACCCACTGAGAGTGATGGATTCGGCTTAACTAGACCAGACCTAAAGGAATCAGAAAACAATCAACTGAAAGAGAAAATCTGACCCCTGTCCCCATCTTGTCTCTTGACTGATTCCTAAGGCTTTTCGGCCTAATTCTGGTGGGTGATTTGGGGACAGCAGTGTGTGGGAAGATAGAGGAAATTCCTGGGCAAGAGTGAGATGGGTGAAGCCTCTTCATCCTGCTTTGGTTTTGTATCCTGTGTCTCAAGGGCCTACCGCCTCCCCCAGGACTCCTAGAAGGTGGAGAAATCATGGATTGGTATCCCATTAACAGATGGGACATCAAGGGCTTCTGTTCAGGAGTCTTAGCTCAGCCAATCATGCTCTGTTGTATTTTTTGTCAGAAGGAGCACTGGGAAGGCAGGGGGCTATCTGACCATAGGATACAAACACTTATGATAAGCGTCAGAATATGCTTTTCCTGAAAATGGTGCTGCATGGAGTGAATGACTAATATCCTAGTCAGGATGAAGCCACCTATCTTCTGGGATCTTAAAACTTCTCCCAACATCACTCACATACTAGTTTCTAATTGGTTAATGGACGTGGTCACCATTTCTAGGACCTGTTGCTCTCATGGTCAAGAGTATGCATTCTGGTCAGATGGGCCTTGGTTTGAATCCCAGTTCCTTCACTTACTAGCTATGTGACCTTGCTCGCCTCTCAAAGTCTTAGTTTTCTCATCTGTAAAATGGGCATGTGATGGTTTCTATTCTCACAGGGTTGTTATGAGGATTACATACAGTAACACATGTAGGAGACTACATAGCATAGAGTGCCTGGCATAAGGAAGCACTCAAAGTCTATTATCAGTTTTATTATCTTGGCCCCCAGGACTTTCCAACAGTTGAAGCCTCCGTTTTTGGAACTCACCATCTCTGTTATATGTCTTACTTGATGGGGACTGACTCTTTCCCCACCCCTCCCTTGAAGGTTGAGCATCTGATGACCCTTACATCTGTCTCTCTCCTGGACATTCTGTCTCTGGGACCTCGACTCCCCTCCATGCAACCCTCGCCCCACACTCCTTCCAGTGTGTGAATCAGACTCCAAGTCCTGTCGGCTTATCACTGTGAAGTGTCCTCTTGGGGCTGAGGGACAGTCTGGCTGGGAGGTCTCCCTCCTTATCATTGATGACCTTGTCGTGAACCTTACTGAGGCACTGAGGAGAAATGTAAAAAGTTCAGACAACTTGTTAGTTGTCAACCTGCTCACCCCCCAACCCGAAACTTAATGGAATTTAACGCACTTCCTAAAACACAGAAGTCAGTCAAAACCCTTTTTGTCAGAGTGAACCTTTCACGTGGCTGGGGAGCTGTGCTGAAGAAACCGCCCAGGAGGCCGGATGGGATGTCTGTGGTGGGTCGGATCTCTCAGTGTGAGAAGAGGTTAGATATAGGGGACAGGGAAGCATCCGTGTGGCCCGAGGCTCCACGGTGATCCCAGGCCGTATCCACAGCCGCTCCAGGCCAGAGGCCTCCTTCATTTCTACAGGAACCCTGGCAAAGCAGTGCTGCCCCGCAAAACTAGTCTGTCTCCTTTGGAAACTGGCTCACTGGTTTCCATAGCAACAGGACTCCCCAGCTCTGTCCTCTCTGAACCCCATCTCAGAATCTTTTTGGCATGGATATCAAGGGGTGGTGGTCTTTTCAGAGAGGATGAATCATCCCCATACTTGATCCAAAGGGAATCGGGCTTTCTAAGCCCACAGCTCTCATGCGATGTAAACAGTGGAGCTGAAGGCTAGGGTGTCAGGGTGTAGGGAGCTTGACGCTGCTCAGGAAAACAGGGATGCTGAGTCAGCTGATGGAGGCAGATTTTGATGAGTGTTGTGAATTATCGGTTTGGCATGGAACACGAAGTGGCTTTGTACCAAATCACTGCGGGGGGGGGGGGCGGGGACAGGGCTGGTACCAGCAGGGACCTCAGCTGGCTTAGGTGGAGTGGTAGTGACTGTGAGCTCCTTCTCAGAGACCTGGACAGCTTGTGTTACAAAATCCTCCTGAGGAGGATGAAACTCATAAGCTGTCCCCTAAAGGGGGGTAGGAGTATCATTCATTTGTCTCAGTGACTACTGTCCTGTCCATCAGGGTGGACAAAGACTGTTGCTCAGATGGGACAACAGGAGTGAGGGTCTGGGGGTGGGAGAGTGAACTTCAGGTGGGTAGGAATGAAATATCTTCAGTTGGAGTGAAGATATTTTTCCTTTCTGATTATCCCAGAAGAGGACCCAGTTGACTGTGTGGTGGGTGATAGTGGCACTTTGTATGAAGGCTGGTGTAGTAGGAAGAGAATAGTGCTCGTGAGCTCTGCAAGCTGGTTAGTTACCGGAGGAGCTGAAACTTACTTGGGGGAAGCTGATCAACCATATGGGTCTAATTTTCACCTGGGTTATTTCCCTGTTTCTTTTAGTACTTTTAACAAATAAAGGGAGAAGGATGAACAGATCTCCGCAGTTTTCATACTAGAAGATCCTGTTAATCTCTTCGTGATTTGAATAGGTAGATGAGATTCCTGATTTCCGTAATTATCTGTGCCTGGAGGTGTAGACAGGAAAGGATCACTGGAGGAGACTGGAAACACGGTGCCCAGGAGTGGGGAGTGTACCTCAGGGGCCAGGGAAAGAACTTCCTTCTGACAGCCGGACACAGCCTTCTGTGTGGGTGAGAGGGGAAATAATCCCTTTTATCCTGGCTTTGGTTTGCTTAATTACCTCTTTAGCAGTACTGCGCATGGCTGCAAGAGGTGTCAGGCTTCGTGACGCAGGTGCCGAGAGCTGGCCAAGATCCTTGCTCATTCCTGACCTGTATGGTTGGGTCTTCCGTACCGTGAGGTCTTGTTCCCAATTGCAGTCTCTTGTCCTGGGGATGAGAGATAAGGTATCGTGTTCAGTTCTGATAAAAGACTGGAAGGGCAGTTTCTCCTTCTGAATCGAAAAAAAAAAGAAGCTCCAGTGGAAGAATTGGGGTGGGAGGATGGGCGCAGGGGGTGGAGACTAAGGGAATTTGTCATTGCTTTGGAAAATTGTCCTGTGCATTTGCAAGTCACAGAAAGTTAGCAGAGAAGAAACAGCTGGGTTCTTTTCATCACCTTAGACCGCGTATTATCTTGAGATAATATGTACTACACTACACTTTGAGAGAGTGTAGAAACCTGGGAAGTGCATGATAGTGGGAGTTGGGACACTGGGATTTTAGACTGCCCCTGGCCAGTTGTGGACCCCCGGGGTAGCTGCTGGGGCTCTCTGGATCTCTCCAGTTCTCTCCTCCATTGGTGTGGGCAGGGAGGGTTGGTGGACCGGGATGAGGTAGTCTCCAGCCTATGACTCACTGGCCCACAGCATGACCACATCTCAGACCCGGAACCAAAGATGCTGATTGCTCTCAGCAGCCTGCACTCTCCCCTCCCGGGCCTCCCCAGCGGGTTATCATGCTGACTCAAGGAACACAACCCCCATCTGGATGCAGTCCAAACGCCAGATGTGCCCCCGATTAGTGTCGGTCTGGGGAATGTTTCCACGACTGAAAGGTCAGTGTCGGCTGGAAGTGCCCAGAGTGGGCGTCTGCCCCCCACCCATGTCAGCTGCAAGGGCTGAGCCTTGCATTATCTCACTGGCCCGGGAACTCAGCTGGGGCGGCATGGGGGCGGGGGCCAGCCAAGTTCAGAAGGGCCTTGTTTTACTCGCCTTCCTTCTCTGATTTTCCACTTGGAAGAGACTCCAGGGGTGTGCAAAGAGGGAAGTCCTGCTGGTGTGTAACTGAAAACACTTTGTTCTCCTTTAGATCTGCAATGGGCTCCTGTCTAGTCTGATTTTCTTATGGCAGCCGTCACCTCCACTATGGAAAGAGAAATGAACGATAATGTTGTGATGGGCCGGGCTGCCATGTTTCAGCCTATTTACAGGTCATGTTAAGTATCGCTTCTACACTTCAGATGGGCTTTCATGTTTAATTTCATTCGGGTAGGGCTATGCTCGGCTTTCCTCTAGGTAGCAATGAAAATTAAACACAATTGAGTTTGATGTGTACCTTATTGATTCCAGACCCATTTCAGTAGACTGTGACACTTCAGCGACCTGCAAATTCTACACATTAGAGTTCAGATTTTACACAAACGCCGTACACCCAAGACGTGGACGGGGCGTTTCTACCAGCAACACCCAACTCCCAACAAAAGACACAGGCTCTGTCAGAGGATGAAAACTACTAATGAAGATGCATTCCAGATGATATGTTGGATCATCCCCTAGGAAAAAAAATGATTCATGAATAATTTCATGGCAATCACACCAAAAAAAGAGAGTAATAATTTCCTCAATTCCACGTCGTCCTTTTTGGTTCCTCTGTAAGCGACGTCTTATCCCACAGTTGCCACAATTTCATTTCAAAAGGATGAGGAAGGAAGGAGAGGGGAGAGGTCGTGTGTTAACCTGGCTTGGGAACTACCAAGTAATGATAGCTGCTCAGCACCTTGTCAAAGCGCAGAGTTTCTCTTCTTTGGGTGTGACTGTGAGGGTGAAGCACACGCATCTGTGGCCCATAGCTCCTCTAGCAGAGGCATCCTTAGAGAAGGCCACTTGAGCAAAAGGAACAATTGGTAACAGAGCAAGGCTGGCTGGGCGGAAGGCCACTTGAGCAAAAGGAACAATTGGTAACAGAGCAAGCCTGGCTGGGCCGGTTCTGACCAGTCCCTGGTTTCAGGGTGTTGGGTCAATCATTTCTCTTTTGCAACTGAGCTGGGAATTAGAGGCTCTATTCAGCCCGAAGTGGGCGAAAGGGAATTTTTACCAGAGGGCATGGCCTTCTGAGGCAAGAGAAAAAATGTGTCTTCCCTGGGGCAGGGAACAGAGGGGAGTCAGAGCGGCTTGTGGAGAGTGGTCACAGGGCCACTTGTAACATGACCCCTAGATGCTGGTCTTCAGCCAACGTTCTCAACCTTGGCTGCAGTAGAGTCACCTGGGAGGCTTTTACAATCTGGATGGTCGGGCCCCGCTTCAGACCAATTACATCAGAATCTCTGGGGTGGGACCCCGGCTGAAGGAGTTGTCAAGGCTCCCCAGGTGATTGCAGTGTGCGTCTAGGTTTGAGGCCTACTGGTCTAGGACCTTGCTAATCAAAGTGTGGCCTGAGGACCAACATCCCTGGTATCCCCTGAGACTTGTAAGACATGCAGCATCCCAGGCCCCAACAACAGACTTACTGAGTCAGCACCTGCCTTTTCGCAAGGTTCCTGGAAGATCTGAAGCCTGTTGAAGTACGAGGAGCTGTGGTTCTCCAGCTGCATGTTAAAATCTCCTAGGGAGTGTTTAAAAATCCCAATGCCCAGGCCACACCTCCTGCCCATTAAATCAGAATTTTTGAGCGTGGGATGCAATCATTGGTAGTTTTTATGGCTTTTCAGGTGATTCCAATGTATATGAGTTTGCAACCCTGGCTACATATTAGAGTCACCTGGGGAGCTTTACATATGCAGATACCTGAGCCCTACTCTCAGAAATTCTGATTTAATTGGTCTGGAATAAGCTGCAAAAAGCTTCCTATATATTTTAATAGATAGCCAGTGAGAGTCTCTCTTCCAGAATGTTGGTCCAGCTTCATTGAGGGGACAGCCTTGCTACAAGTCAACGAATCCAAGAACCACTGATGGAAAAGAACGACCAGACCATGTCTAGACTTATCTAGTCTCAGGGCTTTGTTTGATATTGGATCTCCTTACATGTGACAACGACTATATTATTTTAATGAATTCAAATATTTCTATAAAGTTCAAATATTTCTATAAAGTTCCTCAGTTCAGCTGAATTAAGGGGCGAAAGCACTGGTCCTACGCCTGGGCCACGGGAGCTGGGAACAATGGAAGGATCAGGTGGGATGGAGGCAAGAGAAGCCAAGATGAGAGCTAGGTTGAGCCAGGGTGGAGATGAGGAGTGGAGAAGGACCCTGGGGGCCAAGAAAGAGGTGAGCTGACTGGGATTTCTTGTCCCTTTCACCCTGTGGCACTCTTACCATTTTTAGCATGGCTGTGGAGCCAGGTAGCTCTGCAGTAGGGTTGCTGGATTGAGCAGATAAAAACACAGGCGCCCAGTTAAATTTGAATTTCAGATACACAGTGAACATATTATTTTTTAATATAAATATGTCTCATGCAATATTTAGGAATGCCTATTCTAGAAAATTATTTGTTGTTTATGTGAAATTCAGTTTTAACTGAGTATCCTATATTTTATCTGACAACCCTACTCTGTAGACAAACTTAAATGCTCAGTGTTGGAAAACGTGTGTTGTGGGTATGGCTTCCTCTAGGCCTTGAGTGGGCTCTTGCCATCTGAGGTGAGGTTCATGTGTACTTGTTTGAACCCTGTCCTAGGAAGTCCATCATCCCGTGTTCCATAGGGCTCGCTCAGCGCCCCCAGACCAGCCTGGAAGGGGTGTGTGGGGATGTCACCGTGCCTATGGACAGTATCCTTGAACTTCACTTCTCCGGGCGTATCTACAGTCTTTTGTATTGAGGTGGTCCCTGGGAGTTCCTCTGAGGTGCCCTCTTCACCCTCTGGCACTCGCCCCATTTAGGCTGCATATGCCCAAGAGAAAGGGAGCCGAAAGGCTTTGATGGGCTGGAGGTGACAGTGTTGAGCGGATGGTGACTCAGACAAATGTAGGGACACGTGGGAGCGGGGATTAAAAGGAAAGCATGGTTCACAGCCGCAGCCAGAGCGCGTCCCTGAAGCTGCTGTTCAACAGCTGAGCCCAGCGAGGCTGGCTTTCAGCAGAGGCTGTTCTCCTGCAACATGTTCAGAGTGAAAAGTGCAGTTTCCTGTTCCATTCGGCTCTGAGCAGCTCACCCCCTGCTGGCTTCAGAGTATGTGGGGCTTGAGGGAGGGGAAAGGGGGGAAGAGAGGGGGGAAGAGAGTGGGAAAGAGCCAGCTGCCAGCAGGAGACGCACGTGCAAGAGATGTGCAGAATGAGAGAGAGATGGGGGCGGGGAGAGAGGAAAAGGGAGAGGGAAGATAGAGGGGGGAGGGAGAGACGGATGGAGCGAGAAAGCTGGTTAGTTAGCTGGGCATGCTCAGCGAGATGCAGATAATCAGGAAGGGTACCCTTGGATCATCCCTCCAGTCTGTCGCATTGAAGACCTCAGCTGGTGCTGGTCTCCTCTCTGAAGCAGAGTCTCTCAACCAGTTAGCCTCAAGAAAAGCGCAGGGGGGCTTGTGCAGGCTGGAGAACCGGCTGAGCCAAGGTCTGAGGCCATGGCTCATTTTCCCTGCTGCTCTGAGGTGAGCACCCCATCTGTGAGGCTCAGGAGCTGGTCCGACCCTGCAGGCATTACTGAGGCTGGAGCGTTGGCATGTGCCCTAGGAGGAATGCTCACTTAAGATATCTGCAGTTGGAAAGTCTCCGCATCTCCCTCCTGACACCACTGTCTTCTCAGAATAATAAATCACCACACTTTATATGAAGGTCACGGACTTGGTTTTCTGTTTCTGCTGGGATTCAAGTCTTGGGAAATCCAGGCTCTCGACTGGGTCTCCTTCTGTGCTTCCTGTTCTCTCTTGCCTCCTTCCTGATCTGTTACAGCGTGGAGAGCCGGGCTTTCCAGCACATCTTTTCCCACAGACATCCTAGACGTGCTGTGGGGTTTCTCTCCAGAGAAACCTCAGTAGCTGGTGGCAAATTAAAATAATAAATGGGCTTTTTGCCTCCCTGACCAGTTAGTTGAAGACAGGCACAGCCAGAGACTCTGTGGAAGACTGGAAGAGAAGCCAGGGGAAGGGAGGGAAGGAGGAGGGAGCGGGTAGCTTCAGAACAGGGCTGGCGTCCTCAGCTCACACCTGTGGGGACCCCTGCTCACAGAGGGTTGGTCCCAGTTGTGTGGAGAGCTGGGCATCTCAGTGAGAGGTAGGTTTCCAGGGGAACTGTGCTGACTGGTGGATGGAGCTGGGCCTGGGCCTTGCTGCCTATTTAGGGTTTGGCTTATCAAATCTTGGCCAGTGCCTGACTACTGGCTCCAAGCCTGTTCTCCAGGAGATTAAGAGGCTTGGCCACTGGGGTAAGAGTTGGCCCGCTCCTATGGGCCAACAGCTCATTCCGGAATCTAATTCAGAAACACAGCCTGTTGGTGACGTCATGTGTGTCATGGATGGTGCGACAGTGTGTCAAGTCCTGGAGCCATGGAAGATGGGCTTGGATGATCTCAGGGGCAGGGTTCACGTTCTTAACCCAGCTCTAGGGAAGAACAGCTTGCCCACACAGGCATCCTCCGGGGCTGGCGCACAGACCCCATTCAGGGGACGGGCTTGTGCGGGCCTGGCTGGCCAGATCCTGGCTGGCTCTCATTTGTCCGCCTTTGACCAGACCCAGGCTTGGCCTGGGGGTCCTGAATCTCTGCCTGGTAGAGACATCAGTGTGGGAAGAGCCAGGACCCAGGAGAGACTCCTGGGTGAATCTGTATGGGATTGTGATGTGCATTTCTTCCCGTGGAGCTGTGGGGTCTGAACACCTTGCTCATGTGTATTTTGAGGGTCAAGGAGGGAGCGCTCAGAGGTGGGGACGTGGCTGATTAAAAGGAGAAAGAGCCCAGCTCTCAGTCAGTCCCCACTCTTCATCCCCTCCTGGCCCCTCTCCTCCACCCTTGGCATTTCTCATGTTCTGGGACAAGGTCTAAATTGAGACATTCCGGGAGCTGCCAACCTCCCGGTTCCAGGGTGGTCACAGGACTTGCTGGCTCCACATCTCCTCTCGGTTTGGCCCTTGCCCTAATCCCTGCTGGCGCCCGGTGCAAACATCTCGCTGCCCTCTGAGGTCCTCTTTTCTTGTGCCCGTTCCAGGCACTGTTTGGAGCTGCCGAGGTGGGTCTGCGTGTGTGTGCCTGTGTGTGTGTGTCTACACGTCCTCCTCGGACATTTGACTAGTCATTTATTGGCCCCGAGTGAGGCACAGATTCCACAGTCCTTTCCAACCCTGGACTTAGTGGTTGGAGAAAGTGCCCGAGTACAGCTTATTAAACACGTATGATTCTCCCCACCCTTTGGGGCCCAGCCCCTGCTGCCACTCCTTTAGAAAGTCTTCTCTCAGGACCTCCGCTCTCTGTGCCCTCTCCCCAGGCTCCTAGGGTCCAGAGAGTGTCCTAGGAGCCTCTGGGACAACCCAGCCGTGCGCTCTTCTGTCTTGGACCAGTTTTGAACAGTTGGTCTGTTACCTCCCAGAGCCCAGGCTTTGGAGTCAGTCGAACCCAGGTTCCAATTCTGATTCTCTTGCTTACGAGCTGATCACCTTGAGCTAGTTAATTTCTTTGAGACTCAGTTTTCTCATCCGAAAAGAGGGATGATAATACCTTCCTCTCGAGTTGGTTGTGAGAATTCGTGGGCTCATGAGTGAAGGACTTGGCACAGGTCTGAGTTCCTGTTTTCTTTTCTTCTCTCCTCGTGGTGGTTGGCACAGAGCTGGGCTTGCGGTAGGCACGCAGAAAAGTAGTAGTGACCGATTAACGATTATGGAGCCTGCAACTGTTGGGATGAAGTCCCTAAACAGAGGAACAGCCCTAAGCAAACCCATTAATTAGGGGCCTGTTTGCAGTTCTTTTGTGCTGGCTTGTCATGTGTTAGCTCAGGGGGGGCTGGGTACTCCCCATCCCCAGAGGTCATTTTGGGAAAATAATGACCGGGGGGAGGCTCTGGCCTGAGGTGTGCAATTCCCACCTACTTGTGACCTTCACGCCCATCCTCCCCTCCCCACCCTTGAGCTGGTGCAATAAACAAGTTACCAGGTGACAAACACAGCCCTAATAAAGAGGGCCACCGGCTTTAGGACGGCATTAAGCCTGAGCTAATGGACTTTGCAGGGAGCACGGACTCCCTGGGGCACAGGAGAACTTCTGACCTGGAGTGACCTCCCAGGCTAAGGAAGGCCCAGGCCAGCAGCTACTTTCTGAGAAAACGGAAGCTGTTTTTTTTTTTTTTAAAGGTAAAAGAAATCCCAAAATAGGGTATTACAAAAATCATGTTATAACTTGTATGTTAATGTTTATCCCATTAACTAGTTTAAACCCAAATGCAAAATAACTGTCATTTTACAATAATTTCAGGACGAATAAAAATATTAATTGTTGTGCACGGCAAACAAGCAGGTGGTGATAAGCTAATGGGATAGAAGTTGAAGGTAGCATGATGGACGTGTCTGTCTGTCTTGGGTCAGTCCCCAACCCACTCCACGGGGATGGTCCTATTGGGGCAGATTGGAGCCTAGGGCCCTGGCCTCTGCTGAACACTGTGGTCCCCTTAGAGCTGGGTGGGGCCCTGGTGACAGACTCAAAGATGACCTCATCCCACTGGGAAACTAAAGCCCGTTCACAAGCCACAGACCCATAAATAAGAGGTGGCACCGGCTTCCATTTTTTGGCCGCACACAGCTTGTGGGATCTTAGTTCCCCAACCAGGGATCGAACCCGGGCCCTCAGCAGTGAAAGTGTGGAGTCCTAACCACTGGACCGCCAGGGAATTCCTGGCACTGGCTTCCTTTAAAGGCTGTGCTGCCTGTGGCTGGTGTGCGTCTCTGCGGTGCCGGCACCAGCATCCTGCATGCAGTAGGTACCAAGTACTCTGGAATCGCCTGCCGCGGGCACAGCCAACGTGCTTTCATTCACTTCTGGGATGACTGCTGCTTCCCCTAATTGTAGTAAATACCACAAGACAGGAAGTATACCTGACTTTTTCCTTACCTGTGTCCTCAGCACATAAGTGCTTCATAAATAAATGTTGAAATACATTGACTCAGATCTTCTCTAGGAAGCACACTGATTCCCACGTGGACTGAGTAAGGCCTCTTTTCCTGGGCTTCTTTCCTCCATTTCAGAACATATTATATTACGTTGTTATTATATTTGTTTCCTTGCTTTTGTCCTGCCCGGGCTATGAGCCTTTACTTGGTATCCTGAGTGCTCAGCACAGAGGCCTGACCAAAATTCTGTGGCAGAACTGAATAAATCGTTGTGTGAATGAGTTTGCAGGGTGGGCAGAACGAGACAATCTTCCACCGACCCCAGGCCCAGCACGCTTGGAAGCTTGGAAATTTCCTGATGAGTGTTTTCCTGTTTTACAAAAATCCTTGTATGTCTCTAGAAGCCCATGTTCTCTTCTCCCGGTATCAGGGCACATCTGGTTGTTGGTACATGTCGCTTAGTTAGAAACTCTTAAAACAGCATGAAATTGTTAGCACGTTGCTCCTGCCTGCCAAGCTCTTCTTGAGACTCAAGCTTTGGTGGATTTGGTTTTCTGTTTGTTTTCTGTTTTCATGCAGTTTAGAAAATTGGTCTGTGACAACCTTGGGGGAAATAAGCCTGCCTTGAGCCTTGCCAAGGAGAGGGCAAGCCTGAGGTGAGGGCTGGGGGAGGCGGGGGATGGAATCAGCCTGGAGAATCTCTGGGAATCCTCGCTTGCACTTCCTTTCCTTGCGTTTTGGATGGGATGCTGGGGCTAATTTGATGTGTGTTTTGGATTGGACGCTAGGGCTAATTTGATTAGAAGGGTGCCTGAAGGAGGTGGGGTGGGACTAGGGAGAGCCTTCCTTCTGGATGGGTCCTCACAGGGAGACTGGCGCTGATCAGTCCAGCACCTTTGGGTTCCGGAGGACACAGACACCAGATAAATGCCCAAGGATGGGGGCTGTGAAGGACAATGCCCCTTCCTCGTGCATTTGATTTCTCTGCTATCTTTGTGTGTGGGCAACACCAGAAATCAACTTTTCCCACATGGCCCCAGTATACCATTCCCCGCCCTCCCCACTCTTGGTAGCTCTCGTCTCTTGGCAGATTTCTTTTCTGGAAATTGTCTCATCTGGGGAAAAGTCTGGGCTGGTCTAGTTCACCTTGGGTGCCAGTTGTTATCCTTGCTGGGTGTGGACACCCAGCCACGCCTGCTCCTGGGTAGTCAGATGGGGCATGGCAAAGGCAGGTGGGAAAGGTCTTCAGGACGCCAAGGCAGGACTCGGTTTGACTCCTGGCAGTGGAGATGGGACTCATCAACTGTTCTGTTCCAAATGCCAGGAGCAGCCTTGCCCCCTTCTCCCCCAAGCCCTGTGCCTTGTCTTTGGTGTTCTCTGCTCCATTTTTACTGCTATTTGAAAATCTTTTCATCCACAACAGGGTGGCCTCTGTTTCAGCCTCTAATCTCTCGTCAGGGAATGATTCTGGGCCGTGCTGCTGGGTTCTGGGTCTTTTTGAGCAATGCTGAGATTTCTACTCTGGCCCCAACTTCCTGAATGAATCTCAGAGCACATTCTCCAGGACCCCAGGGATGGGCATTCTGCCTCTTTATTGCCCTTGGACTCTGAGGGCATTATACCATGGTATGCACTGAATATTTTGTCCCCCCAAAATGTGTAAATTGAGACCTAACCCCCAATGTGATGGTATTAGGAGGTGGACCTTTAGAAGATGATTAGGTCATGGGGGTAGAGTCCTCTTAAATGAGATTAGTGCCCCAGAGAGCTCCCTTCCCCTTCTACCATGTGAGGACAGAACAAGAAGATGGCCATCTATGAACCAGGAAGTGAGCTCTCACCAGACACCAAATCTGCCAGAGCCTTGATATTGGTATTCCGGCCTTCAGAATGGTGAGAAGTAAAAATTTTCAAGCCACATAGTCTGTGGTATTTTTGTTACTGCAGCCCAAATGGACTAAGACACACCACTAAAATCTAAGTTCTCTCAGGGCACCTTTGCTTATTTTTTATTATTTCTTTAATACTCTTTAGTCATTCTTTTTATTTATTTATTTATTGGCTGCCTTGGGTCTTCGTTGCTGCGTGTGGGCTTTCTCTAGTTGCGCTGAGCAGGGGCTACTCTTCATTGCAGTGCACGGGCTTCTTATTGCGGTCGCTTCTCTTGTTGTGGAGCACGGGCTCTAGGCGCGCGGACTTCAGTAGTTGTGTCTCGTGGGCTCTAGAGCACAGGCTCAGCAGCTGTGGCACACGGGCTTAGTTGCTCCGCGGCATGTGGGAGCTTCCCGGACCAGGGCTCGAACCCGTGTCCCCTGCGTTGGCAGGTGGATTCTTAACCACTGTGCCACCAGGGAAGTCTGACCTTTGCTTATTTGGTATCTACAATGTGCCAGACACTTAACACGTGGCTTAGATATAAAGGCTTGCCCAAGCCATACAGGCAGTAAGTGACGTAGTGACAAAGTGACCTTTAAATGCACGTCTGTCTGAGGTCAAAGCCCTCCCTCATTCCTCTACACTAGGGGTTCATGAACTCAGGAAGAGCAGGGATTGGGGGGCTTGGCTTAGTGTCACCCTGCCGCAGCCCAGAACTACTGGTCTGAATTTCTCAGTCTTACATTCCCCAACTCTAAGCCTGCAGGAATGCCCTTGCTATCCAGATCTAAATTAAGACAACATTCTCTGTCACCACCCCTGAGCTTTACTTAAATATATTAAAACGGTCTTTCATTTTAAAAGGTGGGGGGAAGGGAGACAAGTACAAAAAGAAACCACTGGAAGAGTTTATAAATTTTGAATTCAGAATGGTAAGGCTTACAGGCACATGGTACCATATTTCAACCCAGCCACATCTCGGGGATCTCCCAGTGCAGCTCCCTGTCAGGCAGTGGGAAATCCTCCCTCTCCTCCCCTCCTCTGCCCCCTCCCCACCTGGAAAGTGTTCGAGGCAAGTGTCCCCGCCACACCCATAACGTAGGCTGGGGTTCCTAAACTGGGATCCACGGATGAGCTTCTGGAACCTGGGAATTGCCAGAGATTGAATGTGATTGCATGGGTGTATGTGCTATTTTTCTGGGAAGTGGACTCACAGATGTAATGCGATTCACAGAGAAGTCGGTGGTTTCAAATGGTCTAAGAAGCCCCGGAGCGGAACATGGGTACATCCACGTGAGAAATTTACTTTGGAACTAAGTGCTAGGACAAGTTTTGCTTCCTCTGGAGGAACTGGTGATGTTTTCTCCCTTTGTAGTTGATTTTCTGATTTTCTGAAAGCCTTTCTAAATTATTCCATTTTTATTTTACTGAAATTATTTCTACCTGGATCAATTCAATTTTGCGTAAATATTACAGGAAGAGTTGGTTCATTAATCAGTTTCTTCTTCTTCTTCGTCTTTTTTTTTTTTAACTACAGAACATTTATCAATTATTGTTTCTCTTATACAAAAGTTTCTCTGGTGGCTATGATGTAAAGTGAATGTAGAGTGACAGACAGAGGGAGAAGGGAGACGAAGCCTGAGGGGCATCTTTACAAGAGTGAGTTCAAATGTTCTTGGGGACAGATGCCCATGGGGTCAAGCAGTGGGGTCAAGCAGGGGGGTCAAAACATTCTGTTTTAGTGTCTCCGCCAGGAGAAGGTCTTGGATTAGGAGGAAGCAGGCCCCTTAGAGAGTGAAAAGAAGTTGCCGCAGTCCCGTGGGCTGGTGTGCCTTCACCGGGAGGGACGCAGTTGATAGGAAAATGCAGACGTCAGCGAAGTTGAAAGACTCCAGTGAGTCATCTCCCTCTTCTCATCACCCATGTGAGGCCCAAATGTGGCTCATCTTGACGTCATCCTTGTCTGTCCCATCCTATAGGCTTCCCTCTGTCACTGAGTGACTCAAAACCCTCACTCTCCCTGTAGTGCCAGTGTGCCTTCTGGCTTGGGTGGCAGGGACCCTCGGAGCAATTCCCTAGCTTTTGAAAGACGCGTCTGTGCCACTAAAACTTATGAGCCTCATTTATTTATTTGACCAACTACTGGAGGACAATGTTGGTTAAAAAAAAAAAGAGGCGGTACAGTGCAAACAGCATGGGATTTGGAGTCGGTCAATACTCGTTCTTATCCAAAAGTCAAGCAGCCTTTGCCAAAAGACACATTTAAACACTGTTCTTCCTCACTCTTTTCCCAAGGGCAGGACACAACTGAGAATATTTACTGAGCCCCTGAGATAGGGGCGTTTCCTCTCAATGTTTGCTATTTAGCAGCTGTGGCAAGACAGGCCTTGTGGAAAGGACCACAGAGAAGCCACTGGCCTGTTACATCCTAATCCAGGCATTAAGCCTGTCTGCACTGGGCTCATACTTGGTCCAGCCTAGCTCACTAAGGTGAGTGTTGGGCCAAAGGCCCAGCTAGAATAAAGTTTTACTATGCCTAGCATGGTTGGTTTTTAGGAAACATCTTTAAAAGACAGGTCATATTTGACCTGTGCTTTTCTCTCCATCTTGCTAATGCAGATGTGATGCCTGGAACTCTGGCAGCCACTTGAGAACATGAGAATGAGGGATGTACTGTAGCATGGCAGAGTGATGACCTGGATCCAGAAGATTGAGGAAATGCCACGTAGCCTTGTATTGTCAGCGTCTAGCATTCTTTTAATTCAGAAAGAAATAAACTGTCTTGTTTAAGTCACTGTTATATTAGACGTTTCTGGCACATAGGACCTAACCATGCTAATCCAGTGGTCGCATTTGGTTTCTGGAGTCAGTTTACCTGAGTTGAAATCCAACCTCCATTATTTTATAGACTCCAATGTGGGAAATCTCTTAACCTTTATAAGCCTTCAGTTTTCTTGACTGTGAAATGGGGGTCATTAATGTACATATCTCTTAGATTTATTATGTATGTTAACATGATATAATGTATATAAAGTGTATGGTGTGTGTTCAGTACTCAGTAAATGTTTCTGTTACGTTGTTGTTATTACTATTATCATCGCCATCACCATCATCATCCCGGGGCATCTGTAACCGTTGGAGAACTTCCTGGGGGTGGCTATAGGAGGCTATGAGTCATGTGTTCAGGATCCTGGAGGCTATATCTCTCAGTCTCTTTCCACAAGAGAAACAACTCATAAATTCAGGGAGGTCACTTATCCTCTATGAGCTTCCCTTTCCACATCTGAAGCAGGGTTAATAATAATTTGTAGACTTGTTGGGAAGATTAAATGAGAAAATATGTGCAAAGCAGCCAGCTCAATGCACAAAGCATGCATGCCACAAATGTTAGTTCCCATCTCTTGGTTGTATTGATACTTGCTTTTACTCTGTAGAGATAAATGGAGCTCCCTTCCCCCCACCCTTACTACTCCTAGCCTGGGTAGATTGTAAGTTGGCATCAGCTGCGCAGTGGCTATAGGTGAATCCAGCTGGTGAAGGGCCAGTGGCCCAGCCAGGGCAGAGTTATGCAACCCCCCCGAAGACGCAGGCTGGCAAGCCAGATGGGTGTGGGTGGCAGGAAGTCTCTTGGGGGCAAGGGTAGAGGACAGGGGGATTGGGGGGACAGAGGGGAAATGGGCAAGTTTTACCAGCAGTGTTGGGGGCCTTAGTGAGAGGAGGCGGGAGAATGAGGGCTCTTCCCTTCCCTCTTCAAGGGATACTGCTTTTATTTTTTCAGATCCAACTCTGCAATTTTCAGGGTGAGAAGCCGCAGGCAAAATAGTAATCTCTACGAAAAAAATAATACTCATCTTAAAGGAGCTGTTTATGAGACTCTAAAGAATTGAAATAATTTATATAAAGGTGTGTGTGGCACGTAGTATAGGCTGCTTGCTCTGACCCATCTTCCATTCACACCAACAAATTCTTGCCTCCTAATGAGTTTGCTATACCTGAATGTGCCCTTGGGGTCCCTGAACACCATCTGCTTATGCCTGAGGTAAGGCTGTGGGGCTGGATGGCTTCATATAGGGTGAACACAAGCTGTCATAGAAAGCTGGGTATAAAAACAACCAGTTGCAAATACCAAGGTGTGATGGAGACAGGGCCTGGGAGTCCTACACCAGCAGCCCTGCCCTTCAAGTCTCTCCCCTCCATGCAACATCGGTATGCTTTCTACTGGACACCATCCTTCCAGCCCAGCACGGGCGATGGAACAGAGAGAGGCCTGCCCTCTCTTCCCTCCTCCACCACCCCCTAAGCAAACATACAATTCTTGTGGATTTGTATCTCCTCCCTTTTAAAAGATTTTTAACTGAAAAAAATTTAAATTACAGAAAGATATTAGAAAAAAATACAACGGCGTCTCACTGCTAAATTTAAGTGAAAGTTAACATTTTGCTTTGAATACTTGCCTTGATTTTATGTTTCAGTAAAAGAAATAAAGTTACTGACAATGCTAAAATGTTCATCGAACTGCTTTCCAATCCCATCTTTTGGCAACCTCTGTCCTGATGTTGCTGTGCATCCGTTCAGCCCATGATTTTTACGCTTACCCTATGGGTATGTATACATTTGAGATTTTGTATTTCTTCCCCTGTCCCTTTCATTTTGGAAATTACACGTTGTATTTTTATTCTCTTTGTAGTTTCCCTAACACTCTTTTTTTAAAATTTAATTTTATATTGGGGTATAGTTGATTTACAATGTGTTAGTTTCAGTTGCACAGCAAAGTGATTCAGTTATACATATACATATATCCATTCTTTTTCAGATTCTTTTCCCATATAGTTACAGAATATTGAGTAGAGTTTCTTGTACTATACAGTAGGTCCTTGTTGATTATCTATTTTATATATAGTACTGTGTATATGTTAATCCCAAACTCCTAATTTATCCCTCCCTACCACCTTTCCCCTTTGGTAACCATAAGTTTGTTTTCAAAGTCTGTGAGTCTGTTTCTGTTTTGTAAATAAGTTTATTTGTATCATTTTTTAGATTCCATATAAGTGATATCATATGATATTTGTCTTTCTCTGTCTGACTTCACTTAGTATGATAATCTCTAGGTCTGTCCATGTTGCTACAAATGGCATTCTTTCATTCTTTTTTATGGTTGAGTAATATTCTGTTGTATATATGTACCACATCCTCTTTATGCATTCCGCCGTTGATGTACATTTAGGTTGCTTCCGTGTCTTGGCTATTGTAAATAGTGCTGCAGTGAACACTGGGGCGCATGTATCTTTTTGAATTATGGTTTTCTCTGGATGTATGCTCAGGAGTGGGATTGCTGGATCCTATGGTAGTTCTATTTTTAGTTTTTTAAGGAACCTCCATACTGTTCTTCATAGTGGTTGTACCAATTTACATTCCCACCAACAGTGTAGGGGGGTTCCCTTTTTCTCCAGCATTTGTTTGTAGACTTTTTGATGATGGCCATTCTGACCATCATCAGATACCTCACTGTAATTTTGATTTGCATTTTTCTAATAATTAGTAACGTTGAGCATCTTTTCATATGCTTTTTGGCCATCTGTATGTCTTCTTTGGAGAAATATCTATTTAGATCTTCTGCCCATTTTTTGATTGGATTGTTTGGGGTTTTTTTGTCCCTAACATTCTTAACATCTATACTTCATATTTTGGGAACAAATTTTAAATTAATTGATATCTCTGTTCTCTTCCTAGAAAAAACACAGAACTCAGAATGCTTTAACTTTGCTCCCATCTTCCGTGTTACCATGGTCTAGTATTTAGTTCTGCCATGTTTTTACTCACCATTTGTCATTATTATTATTATTTTTAGAATCTACACCATCTAGACTTACCAGCATATGTGTGTGTGTGTGGGTGTGTGTGTGTGTATATATATATATATATGCATTTTTGCACACAACTGTTTCTTGCAATCCCATCTCTCTTCACTTTTCTGAAGTAATCCTTTAGTGGTTATTCAAAGAAGATCTGTGTTTAGTTAACTCAATTTTTTTCTGAAACTATCTTTCCTTTCTCCCCCATCTCAGATGTGGGTCAGCTGAGTACAGAATGGCAGATGGACTTTTTTCCCCCTACTTATAGCACTTTTAAGATATTATTCCCTCATCTTCTGGCGGCTATTGTTGCCAATAAGAAGGGTGATCTCAATCTGGTAGACATTTCTTTGAAGATAATCTTCCTCTCTTCTCTAGTATCTTTGAAAATATTATCTTTTCCTTAGATGTTCTGTGGTTTCACAGTCATGTGGCTAAATGTGTATTTGTTTTTACTTATTCTATGTGTTTTCCAAGCCAAGGCTTAGAACCTTTCTTCAAATGTGGAAATTCCTTAGCCATCGTCTCTGCAAATATTACCTCTCACCCTCTTCTCTGTTGCCTGGATTTCTGTAGCACTTACTGACAGATAGATACAGAAATATTAAAACATACCCTCCATGGTTCTCAATTTCTTTTTCATACATTTTTTCTTTTATATATATATATATATATATATATATATATATATATTTTTTTTTTTTTTTTCTGTGGTACGTGGGCCTCTCACTGTTGTGGCCTCTCCCATTGCGGAGCACAGGCTCTGGACGCGCAGGCTCAGCGGCCATGGCTCACGGGCCCAGCCGCTCCGCGGCACGTGGGATCTTCCTGGACCGGGTCACGAACCCGTGTCCCCTGCATCGGCAGGCGGACTCTCAACCACTGTGCCACCAGGGAAACCCTCTTTGACATATTTAATAAAATGTCCTTTTCTTTATGTTGTGTTCTAGATGATTTTTCTTAGATCTATTTTTCAAGTCACCAGTTTCCTTCATGGCTCTGTCAATGGACTATTGAACCAGCCCTGCTGAAGTTGTTGTCTTTTTTTCAATTTGGATGATTATGTTTTTCAATTTTAGAACTTTATTTTAGTTCTTTTTCAAACCAATTCTTCTTTTCTCATAACGTTTGCACTTGCTGTATAGATTATGTTCTTCTAGTTTTAAAACGTTTTAGACAAACTTATTTAAAATTCCTTTTCAGAAAGCTCAGTTGGCAATTCCTTGGGAATGATTCCTCTCACTTGTAATTTTTGCTGACACTTGTGGTTTTGCATTTCCTTGTGTGCTTTGTAAGTTTTGTCTCATCTTCAGCAGGAATTATCTTCCTCTGAGTCCTGTATATTCTCTAGTATTTGGAGACACCCCACTGGTGTAGTTTCTTCATTATAGGATTCTTTTTCCTAAATCAGTTTTACTTCATTTTATTGGCTTTGGGCTTTTTTTCCTAGTAAGAAGTGTGAGAATTTGGGTTTTATACTAGCACATACAGGCTAAGTGCTCCAATTTCTTTCATTAAGTCTTTTTCTTTTTTCTTACCCACACCCTGGGGTGGCCAGCCAGTTTCTCTGCTGACTAGCAGGAGTTTTTCTGATGGGATCATACTTTCCAAAATAATTTCTTCCTAGTTCCAACTCCTTGTGATAAACAGGAACTGTGGCCTTGACTTCCGTCTGTGATATTAAAGCCCTCCATAAGGCCATGTTTCTCACATTTCAAAGTACGTATGAATCACTTGGGGAACTTGTTAAAATGAAGGTTCTGATTCAGTAGGTCCAGGGTGGGCCTGAGATTGTGCGTAACAAACTCCCAGGTCATCCTGATGGTATTGATTCAAAACTGCTTGGAGGAGCAGAGTCCTCCAGCATGTACATCTCTTGTCAGTTATCCCTGGTGGCTTTACTTCTCACTCTCTGTTCTGCACTCTCTGTTTTTGACTACTGGAAAGTTCCCTCTAGAGTGTCCGTTCAACCTTAGACTAGGAGACCTAGGCTCTTTCCTGTTCCAGAAAATCTCTAGGTAGCAAGTGTTTTAATTAGCCATACAAAGTATGGCTGTGAGTCACAAACACCCCCTCCCCCCAAAACAGAGGCTTAAACTAGGAAAATATTTCTCACTCACATAAGAGGATCCAGAGTTAGGAAGTCTAGGGCTGTATGGTGGGTCTACAATCCTCAGGGACTAAGACCCCTTGCATTTTGCTGCTCTGTCATTCTTGGTGTGCTTCCTCACAATTTAAGATAGCTACAAGAGCTCCAGCCATCTCATCACACTCCCACCATCAGGAAGAAGAGATAGATTAAGAAAGGCAATCCTTTAAGGATACTTCCCAGCAGTTACAAATGCCAGTTCCATTTATGTCTCACTGACTGGAATTTAGTCACATGTTTACTTCTAGTTGCAAAAATGGCTGGGAAATGTAGTATTTATTCTGGATGGCTAGATGCCAGCTAAAAGTTGAGGCATCTACTGCTAAGGAAGAGGGGAATTGATATGCAATAGTTTCTGCCATAATCAGAATGCAGTTTTCTAGAATCTTAAGGCATTCCCTTAGCCTTGGACCCAGAAGATTGGTGGGATGGTGGAGGTGATGATGGAAAAACAACCTTGTTTGCAAAATGGCAGTTTGGGAGCTCCAAGAACCAAAGAGCACAATTTTTTAAAAAGATAAATATTCCAAGAGGAAATTATACCCCTTGATTAGTCTATTCCTTGCATGAAAAGAAAGCAGAATCTTGAGTACCTCATGATGTCTGCAAATGCCAGCATTTTTCCCTCAAAGTCTTGCAAAATTTGCCAAGAATAACTGGGTGACAAAAGAGAAAGAAATGGAGACACCTTGAGAAATCAGAGCACTGGAGACTGGGGCAGGAGCAGACCTTTTAGAAGATGGGAGCAAAACCAGTTGGCAAGAATGGAGAGGAACAGCTGTCCATGGGTCAGGAGCAGAGTGGCTAAAGGTGCTGATATTGCTGTGTCTGGGTGCCTGTATGGGGGTCGAGCCAGGTGGCGGAGGTGGAGGGGAGAAGGCGCAAGAGAGGAGACACACCAGTCATCATGTCACACTTCAGGACCTCTAAGGTCTCTATATCAGGTTGCAGAGAGCTGGGCAGTGCAATCAGAAGTCTTGGGGTAGAGAAGAGAAGGCAATTTCTGCATGTAAATATCCACGTCAGCTCTATGGTTAGGACCCAACACAAGGACTGGCCTGTTATGATCATCCCCAGTCACCAAGTACATAAATGTTATATCTTAACATTATATGTGTAACGCACATTAGTGACTAGAAGTCCTGCCTTCAAAACAAACAAACAAACACACAAAACTAGATTTGCGTTGGGGATTTTTACTTTTATTTTTGTTGACTATGGAATCCCTTTTTCATGGAACACCAATGAACTGCCTTTGCCCTAGTGTACCTCACAGTACCCTCTAGAAAAATCGTGCCACGGATAAGTAAACTACGTGCCTGGGAGAAGCACTACTATTTTTAGTACTAAATTCAGACAGAGTTAACCCTGAGGCTACTTAATAACGCAAACGCTGTGTGATGTAGCGGACAATGTCTTCAACAGCCTTCTTACCCCAAACATAATAATGCTTTTCATGGGACTGTTTCTTGTAATTCTATTAAAAAATGCTGATGGAATCACACCAAAAATAGTTCAGCAAGAGCAGTTCTGCCGGGGCCAAGGTGATGCATTCCAGGCATCTGTGTTTCAGTTGCTCTGGTGGGATCCAGGGATTGGTGTTAGGAAATCTGGAAGAGTGAGTGAACTGCTTATCCTTCAAGCAATCCTCTCTGAATAGTGTTATTTCTCAGCAGGGGTTTTAAGTAAATATTTAGTGGTAGGGCATTCAAATTGTACTTCCTAGCTGGACCTAAAGGGCATTGCTTTTTATGCCCTCTGAGTTCCTATCCACATCTTGACTGACAGTCGAGCTTGGGTGAGGTTGGCATCTCTTTGGAAAGCTGAGCCCTCCCATCATTGCCCACCAGCAAGATCAGAACTCTATCCTGAAGTTGCCTTGAGCCCATTCCAGGGCATAAATGAATGAGCAGACCAGAGCCCCAAAGCCTACTTCAATTAACGTGGCTGAAGTAGTGCCCATGGCCAAGAATGTTTAAGATTGGTATAACCAGACACTTGCCACTGCCAAATAAAATCTTGGCAAAGCACCAGAGAATGCCTGGCTTTGGGCAATGCTACTGTCAGGACCCTATCCAAGAAAAAACTCTCCGTTAGTGCCAAGGTAACTAAATGAAGTAACTTGTACTGGATCGTTATTTATAAATTGGTTCAAACGTGGAATGCCTCTGAGAGATAACATATTTAGTTTTAGGACCACGGATTTGTGGGCTTTCTTCCTGAAAATAATTGGCTGGCATGGCAAATTTATTTTCGGGTCACCTTTAATTTGAGATAATAAAATGTCATCTCTGTATACGAGAATCTCTGTCTTTTTGCTCTGCGTGGGGACGGGGATGTTGGGATTGGCATCCAGGACACCCAAAGGATCGTTAGGAAATAAGGTAGAAAGAAATGATTCCAGAATATATCCCTCCAGTGTGCTTGTCTGGCCAGTTTTCACAACAGACTTTGAATCCCACTGACATAGATACCATCATCCAGAACTGTTCTAGACAGATATCAACAGTCCAAGCTCTACGTAGCAGTCTAGGCCAGGGTCCACTCCAGGTCAACAGCAGTCACACATCGTCTAATATGCTCTAGGGGTTGACTGTAATGGTGACTGAGTATTCCAGTGGATGGAATAGCTGTGTCCGATGCTTGCACGTTCCCTAAAGTGCAAGAATTTGATATTTGCTGAAATACGCACTTGATCTGCTGACAGTGCAAATCTCAGGTAGAGAGAGAACCTTTTATTAATGGTCTCCAGCATTTGCATTCTGTTTTCCATCATGGAAGTGAAAAGAATCTTCTATGTATTAATATATGTGTACATGAGAAATAGATTCTCCCTAAAAGCCAACTCCTGTTGCTAGTGAAAGAACTGAAGAAGTTTAAGAAAAGAGACATTTTGGATAAGTTAGAGTGAAATATCACTCATACACGCACACACACACATAAACACACACACACACACACACACACACACACGAATGTATTCATGTATTACTTGCATATTTAAAAAACAAAATTACAGGGCTTCCCTGGTGGCGCAGTGGTTGGGAGTCCGCCTGCCGATGCAGGGGACACGGGTTCGTGCCCAGGTCCGGGAAGATCCCACATGCCGCGGAGTGGCTGTGCCCGTGAGCCATGGCCACTGAGCCTGCACATCTGGAGCCTGTGCTCCGCAACGGGAGAGGCCACAATAGCGAGAGGCCTGTGTAACGCAAAAGAAAAAAGAAATTACACACACAGAATGGAATGTTGCATCCTGTAGTGGCTTTTGGAGACTTGAAGTGAGTGATTCTGTCATTTTGCTATACCTTCGCTCATTCATTCATTTAACAAATATTTTTTGAGAGCCCACTATGTGCCCAACACAGAAACTAGAGAAAGACTAGAGAAAGCTATCTATAAAACTTATTTCAGTGAGTGCTCTGGTTAGCAACTGTGTTAGTCAGCTCTGGCTGCCGTAACAAAATACCACAGACTGGGTGGCTTAAGCAAAAGAAATCAATTTTCTCTTTCTAGCTCTGGAGGCTGGAAGTCTAAGATCAGGATGCCAGCATGGTTGGGTTCTGGTGAGAACTCTCTTCCTGGCTTGCAGATGGCTACCTTCTTGCTGTGTCCTCCCATAGTGGAGGGATTGATAATGACAGAGAGAGACAGAGACAGAGACAGAGATTAAGAGAACCTTTCTGGGCTTCCCTGGTGGCGCAGTGGTTGAGAGTCCGCCTGCCGATGCAGGGGACACGGGTTTGTGCCCCGGTCTGGGAAGATCCCACATGCCGCAGAGCGGCTGGGCTTGTGAGCCATGGCCACTGAGCCTGCGCGTCCGGAGCCTGTGCTCCGCAACGGGAGAGGCCACAACAGTGAGAGGCCCGCATACCGCCAAAAAAAAAAAAAAAAAAAAGAGAAACTTTCTAACAAGGGCACTAATTCCATCACGGTGGCTCCACTCTCATGACCTCATCTAATCCTAATTATCTCTCAAAGGCCCTACCTCCAAATACCATCACATTGGGGGTTAGGGCCTCAACGTATGAATCTGGAGGGGACATAGTCAGTCCATAATGATGATACATTGTATAGCATGTTAAAAATAAAAATTTGACAGAGACTTCAAGGTAAAACAGATGTGAACTTACATAGGTAGATCACCACTTGCAGAATGTACAAAGGAAATGGAATTGGTGACATTACCTTGTCCCCCTTGAGAATGTAAAATGGTTGAGGCAGTGGAGAGGGAGAATAGATGAGCAAAGAGGTTTCTCTGGAGGGAGCTGTTGCAGTGCTCTGACTCTGCTCAGTGCATGTGCGTGTGTGCGTGCATGTGTTGGTGAAAGACACACAAGACAGCTAGAGAGATTAACCACTCCCTCCCCTTCCCACCAAAAACTTTCAGCCTAAAGCAAAGTGGAGCTGGGGGAGGGAGGAAGGCATGCTCTTTTTTTTTTTTTAATAAATTTATTTATTTTCTTTTTGGCTGCGTTGGATCTTCATTGCTGCACATGGGCTTTCTCTAGTTGCGGCGAGCGGCGGCTACTCTTTGCCGGTGCACGGGCTTCTCATTGCGGTGGTTTCTCTTGCTGCAGAGTGCGGGCTCTAGGCGCTCGGGCTTCAGTAGTTGTGGCACACAGGCTCAGTAGTTGTGGCTCGTGGGTTTAGCTGCTCCACGGCATGTGGGATCTTCTCGGACCAGGGCTTGAATCCGTGTCCCCAGCACTGGCAGGCGGATTCTTAACCACTGTGCCACCAGGGAAGTCCTTTTGCTCTTAAATCAAGTTTAATCTTTATACATAAATGGGCATTCAACTTACTGAATCAGGACTGTGTCTGTCACTTAGTGAGTGACTTAGTGTGTCAACAACCTAAGACTGAACTAAAAAGTCGTGGACCTACAAGGAGTTTTTATTTCGCGGTAGAGGAAGACTGCCCACGTGGAGTCAGGTTTAAAGGGATAATGAGAGATGAAAATAAAATTGTGCTTTGATTACATCATAAGTCATGCGTGGTCAATATACCAGTTACATATAATTGCTCATCAAGCGAGAGGCAAAACTGTAGAGTAAGTGGAAAGGGAGGGTTGTGTGTGCTTCCAGGCTGCACATAGGATACCTGTGGCTTTCCATCTAAATGTGATTCCCGAGCAAGCCAGGAGTCTGTCCAGGCTTAGCTGCGTTTGTGAATTTGGAGATTCACCAAGACCCCCCGATGTACCTCTTTCAGATGCCAAGGGTTTACTATGGTACATTTTGGAAGGTTTTCCACTAAAAATATCCAGTTAAAATTATGCCTGGGCATCTGAAAGATTAGCCTCCATTTATCCAGAAAGTGAAGCTGTCTGGTTGGAATTTACTGCTACAGTATTTTGAGATTCTACATAGTCTCTGGAGATTCATGAAAGCCTCTCTGAAGGTTTGGAGAAGGCATCTAAAAGACCCGCTGGCCCCAGTAGCCCAGGGGAGACTCTCCCGGCAAAATTTTCCCCCTTTCCTCTTTCAAGACTCAGCTCCAGTGTCACCTTTGTGAAGATTTCCCCATTTCTATGGTTAACGTCAGTTACTTCCTTTTCTGGATTCCAGCTGAACAGTCTACCTACCTGTTAATACATTTATATTGTATGGAACATATTTATTTGCTTCTCTGCTCTCTCATAAGATCTTCAGCTTCTTGAAGGTAAGAAATGCTGTGTTTCCTCAGTTTTAAGATACACATTTCCACCCCCCAAGTTTTTACGTTTCTGAAATTAGGATAGCTTTTGATGGCATGTCATTGTTTCATTGGCAATATATTTTTTCTGTGGTACATAATTTTTTTTTAGTGGTACATACAGTAATGGTAGGTCTCATAATTGGTTATGACTTAGAATTAATGAACTATGGCATATCTAATTTACCATTGTAGCCTTAAACAGCGAATACACCGCCTGGTATTAGTAGGTTCTTCATAAATTCATGAAACTAACAGATTTTGTGATGGTGGATTTCACCAGCAGGTGTCACTAATCTGAGTAATTCTGGCATTGGAGAGCAAAACCATAGGCGGCAGACTTTGGGGGTTGCAAAACTTCCAGAATATTGAAGGAGATGTGATAATTAGGGTAACCGCAGCTGCTGTAACAGCTAGCTCTCCAAACTGCATAATGGCTCAAACTCAGGAGTATTTCTTGCTATCATTAGCTGTTCAGACCAGGTGCTCCTCTTTGGTGGTGACTGTTCTCAGTGCAGTGTTTCAGGGACACAGGCTCCCGTGTTGTGATGCCATCGATCTCCAAGGCGTCTCATCCCCATCCCCATCCAGGCAGAACAGTTAAAGAGAGTGTAAAAGGCAGGTCCGCTTTTTTTTGTGTGTGGTACGCAGGCCTCTCACTGTTGTGGCTTCTACCGTTGCGGAGCACAGGCTCCGGACGCGCAGGCTCAGCAGCCATGGCCCACGGGCCCAGCCGCTCCGCGGCATGTGGGATCTTCCCGGACCGGGGCACGAACCCGTGTCCCCTGCATCAGCAGGCGGACTCTCAACCACTGCACCACCAGGGAAGCCTGGCAGGTCTGCTTTGAAAGCCTTGTTCTGGAAATGATTCATAACACTTCTGCTTATATTCCTCTGGTGAGAATTCATCTTGTACCACATCTAGATGCAAGCCAGGGAGTGGGAGCCAGGAAATGTAATCCTTAGCTGGGCATCCATTTTCCAGTGACAACCCTATGCGATGCAGTGGGAACATGTATTTTGGTGGGACGCTAGCTCTCTAGCACGGGGAGCCACTGGACTCTTGCCTTTATCAGGTAGGGCTGTCTGCTTCTTGTTGCAAGTTTAATTTTGGCTTCCAACTTCAACTGTACTAGCCAATAATTTCTTAGTTGCAAGAGACAGATACCCAACTCTGACCAGTTTTAGTAAAAATGGAAACACCCTTGTTAGGTGTAGTTAGACCCAGGAGCTCAAATAATGTCAATCATCTTTCTTTCTTTCCTTTCTGCTTTTCACTGTACTGGTCTTAATTCGCAAACAAAAACTCTCCGTAACATGGGAAAGAGAAGGATGCCTTACTGGGTCCTTTCAGCCCATAATCTTAGGAGGAAGGAGAAAGCTCTTTTGCACAGAGCTTTCTCTGTGAAAGCTAGGGATCAGTTGGGATCGTAGGTATCAGTCCCCCTGCCAACCAAACCAAACCAAAGCAAGCCAAACCGAATGTTTGGCTCTAATTGGGTCATGTGACCACTCGGGCCAATGGCTGTGTCCAGGGGGTGGTGGCGTGTTCTGAATGGAGAGCTTGACAGCCCTGTGAGAATCACCTGGAATGAATGGGGGGAGGGGCAGTTCCTAACAGGAAAGGATGAACAGACAAAAAGTGAAAGTTGTCCACTGTTTCCAGCACCACTACTGGAGCTTCATCTCCAGCCATTCTTCCTCTGCAGCTGCCCCCAATTGATGCCATTTCTCAAAATATACCAAACCCCTTTAGAGATTCCCTGCTGTACCCCCTTTCTGAAATGACCCCTCTCCCATTCTTCTCCCCTACTCATCCATCAAGTCCAGATCACAATCATCTTTGCAAAGCTATTTTTGACACCCTAACCTCACCCCAGCGAGCCCGGTTACAGCTACCAAACAGGCTTTGCATTCACGTTGACAGCTTTGAGTAGAGTTCCCTGTGCTATCCAGTAGGTCCTTGTTGATTATCTATTTTATACATAGTAGTGTGTATATGTTAATCCCAGACTCCTAATTTATCCCTCCCCCCCGCCTTTTCCCCTTGGTAACCGTAAGTTTGTTTTCGAAATCTGTGAGTCTGTTTTGAAAATAAGTTCATTTGTATCATTTTTTTTTTTAGATTCCACATATAAGTGATATCATATGGTATTTGTCTTTCTCTGTCTGACTTACTTCACTCAGTATGATAATCTCTAGGTCCATCCGTGTTGCTGCAAATGAATTTCTTGTTCAAGTTTTTTGCATATTTTCTACTGGATTTTACATCTTTCTCATTGATGTATAGGAATTCTTTAGATGTTCTGAATACTCTTTCTTCGGCCATTATTATGTGGTGCAGCCATTTCTTCATACTCCGAGGCTTCTATCTGCACTCTACTCCTTTTAATATAAAAAAGTAACGTGTTAAAAAAATTGACTGAGCTTTGAGGCTGCATCTCAGGCCCACACAAAAGTGGGTTCTGTGGTTCTGCCATGCTGGTCACACCTGCAGTTCAGAGCTGGCTGGCCTGGGAGCAGCCTGTGATGTATTGTGCTGGCTGAGGTGTAAAATGCCATCTTGTCCCGAGCAAACACCAGTGCCGGGGAAGTCCTCCTCCACATCACACAGGGACCCAGTCGGGGAGAGGGCTGCAAGGAGTTGGCTGCCCACAAAGCTCCAATTAGCCCCCAAATTATCTCCTGTGTCACGTGTGCAAGGATTTCTAACCAAAATTTGCTGGAAAATGGATTCTCAATGCTTCTGTCTATTTACCTAATACTTAACCCAAGGATAACAACATACATACAAATTTAAAATAAAACACATGTTGGGTTTTTTTTTAAATAAAAATTTGAAACAGATGGTCTCTTTTAAGACAAATATTTATTCCCCTGACACTTTTTTCACTTATATGTTTATATTTTTAAATATAGGTTTTATGCAGAGACCTTAGCGATGTCACGATAATAAAATCCATGTTTTTCATAATTGTCTATTTCCTAGAAATGCATGGCTGGAAGCAACCTCAAGAAGCTATCTCTGGCATCCCCCTCCTCCAGGCAGGCCAGCATGCGACCAGCTGAGACCAACTGGTGTTTATTTTGTTTATCTTGGAGTCTTTTGAGGAAGGAAGCTGTAAACTCTTTCTTACTGAGCTCATGGACTCTCCATTGAGTTTTAGATCCCTTGGCTGGGTGAAGAATTCTTGGATAGGGCAGAGTTCAGAGCAAAGCTTCTGAGTGTTTTTCCCCCTGGTTATACTCTTGCCGATCCCACCCTGAATTTGCAGTGCAACCACCTTGACTTTGTCACCACACGCTTAACTTGGGTTTCATTGTTACCTGTTCAGATCCCTTTGTGCACATCTCTGATACAGTCAGTTGTCATCTTGACCAGGACCATTATTTTTTCTTCCCCTAAGGTAGGTGAATGTCTAAAGGGAGAATCAACAGATGTATGAGATATTAGGCAGAAAAAGATGGACGCTATTCAGAAGTCATTGATAAGAAGGGGCCAGCCCTTAGCCTGAAGTATGCGACCTGAAGATCTTTCCTTTGTGAGAAATACATTGATTTTTCTGTATTCTTGTATCAGTTAGCTTTTGCTGTGTAACAAACTACTCCTAAAGAGTACTGACTTAAAATAACAGTATTCTTTCTCCCTGTTCTATGGGTAGGCTGGGCCAATTGTCAGGTCTGGACTAGCTTGGCTGGGGATGGATAGCCTAGGATGGCCTCACACTCACGTTTGATGGTTAGCTCTAGTCATCTGAAGCAGTAAAGAACACTTGGTCTTATGTTTCTTACTGTCCAGCAAGCTGGTCTGGGTTTATCCACACGGTGGTGGTTGCAAAGTTCCCAAGAGCAGCAAAAGAGAGCAAGCAAGTGCATTTCAAGTCTTCATTTAGGTTATGCTTGCTATTGTTCCATCAGCCAGAGCAAGTCACTAGGCTAGCCCAGAGTCAGGACAGGAGGCCACATCAAAGGACCTGGACAGAGGGAGGCCATCTTTGCAAGCTTACCCCACTTCTTGAGATCAGGAGAAGGAAGATGTCCCTTCTTGGTTCCTATAAAATCCAGATGGCCTGACAACATTCTCAAAGAAAGAAAATCTTGCAGTTTCTCATCTCAAATCTCATCCTCACCGAGTATTTGATTCAGTGCTATTCTTCCATGCCAGTCTTCCACACAGTCTCCGTTTGATGAGGACTTGTATATCTTTGACTCCTGGCATAGTTCTGGGCAGATAGCAAAAGCTCAATAAATAGTTTTGAATGAATGAATGAAAACTTGTCTTCCTAAAAGAGGTTGTGCTAACTTGATTTCACTGTAACCTTCCTTATTTGCTTGATAACTAAAGACATGAAATAACTGGCTTCCAACCATCCCAGGTAGGAAGTGGTTTGAAAACCTAGATCAGACCAAGTCCCTCGCCTTCTTAAATGTCTTCAAAGGCTTTCTGTTATGCTTATAATAAAATCCAAATTCCTTACTATGGCTTAAAAACCCAGCATGATCTGGTCCCTGCATTTCCTACCTCATCCCATTATTTCTTCTCATCAAGTATCAAGCAAATTATTTCTTCTCATCCCCGCTTACCTACCAAGGTCAGCCATAATGGCCTTCTTTTTGTTCTTAGAACACATATACATGTCATATTAAAGATTTTCCCCTCCCACCTAGAGTGTTTCTCCTTGGAATGCTGCCCTCACCCCCCAAGCCCCCAGTCTTTACAGGTTGGCTCCTTCTTTTCATTCAAACTTCATCCCTCAAATAGGCCACCCCTAATCATCTATACGAAGGTATCTCCTCAACCACTCTCTATCACCAAACCATTTCAATCCTCTGTGTAGCTCTTGACACTAATGCTGCCCCCACTTATTTATTTGTTTCTTTGTCTATAGTTTGTCCTCCATCTCCCACGAGAATGTTAGTTCCAGGATAGTACCTTGTCCATCCTGTTCACTGCTGCATCTCCAGCATCTAGACCTTTGACTGGCACATAGTATGTGCTCAAGAAATATTGAGGGTAATGGGAGACTCTGACCTGATTCTTTAGGTCTTAATTTCTTAGTTCTCCTTGTTTAATTGACAAACAAAAAAGAACACCCTCCATTAAATTACTTAGGGGAAATGTAATCTGGTTCCTTCTCTATAACAATTCCCTACAATGTAAGGTAACATACTACCTAATATGGACACAGAGGAACTAACTGCTAGAGGATCTCCGTTTGCATTGATTGCTTTAAAAAAAAATCAGGAACAAAAACTAAAACTCGAGGAACAAAACGTTAAGATGACATAGCAATGAATTATTCTGATGATTCCTTTTATGGCAATAGCTCTACAGTGTGACCTTTTCTTCAGAATATTTTAAAAGTTAAAAAATCAAACCAAATAGTACCGAAGAGCTTATAATGAAAAACAACAGTTGGCTGCCCTTCCCACCCCACTCTCCTACCCCTTGTTTTGCTACTGAGAGACATTCACTTTTATCTATTTCTGTTTTTAGATCTAAAGTGTATCTAAATAATGTGCTTATACTGTTTTGCCTGATTTATCAACTTCAGACATTATCTTCTGACGTCTGGCTATAATGGATGAGGATCTAGCTCTCTCCAGCTCTCTTTCATGTTGCAGGCTTTCCCCCGAATCTGGGAATCCTTGGTTGCTGTTCATATGTGAGAATGAAGGCCAAAGAAGTATCCGTGGGGGCTCTGTGTTTATGGGTAGTCACTGGA
Source organism: Lagenorhynchus albirostris (assembly GCF_949774975.1). Lineage (NCBI taxonomy): Eukaryota > Metazoa > Chordata > Mammalia > Artiodactyla > Delphinidae > Lagenorhynchus > Lagenorhynchus albirostris. The sequence continues at coordinate 55,688,595 of NC_083107.1, forward strand.
AGCTTTGGTTGGAGTGAGAATGAAGGCTGGGGGTAGAAGCTGGCCATCGTGCTGTGGGTTTCTGAAATGCCAGGATGCTGGAGCTTGACTGGGGTACCACCAACAACCTCTGCTGCTCCTGTTTTCCTAGACGACAAAATTTCCCTAGAGAAGCGTGCCCCTCAACCCTCTTCTCATCTCCTCTGGACCCTTCCCCTCTGCCCTCTCTCCTCTCTCTTTCTTTCTTCCCTCTCTAGCCTAGGGTTCAGAGCCTGGTTGTAGGCCATTCTGTCCGCTGAGGAAGGGGAGGTGTCAGAGTGTCGTTTACCATTCTGTATACAGATTTTGAATTAATCTCTTACTTCTCACTTTCATCCTCTACTTTGTCTGCTGTCTCCAAGTCATGACCCTCTCCACGGTATGGCCAAGAAGGTTCTAGGAGGTCAGGATTCCTCCTCTGCCACCTACTTTGCTTCTTCAGTGAATTATCCACTATGGACTTTAAGTTTCCCAGAAATGGGATGAAATGCTTCCTTTGCTGAAGAACCCCTTCCCGTTTTCTTCCTTATTAAGAGGTAATACCTTAAAAATGAATTTTAGGGACTTCCCTGGTGGTCCAGTGGCTAAGACTCCGCGCTCCCAATGCAAGGGGCCTGGTCAGGGAACTAGATCCCACGTGCCGCAACTAAGAGTTCGCATGCCGCAACTAAAGATCCTGCAGGCCACAGCTAAGACCCAACACAGCCAAAAAAATAAAATTAACTAATTAATTAATAACAAAAAAGTAGAAGTGATCCAGTTACAAAGCTTTATTAAAAAAATGAATTTTAATGGTGGTCTCATAAAGGACAAGTGAATGCGTGTGCTCATCTGCGATCCTTAGAGTATCTTAAATCTTCTTTTACTTAAAACCTTTCTCTTATGCCGTTCAATTTAGATCTTTATCATTTCTTTTAAAGATAATTAGTCTATAGGTTTTTGCTCTGGTCAGCTCGTGACATCCTTTGTCCAGCTGCAATAGGATACATTCTTCTTCACTCGTCTCTACTCTTCAGTCCTGGAGCTCCAGCTTAAACAGGTGGTCTGAAGGTCTTTTCCCCAATTTTGCAAGTTCTTGCTTATCTTCACATGCTTATTTTCACTGCCCACTTGATGTTCTCAGCACATTTTCTGGGAGCCTTTGATCATAGCAGCGAACTGGGTTTCTTTCATCGGGCCAGAGGCTTCCTGATGGTTGAGTCATCTCCTTGTCAAACTGGGGGATTCCCAAGGATGTGAACGATGATTTCCTAATTAAAAAGGCATTCCTTATTGACAAGGCTGCCTCCCCTGCGGATTGGAGGCATCCTATTTCCTCCTATATCTCTTCTAGTAGTAAGAGTTCTGAGATTTACAGACATATGTGATAAATACAAATAGTTGTGGGAGTGGGTTGGGGGCAGGGGAGTCAGGTGACTCAAGCCCAAGGTAAAAATAGCTGTGGTATCTGGGCTGGCTGGGTGGCAGTTGGCTGTTGGTCGTAAGCTCAGAGAGGTGCTCTCTTTAACTATATTTAGTCACCCCTGACTTGGATAGTTTGGGTTTTATCTTTGTGGGATAGCTCTGGCTCTCTTCAAGAAGGCCCACGTAGGTGAATGAACAAATCAGAGGCCCTCATCACACAGAACAAACCTGTCACCCTCTGAGCAATAAGAATAATGACAACAAGCAAGGATCCAGAAGAATACAGCTTAGGGTCAATGGAAATTCCAAAGGTTGTTGGGCTCAAGAAGGGCCCACAAGTTTGAGCTATTCTTTTAGCTTCCTCAGAGGATTATCACATTCTAACCTGAACCAATTCCAGCCTTTACTGGAAACTACAAGTGGAAAGTCAGGTACTGAGTATAAGATATTATGGGTAAAAACATGGCTATGGTTAAGAAAAGGATGGAGCCAGGACTGTTATCAAGACCAACACTTTAAAAACGCGGAAAAAAATATGCAAAAATAGCAAATAAGGTAGTTGTATAACAAATATAGAAGAATATGCAGCTATTAAAAATCGTGACTTGTGGAACACTTAACAATACGGAAAATGTATAAAACTATGTATGGTATAATTGCATTTTTAATAAAAATACGTTTTAAATACATATATATTTCCTATAAATGCATTTTCTTTTGGTTTTAGTTTTTGTAAGCAACCTCAAGATGGTGAGATAAGTGGAGGTTCTTTTTTTTCCTATTCTGGATTTTCTATGCTTTTACCATTGAGAAAGTGAGCGTGTATTATTTTTCAGTGAGGTATTTTATTCTAATATTACTAGTTCAATATACTAATCTCAGAATTTATTAGAATAAAATATCTCATTGAAAAATAATACATGCTCACTGGCTCAATGGTAAAAATGTAGGAAAAAAATTACATAGTGTGCACTAGAGGTTGCAAACTTGGATTCCTAGAGAATCCAGAAATGCAACAAAAATGAGTAAAGTGGGCTGCCAGAAATGTAATCAAACTTTCTCTCATTTTTACTTGACCGTGGCATAAGCACATAATGTAGTAGAAACATGTATGATATTGGAGATTCTATACTAAGTTAAAAATCGGAAAACATAACATTTGAAAAAACCAGCAATATTTAATTATTAATTTTTTTCTTTCATAACTCATTACTTCTTTGCTTTATAACCAGAAATGTGACACTTCTTCTTTTGCCCCAATATGTCAATGTTGGGTCTTGCATTTCATGTTGTGATGTGCTGTATAGAATTCAGCCTTGAATCCTTTCACTGAGAGCAATAGTTTTATTTAGTTTCATAATGGAAAACAGCTGTTCATGGCTGAACATGGATAGAATCTTTGTGTGATGGCTTTTATACTTAGGGTAACTACTCTTGAGATATTTGTAGAATAATGGCATTCCAATGTTGCAACATTTAATTTGGGGGACTAAATTGTGGTTCAAAAGATTTCATTTATGGCATACTATTCATTAAGAAAGATGAGTTGAATAATAGCATTTATTTTTTATAAAATTAGAACCTTTTTTTGGAATCCTGTCTTCAATCTCACAATTTTGGGAGAGCAGTTAAAGCAATCTCTTTCATTTCTGAAAATTGATTTCAGCATAGGAAAGTGGGTTAGATTAGTCTTTGTCAAATGAATTTTCCAAAGATATAATTTCACTAAGAATGAACAAATTCAGTAGCTCATTTGCATACCTGTGAAGACTCTTGCAGAGAAGTACCCAAATGCCTTAGATGGCTTGGGATATTTACCAAAAAATTCAATACTTTGATATTTGCTGGTGAGTTGGGTAAATATGTTTTGTTCGATGATATAAACAAGTTAATCATTTTTCAACTGTTCCTCTGAACTGCAAATAAGACTCCAATATTATACACCAATTATCCTTAATTATTAGAACAGATGAATGGTATTACTATTGTGTATCCGCATTAGGCAAAGCACTGAAATCTCTATACTTTCAGCCATGGGAGTGAATCCAATTCAGTAAGCCCATGATAGTTTCTATTTTAACTTAGTGTAAGGCAATTCTTGGTGAGTTGTTGAGGTTTCATGATCGTGCAAAATTTGGCACCTTAGATTTAAGTTTGATAACAAGGTCATTGTTAATGCTGACCATCTCAGGAGCTCTGTTTCATACTTACTAATTTTGACCTGTCTGCTTTAAATTTTTCAAGACTTCTCAACACACAAAGCTAAGCCATTTCCTGAAGTTGTGCCTGTGATGGACACCATGCCCTAAAGTTCTCCAATCACATCAGAGTCTCTTTGGAACCATAAATAAATATAGCTGACTGGGTGGTATTATTTTAACTGGGCTCTCATAAGCTTCCCTAGGAAATGCCACAAATGATTGAACTTTTTCACACAACCTGTCCTGTAAGTTCTCAGCCATGTCGTCATCTTGCTGAGAACAGCATTTCTGTTTAGTCTTCCATTTGCAAATACTTGTTTTTGTTCAAGGCATGAATTTCCTCTTTCCTCAGTAGATACCCTTTTACAAACTCAGCATTCATAAAAGATTTCAATGCCTGAGCAGTATTCTCACCTATTTCACTCCATAACTTTATTTCACAGTTGCATCACTTGTTTTATTGAAAAAACATGTGTTGAAACGTCAGTCCTTCGTTTTTAGATCATTAAGTTCCAATATACTAGTCACAGCTTCTTTGGTTGGATTCTTTTGATGCTAACACATTTTATTTGCATGTCAAACTTAGAAGATTTTTTAAAAATTAATTTTTATTAGAGTATAGTTGCTTTACAATGTTGTGTTAGTTTCTACTGTACAGCAAAATGAATCAGCTATACATGTACATATATCACCTCTTTTTTGGATTTCCCTCCCATTTAGGTCATCACAGTGCATTAAGTAGAGTTCCCTGTGCTACACAGTATGTTCTCATTAGTTATCTATTTTATACATAGTATCAATAGTGTGTATGTGTCGATCCCAATCTCCCAACTCCTCCTACTCCCCACCTCCCCTACTTCCCCCTTGGTATCCATACATTTGTTCTCTATGTCTGTGTCTCTATTTCTGCTTTGCAGATAAGATCATCTATACCGTTTTTCTAGATTCCACATGTATGCGTTAATACACTATATTTGTTTTTCTCTTTCTGACTTACTTCACTCTGTATGACACTCTCTAGGTCCATCCACGTCTCTACAAAGGACCCAGTTTCGTTCCTTTTTATGGCTGAGTAATATTCCATTGTATGTATGTACCACATCTTCTTTATCCATTCCTCTGTTGATGGATATTTAGGTTGCTTCCATGTCCTGGCTATTGTAAATAGTGTTGCTATGAATATTGGGGTGCATGTGTCTTTTTAAAAAAAATTTATTTATTTATGGCTGCATTGGGTCTTCATTGCTGTGTGCAGGCTTTCTCTGGTTGCGGCAAGCAGGGGCTACTCTTCATTGCGGTGCGCAGGCTTCTCGTTGTGGTGGCTTCTTTTGTTGCGGAGCACAGGCTCTAGGCACATGGGCTTCAGTAGTTGTGGCACGTGGGCTCAGTAGTTGTGGCTCATGGGCTCTAGAGCATAAGCTCAGTAGTTGTGGCGCACAGGCTTAGTTGCTCCGTGGCATGTGGGATCTTCCCAGACCAGGGCTTGAACCTGTGTCCCATGCATTGGCAGGCGAATTCTTAACCATTGCACCACCAGGGAAGCCCGCATGTGTCTTTTTTGAATTATGGTTTTCTCTGGGTACATGCCCAGTAGTGGGATTGCTGGGTCATATGGTAGTTCTATTTTTAGTTTTTTAAGGAACCTCCATACTGTTTTCCATGTGGCTGTATCAATTTACATTCCCACCAATAGTGCATGTGGATTCCCTTTTCTCCACACCCTCTCCAGCATTTATTGTTTGTAGATTTTTTGATGATGGCCATGGAAGAATGTTTTTAACTTCTGAAAAAAAAAAGTTAGTTTTCTGCAAATACATAGCCCTCTCTGGTGCTCTTTTGTTTCCCTCTTTTTACTGGAGTTATGGATATAAAAAACACGGATTACTTTCTTCTTAATGCTATTATAAAATGAATACAGTCCAAAGTGATGATAAATGACTACTGACCATCTGCCTCAGTGATGGGAGGAGAATGCGGAGTGGCAGGGAGTATGGCAACATGGAAAACCACTCAGCTCCAGCTGACTTGATCCTTGCTGGACTGTGGCTCCAGTGTTGACAGACCTTCTACACTTTTAAAATAAAACAAGTGTAATAAAATTAAAAGTGGATATATTTAAAAAGTACAGCTTGGTGAGTTTTTCACAAATGGAACAAGGTGGTCCAACTCGCAGCTAGATCAAGAAACAGAACCGAAGCATCAGGCCCCGCAACGCACCCTTTAACTCCCTTCAGGTCGAGATCGTTTACTTTTTAAGAAAAAAATCTGGATTCATATGTGGACTCTCCATTTCTAAATTTTGTCAAGTAATTCAAAACATTTCCAAACCCCGTGGGCCAAGCTAAATACATCTTCTGACCAGAGTCAACCCAGAGGACTCCAGTTTGGAGTCTTGCTTTTTTCGTTGGTGTCTGGAAGACCACACCACTCTTTTCTTCCATCTAAAGAGGGCGGGTAACCATGTTTGTGCTAGGATTGACTGGGGTCTTTCCCTGGGATTTTGGCAGTGGGACACTAGCTGGGTAATGGTGCTAAAAGTGGGAGCTTCTGTAACCCCAGGCCCTACTCCACCATGTCAGGGGAGGAGCGGAGAAAGCTGGCTCCCAGAGAGAAAACTGAAGTGCAGAGAGAGCAAAGAGAGCAAACATGCAGCAAGGGAGAGCAAGAGAAGCTGCCTTCGTTCCCCAGTAGCTTTCCAACTTCCCGATTCTTGGTCCTAGATCCTTCTGAAGCCAGGATATACTAGGGACTGAAGAGCTAATTAGGCTGTAGGCTTCTCTAAGGGTTCCGGAGGGACAAGCAGGTGGTAAATCACGGTTGGAGATGCACGTGACAGCCGATGGCTGGCAGTCAAGTGCGCAGGGGTCTCCATGTGGGAGCTCTGTCCACACAGAGCCAGTCCCTAAGCCTGAGCGGGGGTAAGGAGTGAGGAGGCCTGGCAGGCAAGTGGGAGCTAGAAATTCACTCAGGTGAGCTCATAACAGCATTCTTGTTTAAGAAATGTTGGAGATTGGCTTATTATTCTCAATTCTTCACACTTTCCCTATAATAGAATTATTCGTCCATGTCCTTTGCCATGTGACTTTGCACACACCCTACTAGAATAAGTGGAGCATGAATTCACATCCATTGGACTTTGGGCTTGGCCAGTTGACTTGCCTTGGCCAATGGATATGGGTGGATTTGACAGTGGCCGGTTCTGAGTTAAGGCCTTAAGAATCATGGGAAGTTTCCACTAGCCTTTTCTTGTGCTTCTTCCATCCATAATGAGATGAGCCTGCCCCAGGTATCTGGTGGTCCCAGAGTGGGTGACATACGGAACTGATCTGTATCTGACCCACAGCCTGAATCAGAGCCACTCCACCCAATCCATAAACTAAGTGAGAAAAATAACTGGTTATTTTTATAAACCAGTAAGATTTTAGGATTATTTATTACATAGTATTATCATAGCAATAGCTGACTGACACAGAGTAGGAATGGATTCTAGGCAAAATTAGGGACCAGGAGTCAAGGCAGAAGGAGTCTAGTAATGCGGAGTGGACGAAGCCGGGAGTAGAGAAGGGAGAGCTCAGACTCAGAGGCAACATGAGCAGTAATGGGGGCTCTTTGAGGTCATTCCAGAGGGCACCAGCTCCACGTCTGATTAGAAGAGGGAAATGAGAGCGGTCTGGGGGAAATACCTGTCACCACATTGATCATCTGGCTTGAGAGAATCAGGAGGAACACAGGAGCCAAGCAGCTGTAACTGAGCTGGTGACCTTATTCTAAGCCATTGGGTCTGTTCAAACTTTATACTCCACTCCCAGCTTGGTCAGCATTGGCTCAGGATCTGCGAGCATCAGTGGATCTAGCTCAGAGGATTCTGGGAAAATGGCAGCAGGAAAAATCCAATGGGAGAGGACAGCACCAGTACTGCAGCTCACAAATGCTCAAAGGTGTGTGTGTGTGTGTGTGTGTGTGTGTGTGTGCTGTGTGTGTGTGTGTGTGTGTTTGCTGTGTGTGTGTGATGGCTCATCTCTTATAAACCTGGTGGTTGCTTGCTGTCCACCTGCTCGCTGTTTTTGTTAACAGCTCAACCTGGAGTGGGAATGAGGTTGGGAGACTGTTACATATTCCTACCACATTCATCAGCTTTCTGAGAGCTTACAGTTTCAGATGAATCCCGGGAAACCATAGATCAGTAGGACAACTGGATGACAGAGCAGGATGTGGTGGCCAGTGGCCTGCATTGCCACAGCAGAGGATGCTGGGCAGAAGCACAGACAGAGGGTGTTTCTGATTTTCTTCCTTGAAATTCTTTTTCCCTGGGGCTTCCAAGCTCAGGAAGCTCATGTCATCTCCTAATTGAGGCAGATGAAGATGGGAGTTCTGTAGGGAGGCGTTTCCACTTAATCAAGGCCAGTCATACCCAAGCTCTAGGATTAAGCGGAGATCTGCAGATCTGCACACTTGCTTGGGCAGCCTGTTTTCTGTCTTCACTACCTTGTTATCTGGCCCTTTGCTGAATTCCTGTAGCTTTTCCAGGACTTAAACAATGAGATTAACAGCTATAATTTTTTGAATGCCTACCATATGCTGGGTTCTCTAGTGGATCTTTTACAAATATTACTGATAATAACAACAGTGACGATCACTAATATTTATTAAGCATTTACTACGTGCTAGGCACCGTGCCAAGCCCTGTACGTGTATTAACTCATCAAGGATCCTCACAGTAAGGCAACGTGGGCCTCATTATTTTTGCATGTGAATAATAATCAGTGGAGTCATGACTTGGATCTAGATTGGCCTGACTCCAGGGCCTCTGCTTTTTTTCATTCATGATGCTGTTTCGCTTGGTTTTGCTCTCTAGCCATGCCAGGGCCCTGTCCAGTTAGTAGGATGGGCTGGGACAAGATCAGAAGGGCGAACACAGTGTGGGGCCGTTTCTAGGTAAGCGTTCGGTGAGCAGTTCACAATGGGGGCAGAGATAAAGTCCAGCAGGAAGCATGGCAAGGCCCTGAAAGGTGAGTGGAACAGAGAGAGGGACAAGCCAGAAGCCAGCAGGTGTCCTGGCAGGTAGCTGGGCTGTGCAGGAAGCTTGTCAACAGGGAGCATGCCCTAGATGCTGGGCAGGGGTCCAGGAGCAGGACACCAGGCCCTGGAGGAAATGGAGCTGGTCAGAGCACAGCCTATAGTTCTGACTATGCCCTTTATTAACTTTTGGGCAAGTTACTTACCTCCCCTGAGCTTCAGTTTCTTCATCTGTAAAATGGGGAGTATAATATTACCTTCTTCATAGGGTTAATATGATGGTTAAATGAAACAAGCATAAAGTACCAATGGTAGCATCTGGCGTTACCATTGCAATGCTCATTGTATTGAGCACCACCAAGGAAGTGCACAGTGGCACAAGGCACAAGGACAAGGCAGGACACAGTTTATCATAACTGAGAGTCACGTGAAGCATAAGAAGAACAGTCCCCACCCCACCGAAAAAGGAGCAGTCCTAAAATTCCTTTTGATGGAGATCAGTATTTGTTTTAGAGTCTGGAATGGAGTTAAGTGACCTCAGTCCCATACAGAGGAGGGTGGTTGAACCCAAAGCAGATCCTGTTCTTTCCATACATGGGTTTTAGAATCCTGGCCCCTTATAACTGAAAGGCTCTTGCTCAGGGATTTGGGCCCCCAGCTTGTTGCTCTTTCAATGGTATGATGCTGCTGATAAACACCTGACATAAAATATGGACAACCATGTCAACGGCACATGTACTACAGTTGTTTTAAAACATGTATGCAAGTTTGTTCCTTGACACTCCTCCCATCAAAAGGGCCCTTGAACACGGGCTGACTTTAGTGATTGGCTTCTAATGAAGAGAATGTGGTGAAAGTGATGCTATGTGTCTTCCAAGGCTGGGTTAGACAACATAATACAGCTTCTGTCCAGCTCTGTCTCTCGGGATGCTCACCCTTGGAACCAGTCGCCATGTTAGGAGGAAGCTCAGTCACGTGGAGAGACCACATGAAGTGTCTGGACCAACTGCCCCAGCTAAGGTCCTATCTGCTAGCCAGCGTCAGTCACCAAACAAGTGAGTGAGCTAGACCTCAGGCAATTTGGTCTAGCCTTGGAGCCATGCCAGCTGACACCAAGTGGATGGGCTGTCCCCAGCCACTCCTACCCAAATGACTGATGATTGAGCAAAATAAGTATTGCTGTTTTAAGCCATTATGTTGTGGGCTGGCTTGCTGAATAGGCTATGCACATGCATAGTGGAGCATGGAAGAGAAGCAGTTGGACAAAGGGCTTAAGAGTTTGTATTCCGGAGTCAGAAAATTGACTCTCAAATTTCGGCTCCGCTGTTTGCACCGAGCCAGTTTCATAACATCTTGAGACTGTTCTGCCCTCTGTAAGATGGTGATAATAATCATATTAATTTTATGCGTTGTTGTATTAGTTTGCTCAGGCTTCCATAGCAAAATACCAGAGTCTGAAATTAATTTTCTCATAGTTCTGGAGGCTGGAAGTTCAAGATCAAAGCATCAGCAAGGTGTTTGGTTTTTCCTGAGGCCTCTCTCCTTGGTAGACGGCTGTCTTCTCACTGTGTCCGCACGTGATCTTTCCTCTGTGAACACACCTATCTGTGTCTACATTTGCTCTTTTTATAAGGCCACAAGTCATAATTGTATTAGGACCCACCCTAAAGCCTTCATTTTAACCTACTTACGCTTTAAAGACCCTTTCCCCAGTACAGTTACATTCGGAGGTGCTGGGGTTTAGGACTTCAACATATGAATTTGGGGGTTGGGGGATACAGTTCAGTCCATAACTATAAAGAACTGGTTTTTGGTGGACACACAGTAAATGCTTAATAAATAATGGACATTACTATTATTGTATATATGTTATATATATATGACATCAACATGCTAAAAGAGTAATACCACCACATAGGCAGGGGAAATTGTATTTTCTTTTCACTTTGGTGTTAAGAGAAGACAGTTTCCGACTCAGCACTGTTTGTTGCCCAGACCCCCAACCTGGCCCCCAGCCCCAGCTCAGTGATGGTGGGGAGAGAGGGGCTGAGCAGTCTCCTCTGAATGAAGGAAGCAGCAGCATTTCCTGACCCTCCAGAGACAGGTGCTTCCTTTGGCGACCCTTGAGAGGGGCTTTCTCTTTGATCCTGGGGGAAAATCCCAGGGTGACCCCTGGTAAGAAAGGTTTGGGGTGATGTAAAAACCAGAGGTCACTGTCTGTCTGAAGTTGTCTGGGTGCTCCAGAGCTGATCCTTGGAGTCGTTCCCACTGGACACAGTTTGGAAAAGGTATTTTAGAGAGAAAGTCCCAATTCAGAAAACATTTCTGCCAAGTCCTTTGTTTTCCTAATGTTGCCGCAGTGTCTGGAGCTGAATTTTAAAAACGGCATTTTCCTGGAAAGGACTTCTTGGTCTTTTTTGGAAATGTCTCATGTAAAACAAGATCACCAGTGGGCTGTTGGGTCTGGTCTCCCAGGAGTGAGTTTGGGAAATGGCAGTGGGGGAGGGTGGGACAGGGTGGGAAAAAGAACAAAAACAAAGGGGGAGAAAGCAGGACGAGACCAAGGGGCCAACATTCCTGTGTTAGGAACAGGCTTAAGGCTCAGGAATTGTTCCAACGGGTCAGGCATCATGGTGGGGAGAAAGGGAGGGAGGGGAGCCCTGACCCTGACAGCAGGGCTGTGGGAATGTCCCCCAGGAGACTGTTGGTGGCAGTGCTCGGTCATCATTCATCACAGAAATGGGCCTGTCCCTCGGCCTGCCATTTCCCTCCTCCCTGGCCTTGCATGGGTGGGAGGGCAAGAGATACAGCAAGCTCTGACTAGGGCTCTCTGAGGGCAGGGGCCTAGCATCTTCCATTAGATTTGATTTTCTTCCTGAAGAGAGGGATTGTATGTGGCACCCATTCTAGAGACTTGTAGTCCTTTTGGGCTGCTATAAGGAAGTACCATAGATGGGGTTTCTTATAAACAACAGAAATTTGTTTCTCGCTGTTCTGGAGGCTGGGAAGTCCAAGATGAAGATGCTAGCAGATTCTGGTGATGTCTGGTGAGAGCCCGCTTCCTGGTTCATAGACAGCTGTCTTCTTGCTGTGTCCTCACATGGTGAAAGGATGAGGGAGCTCTCTGGAGTCTCGGAAGGGCACTAATCTCGTTCATGAGGGCTCCACCCTCATGACTTAATTACCTCCCAAAGAGCCTACCTCCTAACATCATCACATTGGGGGTTAGGATTTCAACATATGGTGTTTGGGGGGGGGGACATAAACTTTCAGTCCATAACAGGCTTCATGAGGACCAGACTGTGCCTTTCCATCAGACTGAAGGGTTCCAAGTACAGGGACCCTGTCCCTCCTTGATCTAAGGAATCTCTGAAGCTGGGAACCTCATCCCCTTCTTTCAGCATGTCCCTGAACCCAGAATGAGGGAGAAACTTGGTTTATGGACCTGACTGACCTGGTGACCTACATACAGTCCTGCTTCTCCAACCTTGTAAGCAGCACAGACAAGACGTACTGACTGGAAAGACTTGACATGGGCAGGCCAGCTACTACTTCCCTCCAGGCCCAAGGCCAGGGCAATTACTGTGGCCAAGTGGAATTTCTGTGGCAGGAGGACACTTAGAGACTCTTTGCAGAGCTGGCTTCCATCCTCTGGGCTTCTATGTTACTCTTCCATCCATTCCTTACCCTGTCCTTGCTTCTCATTGCCAGCCTCAAGTCTCCTGGATTTGTGGTGACTCTGGGCCTCAGAATAGAGTAAGTGTAAAGAGCGGAGGAATGGGCATGTAAGGATCACTGAATCTTAGAATTGGAAGCCACTCTAGAGGTGATTTTATCCATTTTCTTATCTGGATCATTCATTCATTCATTTGATAGACACTTAATGATGACTCTTCTGTGCCAGACTCTGCTCTAGGCACTGGGTAGATAGGAGTGAACAAAACAGACATAGTTCCTGCCCTCATGGAGCCAAGTGTCTGACGCTTGCATATGCCAGCCTCATCGAGGGTCACACAGATTCTGCAAAACTTCCATGGTTTTGTAGCTCTCTGTCCCAAGGCAGCCCATTTCAATTTTGGTCAGCTCTGAAAGTCATAATGTTCCTCTATAGACTGAGTCAATGTCCTTTTCTTTTGTAATTTTTACTCATTTGTCTCAGTCTGCTTTCAGATGAAATCTCTCACTGTGATGGTGAGTTTGTTATTTTTTTTCTTTCTTTCCGTCTTCTTATTTTTAGACTGTATTGTTAGGTGTGCCCAAGTTTAAGATTGTTGTATTTTCTTAGAGAGCTCTTCTTTTGATCATTTTGTAATCGTTTCCTCTACTTTTTCTGATTTTAGTGTTGCTTCATCACTTGTTTTTTTTTTGGCTAATGATTGCTTGGTTTATTTTTTCCACTCATTGCTTTATTTCTGTGTTATTATATTTTAAGAGCCGTGTTTCTTATTTGATCTTAACATTTCTGTCATTTAGCAGGTAATCTGAATCCCTTTTATTTATATTCATCACTGGAATCCAGTTGTTACTGGTATATATTGATATCTTGATGTTTTGGTTTTAATCTCTTAGCTTCTTTGCTTCTTTTCTGTCATCTATTATATTGACTGAGTTTTCTTTAGTCCATCTTTTTCTCTTTTACTGTTTTAAAAGTTACATACATTCAAAGTCTTTTCTTTTAGTGATTATCCTTAAATTTTTAACATGTTGTACAATTAAGTGTTGCATTTGGCTGCAAATAATGGAAAGCAATGGATTAAATATGAAAAGGTTATTTTGTAGACAGAAGGCCAGAGTCAGGCAGTATAGAGCTTAGTGTACCTCTTTAAGGATGTCGTCAAGCACTGAGGTTCTTTTTATTATCTTTTTCTCCTATCCTTAGTATGTGACTTTGTCTTCTCTTCATGGTCACAGGGTGTCTGCTGCTTGTTCGGTCATTGTGTGCTCATTCTAGGTAGGAAGAAGAGAAGGGGTAAAGGGCAAAGTGTTCTTCCTGGAAGCCTACTAGAAAGCTGTGGTTATATTTCATTGGCTGAAACTGTAACACCTTGCTACCCCAGCTGCAAGGGAGTTAGGAAAGGTGAGTATTTTTAGCTGCCCTGTAGAAAATCAAGGTTCTACTATAAGAAAGAAGGAGAAAGAGAATATATTGTGTGGGCAGCTCCGAGCATCTATAACTCATGTATATTACTGTAGTAGTCTTACAGTTTATCTGAATTTCTACATCTTTTTTTTTTTGGCAGTTCATTCTTTTTTCCCCCAATTTTATTGTGATATAATTGACATACAGCACTGTATATGTTTTAAGGTGTATAGCATAATTATTTGATATACATATATCATGAAATGATTACCACAGTAAGTTCAGTGGACATCCATCACCTCGTATAGACACAAAATTAGGGAAAGCGAAAAAATATTTTTTTCCTTGAGGAGAAGTCTTCGGATTTACTCTCTTAACTTTCCTATGTAATGTACAGTAGTGTTAATTACATTTATCATGTTGTACATTACATCCCTAGTACTTATTTACTTATGACTGGAAGTTTGTGCCTTTAGAATGCCTTCATCTAATTATCCCTTCCCCCACCCCCTACCTCTGGTGACCACAAATCTTGTCTCTTTTTCCATGAGTTTGTTTGTTTGTTTGTTTGTTTTTTAACATCTTTATTGGAGTATAATTGCTTTACAATGTTGTGTTGGTTTCTGCTGTATAACAAAGTGAATCAGCTATACGTATACATATATCCCCATATCCCCTCCCTCTTGTGTCTCCCTCCCACCCTCACTAACCCACCCCTGAATCTCTACAGCTTTAGGATGTTCTTATTCTAATCACTCCATCTCAAGTTTCATGTTATTATTTAGCATTTCAGCTCTACTTTGTTTTTAAACTCTGCAGAAATCAGACATCTCTACTGCTCTTGCTATCTTATAGTCAATTTGTACTTAGACTTATTCACATGCTCATCCATTTCTTCACTAACCATTGTTTCTTCCATCTTACTCCTTCCTCTCAACTCAGTTTCCTTCTATAAATGATAAACTCTGTTGTCCTTTTCTGAAGATGTGGTGTCTTTTTTTAAAAGCATTTTTCAATTGAAATATAGTTGATTTACAATATTGTGTTAGTTTCAGGTGTACAGCAAAGTGATTCAGTTATATATATAGGTTATTACAAGATATTGAATATAGTTCCCTGTGTTATACAGTGGATCCTTGTTACTTATCTATTTTATGTGCAATAGTTTGTATTTGTTAATCCCATACTCCTAATTTGTCCCTCCTTCACTCCCTCTCCCCTTTGGTAACCATAAGTTTGTTTTCTATGTCTGTGAGCCTGTTTCTGTTTTGTATATAGATTCATTTGTATTATTTTTTAGATTCCGCATATAAGTGATATCATATAATATTTGTCTTTCTCTGACTTACTTGACTTAGCATGATATTCTCTAGGTTCATCCATGTTGCTGCAGATGGCAATATTTCATTCTTTTTTATGGCTGAGTAATATTCCATCGTGTATATATACCATATCTTCTTAAACCAGAATCATTTGTTGATGAGCATTTGGGTTGTTTCCATGTCTTGGCTATTGTAAATAGTGCTTCTATGAATATTGGGGTGCATGCATCTTTTTGAATTAAGGTTTTCATTTTGGGGGGATATATACCCAGAAGTGGGATGGCTGGATCATATGGTAACTCTATATGGAACCTCTATACTGTTTTCCATAGTGGTTGTACCAATTTATATTCCCACCAACAGTGTAGGGGAATTCCCTTTCCTCCACCCCTTCTCTAACACTTATTATTTGTAGACTTTTTGATTCTGAAAGGTATGAGGTGACATCTCATTGTGGCTTTGATTTACATTTCTCTAACAATTAGTGATGTTGAGCATCTTTTTATGTGCCTGTTGGCCATCTGTATGTCTTCTTTGGAGAAATGTCTATTTAGGTCTTCTGCCATGATGTCTTTTTAAAACTCCCCACTCTTGAATGATAGTTGACCTTGGCATGATGTTCTATAAAAATAGCTATTCTCCTTCAACATAAAAAATTATTCTATTTGCCTCTATGGTTGCTGATGCCAAGTCTGCTGTCTATTTTTTCTTATAGGTGATCTTTCTTTTCTTCCTGGTGCTTTCATGATTTTTCTCTCTTGTTGGTGCTCTGCAGTTTCACTATAATGAGCCTAGGTGTATTTTTATGTTTATTTATCTTGCTCAGGTCCCTAAGTGCCTTTTCAGTTTGAAGATCTGTCTTTCATCAATCTAGGAAATTCTTAGTCATCATCTCTGAATATTGCTTCTCCTTCTTTCTCTCTAATCTCTCCCTCTAGTACTCATAACACACTCATTTTGGACCTTCATGTTCTATTCTTCAAGTCATATGTTCTCTCTTTATATTTTAATTTTCTTAGTTGTTTTATGCTATGTTCTGGAGACTTTCCTAGGATCCATTTTTTTGGTTCACTAAGTCTCTCTTCAGTTTTGTCTAATTTACTGTTTACTCTATCCTTTGCATTTTTTATTTCTAGAAGTTTCTTTTTCAGATTTATCTTTTTTTCCTCCAGTATTTATACCTTAAGGTTTCTTGTCATTCTTTTCTTTCTTTAACATTTTAAACATATGTTATGGTTTCTTTTAGATTGTTCTTTCATTTTAAATTCTTGAGGTAATAATCCTCTCATTTATCTTCCAGTCTCCCTTATGGTGATTTGTAATTTTTGGTTGTGAGTACATATTTAGCTGGTTTTTTTCCCCTTGAAATAGAGAAGTTTTTCATTTGTCCTGCTCCAAGGGGGCAGTCCAAGACAATTTTTTTTTAATTAACTTTTTAATTTACAATTTGCATAGGGATGCTGATTAATTTTATATGTTAACTTGGCTAGACCATGATACTGAGTTTTTGGTTAAATACCAGTTTAGATGTTGCTGCGATTTTTAGATGTGATTAACATTTGAACCAGTAGACTTTGAGTCAAGCAGATTGCTCTCCATCATGTGGGTGGGCCTCATCCAATCAGTTGAAGGCCTTAAGAGAAAAAGACTGAGATCCCTTGAGGAAGAAATTCTGCCTCCAGACTGCCATGGATTTGAGCTTCAACATAAATACTTCCCTAATCCTCTAGCCTGCGGGTCTGCCCTGCAGATTTTGAACTCGCCAGTCCCCACAACTGCATGAGCCAATTCCTTAAAATAAATTTCTCTCTCTCTCTATAAATACATTCTATTGTTTCTGTTTCTCTGAAGAACCATGACAAATACACCAGGTAAGGAGTGCAAATTTGGAGAACACTCTTGTATTTAGTAATGATTTGAGGTTTTGTTTCTCAGGGGTAGTTTTGTGTCTTTACCTGCAACTCTGGAAAGAGGTACATATCACTGGGGTTTTCCTGGGCCTGTGAGTGGGACTTAAATTGAAACAGTGATCTTCCCAGAGTCTCCACTTAATGCTTCTAGAGTCTCCATTACAGGACCCCAAAGCTCCATCTTTTGTTCTTTTGTGGGCTTTAAAACCCCAGCCTCTAGACATTTGTGTCAATATCTTCCAGTACCATTAGGCGTCAGTAAAGCTTGACGCTCTGACTAGAACTTCGCCCCTTTTTTTTCCTGGCACCTAGAGATTTTACTTTATCCTTATGAGCTTAACTATATTTATTTACAATTTTTTTGCTATATTTTACCAGTATTTTTACTGTTTTATAGCAGAATTAGAAGTTCATGTTAGCTCATTCTGTAATGTTGCTGGAACCCGAAAACCCAGTAGCCCTTCAAGTTGTTGAAGACAGCTCTTATATTCAACCCCAGGCTATTTCTACCCTGTCGTCCTCATGTGATGAAGTGTCTTATCCTGATTATACTTCTCTTATGCTATTCCAGCTTGTTCACATCCTTCTAAAGAGTAGAACCCCAGACAGGGGTGGGCTCCCAAAGTAATGGCCAGACCAAGAGGTCAGAAGTGTTGCCACTCCACAGACTGGACACCACACTCCTCTCCATGAAGTCTAGGGTCCCAGGGACTCTTTGGGCTAAAACACAACAGTGTTGGCAAAAAGTAAGCTTACAAAAACCTGTATGGGGTGGAAAAAGAGTAAGAACAGCCATGAGAGACTGGGAGAGTGTCAAAGAGTGAAATAGCATTTGAGGGAGTTAAAACAAATGAGATACGGCTCTGCCCAGGGAGCCCTGCAGAGACATTCCACAGCCCTGTCTCAGGATCAATGATGTAATAGCAGAAAACTTCAGGGGACTGTCTCAGTGTTTTCTTAAGTTATTTAGGTTATTATTTGCCCTTGGTCTACTCTTCTTTTCAGGCCTAGTTTTTTCTTTTTTTTTTTCAGGCTGTTGTATAAGCACCTTAAATCTCTGATTAGAAACTTTACTGTGTTCTGTTTGGTGTGCTTTGTTCTGATAAGCATGGATTTTATAACTCCCAGGTCTTTTGTAGAAAGCCTGGGGAGCTGGGACCTGTAGTCAGATGGAGATAGTTGCTATGGGATATTCATTTAGTGTAGATCAGGAATCCTACCAGTTATCGCCTCAAAGTGGGGATGGGAGGAGAGGTGATGGGGGGAGGGGGGAGAGGAGGGGAGGGAGAGAGAGAGAAAGGGAGGCGGGGGGGAGAGAGAGAGAGAGAGGGAGAGAGGGAGAGAGAGACTGATCCGGTAGAAAGAAAACTGCCATGTGACTTTTCCAAATCCCTTAACCTCTCTGGATCTCACCTTCTTAATCTGTATATAGAAAGCATTTACTTTGATTCCCTTGCTCAGATGATCTGAGCCCTGGTTCCCCTGGTAGAGAAAAGGCAGTGATGCAGCGTCATGCTACTGGGAAGAGAAAATGCTGCATATCTTTCCTATGTAGTTCCACGTCTCAGAAGGGCAGTTTTTAATTCTTGAAGTAATAATCATAGCAAGGTTTTATATGGTGCTCACAATGGGCCTGACACTGTTCTAAACACTTTACAAGCACCTCTCACTTAATCCTCACAGCATCCCTATGAACTAGAGACAGTTATTCTCTTCATGCTCAAGGTAAGAAAAGAGACACAGAGAAGTTAAGTAACTTGCCTAAGGTCGTACAACTAGAACATGTAAGGATTCAAACACAAGCCACCCGGCTCCAGAGTTCATGCTGTTAGCCCATACTTTTAAGAGCTAAGAGGCAGGGAGCTTAAGGAGTTCCAAAAAAGCCATAAAGACACATTCAGAATCCTTGAAAAAAGAAAGAATAAAAGATAGAGAGCATGTAATGGAGGATTTGACTTCGTCTTTTTTAAAAAATTTATTTATTATATTTTTATTTATTTTTGGCTGCATTGGGTCTTTGTTGCTGCACACGGGCTTTCTCTAGTTGCAGTGATTGGGGGCCACTCTTTGCTGTGGTATGCGGGCTTTTCATTGCGGTGGCTTCTCTTGTTGCGGAGCATAGGCTCTAGGTGCACGGGCTTCAGTAGTTGTGGCACACATGCTCAGTAGTTGTGGCTCGCAGGCTCAGTAGTTGTGGCGCATGGGCTTAGTTGCTCTGCGACGTGTGGGACCTTCCCGGACCAGGGCTCGAACCCGTGTCCCCAGCATTGGCAGGTGGATTCTTAAGCACTGAGCCACCAGGGAAGCCCTTGACTTAGTCTTGCTGGAAAGGCTTGACATCTGTTGTGCTGAGATCTGGAGGATGAGAGGGCACTAACTAGATGAAAGGAGAGGGAAGAGCCTGGCAGGCAGAGGGATCCGAATATGCTGAGGGAGCACAATGCGGTCCAGGAGTCTGTGTGCCTGCGGTTCAGGGAGTGAGGGGAAGCAGGTAAAAACTATGGTGAGGGGAGGTGGGCAGGGCCAGCCCTAGAGGGCTCCTGTGTCTCTGTCTGTCTCAGGGTTTCTCTAGCTCAGCACTATTGACATTTGGGGCTGATTAAGTCTTTGCTGTGGGACCTTCCTGTGCTTGTAGGATGTTTAGCAGCATTCTTAACCTCCACCCACTAGATGCCAGTAGAACCCCTACCCCGGCCCAAGTTGTGATAATCAAAAATGTCTCCAGACATTGCCCAAACTGGGCAAAACACGGCAAAACTGGCCCTGGTTGAGAACCCCTGAGCTAGATATTTCACCCTTCAGTGAAAGCCCAAAGTGTCAACAACAATTGCAGTAATAGTGATATTTATTGAGTAGTTGCTACTAAGTCAGCCTTACGTTAGGTGCTCTGTGCACATTATCTCATTTAATTGCCTAGAAGATGGGCCCTGAGTCATGGGGTCACTTTCTACACATGGGTATTGACTGAGTCTCTTTGGCCAGGTCATAGCCAAGCCTGACCAGGTAGGTGCAGCCTCCTAGAGACTGTCCTTGGAAACAGTCATGTTCCAGTAGAGATATCACCGTCAGAGTGGGCAATGCTGAAATTAGGGCACTGAACTAGAAAACGAAGACTGAAGAACTGCATCAGGTTCAGAGCAGAAACAAAGGAGGTTCTTCACAAGCAGGTCCTCTAGAGTTTCAGTACAACATGATACGTTCTCAACAGGTCCAGTCCTCTTTCTGCTGAAGCCAATGTAACTGCGTAGAGTTTAACAAAGCAGGCCTTTTACAAAGCAAATTACCTTAAATCAAAAAGAATAGAAACAAGATCCTTGGCATTAATGGTAATAATAACCAGATTCCTGTGAAGGGCTAAAATATTGCTACTTTAGTCACTCACTGTTGTGGGAATTTGTACTTTTCAAACTCAATATGAAGTTCTTCTGGAACTTTTTGTCATGTGTTTTCTGTGGCTGCCAAGTAACCCGGGGAGAAGGAGAAAGGGTTGTTCTGTCTAGCATATTTCTTCCCTCACCAGGAAAATGAAGTTCTAGGCAGTCTGCTTTTTTTCTTTGTAATTTTTTTTAATGGTATGAAGATGTTGCAAATACTACAGTCTGGTCTATTGAGGTACCCCTGAAGCATGACCTTTATCCAGGGTCCATCCTGAGCCCTTTGTCTTTGTGTTGTAAGAATTCTCTGATTTCTTTTGCCCTCAACCTGCAGGACTTTCAAAGGATGACACAATTTGACTAAAAATCATATTGCCAGAAAGATTATCTACAAAGAAAAGTGTGCATGAGGCTCTTCCACATTTCCTGGTCTGTTCCCCTAATTCTCTGAACCTCTGATTTGTGACTCCCCCTAACCTCTTTCAGAAAGCCTGAGTCCTGGCCTGGAGGCCACTCTCTCAGAGGAGACCCGGCTTAGAAAACGCACCCTGTCTCTTAGCCTGAAGGTCATTTGGGCCAGGTCCGGGCTAGCTTCTACTTACCCATCTCTCCTGCTGAATTATTACCCCTGTTTCACAGTCGGAAAAGTAGGCAGAACGGTCAAATTAAAATTAGAGTTGGCCTTGAGGCAAAAAGCCCGAAGTGTCAACAACAATTGCAGTAATAGTGATATTTATTGAGTAGTTGCTACTAAGTCAGCCTTACGTTAGGTGCTCTGTGCACATTCTCTCATTTAATTATTATCTCACCTCCATGAGATAAGTACTATTATTATATTCCTTTTACAGATGAGAAAACTGGGCTTAAAAAATTAAATTATTTGCTCAAAGTAACACAACTTCTTAATGTTAGAGCCAGGGCGTTCAGAGCCCAAGTGTTACTTGTACCCTCTACGCTTTGCTGTCTCTCTTGACCCTTTTGGAGACCTTATGAAGACATCTGGAGGGGTTGTTGGTGTTCCCAAAGAACTCCACCTTTGGGGCACACTTAAGCCTTGAGAAGGCCAAATCTCAAATATTTCTGAAAAAGTTGATCTCATGCATGGCTTTTGAGCTATGCTGGGTTAAGCATGTTCCCTGCCTCCTCTTTAAAAGAAAATATATAGATATTAAAGAAAAGCTTTCTAGTTGTAAATATGAGTTTTATTGATCAAGTTCCTCATCATCTGTACGGATACTGTTTATAAAGACAGTATAGATCTTTACCACTTGGCATCATGATACCTAAGGTGATTTCTCCGGGGTTTGGTTTCCTTATTTGTAAAGCAGGGGTTTGGTCAACTTGATCTTTATAATCTCTTAACTCTATGCTTGGGTGTGTATATACGTACACGCATCTGGAAGCCTATTTAAAGACTTGGAATCCCTTACGTGAGGTGTCAGTCATGTTCCATGGGCTCCTATAATGTAGAATTCTGGTTCTAGGTGGGCAGTCACTACTCCTGAGGATTTGCAACTCCAGTCATCTAAGCAACTAGCCTCCTGGCCCAGGAGGAGGCTGGTTATACACGGTCCCCAGCCCTCACTGTCCCAGGATCTATAAACAGTGAAGGGTATTAACCAAATCAGCTGGTTTGCTCGAGGGGGCACTAGCCCTCTCTAGGAGGGGCATTTGAATCAGTCTTCTACTCTGTAGGCAGAAGATGGAACTGAACCAGTCACCATCTTCCATGGCCCAGAGCTGAAGGAGGTACTGGAAGGCCTGCTAGTGGAATTACCATTCCATGGCATGAATTTCCCTGGGACCAAATTGCCATGAGGAAAGCCCAAGGGACGAGGCACTTGAAACCCAGAGTGAGGGGAAGCTGGAAGGGTGATTGATCCTGGTTAACCCTGGGGGCCTCGGGGAATGGCCTGTCCCAGAAAGGTGCCTCCTCACAAGGCCCATCAGAAGTAATCTCACATGCAGGTAAAGAAGGATCCAGGGAAGGAAGGATTGGCTTAGCTGGGCAAGTTCACAGTATGAGAGAAAACTTTGCCATAGTGTAGGAGGGACCAAGGGGGCAGTGGGAAGCCAAGTCTGTTATTGTCCAAACAATACTAACATATAAGAGGTAAGAAGGAAAGGAAAAATCAGTAGAGTGATCTAATATTGATGCAGGTCAAAATCATGGCATCCCAACTGGAGGCAAATTTTGATAGGCTCATAAAGATTGAAAAGAGTTTATTCTGTGGCTCAGAGGAGGTATAGCGACTACAGCCTGTGGGCCAAATATGGCCTGTTGACCTTTTCTGCAAATACAGTTTATTGAATCATCTACCTATTCATGTATGTATTGACTAGGGCAGTTTTTGTGTTGCAGTGGCAGAGGTCAGTAGTTTCGACAGAGATCGTATGGTGTACAAAGCCTGACATATTTACCATCTAGTCCTTTACAGAGAAAGTTTGCTGGCCCTTGTTGTAGCGGAAAGAACACATCGTTCCAAGCCCTGGGTCCACAACTTTGAATCCACACTAGCTTTTATAGCCTAACTTTCAAAGTTTTAATTTCTCATCTGTGAAATGGGAGACTGTATTATATAGTGCCAACTAACCCCTTAACTCACTAATTATGATAATTTATGATACTCGAATAAAATAATGAATGTGAAAACGCGTGCTAAGTTGTAAAGAATTATACAAACACTAAATATTATTAGGGTTATTTTAGGAGTATCTGGCAAAAGAGAGAAGGCAAAGAAAGTTGTTTTTTTTCCTCAACAGAGGTAAAGAGGACATAAATAATAAATGACTGCAAAGCGTACATGAGCCTTCTTATTTGTGTCACTTAATGTGTAGTTCTGAAATGATCTAAACTGGATTATTAAAGTTAAGGAGAAAGAAATAAAAAACACAGCCACCTTGATGATGGATTGGAGAAATCTGTTAGGTGTGAAGTATAGCAGGGTATTGTGGCCATCAGAGGGGACGGCCTAGGAGCTGCAAAGTGGAACTTGGGGAAGGGAAGAATAAAAGGGCAAATTCAGGAAATATTGCGTGGAATAGATTTATACTAACAATGATACATTGTTCATCTGAAATTCAAATCTAGCTGGATGTCTTGAATTTTTATTTTCTAAATCTGGCAACTGATCCTCCCCTCCGCCACCCCCCTGTGTGGTCCTGGGGGGGCGGCCAATCATAGGGCTCTGCTCATCGATCGCAAAGATCGTGCAGATTCTAGGAAACTCTGAATCTTCAGCAGAGATGAATAAGGATGGAGGACAGAGCTGATCATCTCATGGCAGTATTCTCGAAAGGCTTTCAGAGTTGCCCTGTTTTGTCCTTCCCTATGTATGGTTTAGCCTTTCTTTTAATTCCGCAAACTATGCTTTTCATTTCCAATCTATCCCTTTCTGTTTCTTAAACAAGTCAGGGTTGGTTTCTGCTGTTTGCCATCGAAGAACCCTAACCCATATGTATTGTATATCAATATACCCAAAACAGTATCGAGCAAAATGCTTGTGGGGATCGGTGGCTGGTAAACGTGTGGACAGATGAGGAGATTAACAAGGGAGAGCTTTCTGAGTGAGGGTCTGGACAAAGGCAGAGGGGAGTAGGGAAAGCGTACTCTGGACCCAGAGTCTGGTGAGTGATGACATTTGCTGTACTGTATAGCAACTCATGGCTCTTAGGAAAGGGAGGGACGTGATAAAAATGACATTTGATTTAAAAAATTATTTCTAAAGCTGGTTTTTAAGGGTTTCGTCTGGAGAATATGGCCGGCAAGGAAGCGGGCTGAGGGCCCGTTCTCATGGACCAATAGACTGGGGGTCTGGACCCCGGCGGAGGTGTGGCAGTGACATGCAGGGGGATCCAGAGAGAAAATGGTGAGAATCAGCTCAGAGGAGACTGCTGGATTTTAGTGGCTTTCTGATCCTGGGGAACATCCAAGTGGGAGGAGGAAAGAGCTCCAACTGGGCCATGAATGACAGTAACTCTGCTTGGGGGCTGCCCTGACCATGGGCTTCCCAGGACCTGCGGCTGCAGGGCAGGCCTGAGAGGAGGGAGGGTGGCTGGAAGGGAGCAGCTTTTTAGGTCGTGGGGCGCATCCTTCCAGTTGGCTCGGAGTCTCCACCCTGGGGGAGGGATGTGGTGAGAGTGGAGCCCATCCAGCAGAAAGTGACAGGGATGATTAAAGGGATGGAAAATCAGGCCCGTGAGGAAAGGTTAAAGGGATTGGCGCTATTTAGCCTGGAGAAGAGAGGCGGCGATGTAATAGGTCCCTTCAAGTCCATGCATGGTTATTAATAGACGCGTGCTAGGCAGCCGCCCTGCGCATCCGGAGAAGGCAGCACCCCTGAAGCTGGCGGGGCACCTCCTCAGGACGGAGAGGCGGGCTGTCGAGGGAGGCAGCGGCGTAATTATTAACGCTCTTTTGTGGTCTCTGTAGTGCCGTCTGCCCTCCTCTTTGTTTTTGGCATCTGCCATTACGCCATGCAAGCCACAGCCCGGCCTCGTGACAGCACCAATATCTGCTTTCCTGCCCACTCGGAAGGTACTGTGGCTATAAAATTGACGCGTTAGATAAATACAGGCACAAAGGGTGGACTGTGTCTAGCTCTGCGGAACGTTCTGCCTGCTCTCCCCTCCCAACCTGGGCAAATCGTCCCGTCTCGGGTCCTTGCATCACCCCCAGCCTGGTCTAGTACAACCGGGCTCCTTCCTGACGGCCTCCCCAGGAGTTCACATTTGCTCTAACTCCCTGTCTCATTTGTCACTTTGGCAACTTGAGAGGTCTTCTGGTCCTTCCCAGGTCAAATATGTTTCATTTCACTCTTCTTTCTTTAAATGTGACACTCTCCTTCTCAGCAGGGCAGCCTCTTGCCCTGGGGCCAGGCTGCAGCATCGCACAGCCAGGCCAGCCCGCCACAGCCTCTCCCAGAGGAGGCCAAAGACCCCTTGGTCTAGGCCACGTCAGGTCCCTGCTAGGGTGACCCAGGTCCTGGGCGTGTGGAGACTGTATTTTCCCGACGGACATGGAAGTGATATAGTCATGGAAGGAAGGTCTGTTATGAACCACACATTCAGACAGGTCAGAATTGGAGCTGAGTGACAGGTGGATGGGGGCATGGGGGAGGAGAGATGGGGGCATGGGAGGAGGAGGGATGGGGGCATGGGAGGGGGAGAGATGGGGAATGGACATTAGCCAAGCGTGTACCATGAAAGTGATGGAATCTGGCTTTCGGAAAGTCCAGAGCTAAAACTTATTTGATTACGGTTCCCTATGTCCTAAAAGGAGCATGTCGGGGACTTCCACTTGGCTGCTAGCATAGTCCCCCAAGTAGGTGAGAAGAAACAGAAGGTCAAGTTCCCACGGAGAGGTTCTGTCAGGAAGCAGGGGACTTAGACCCCACCAGCTGCCTTTAGCCTTGGCAGGAATCACATTCAGCACTGAGAGCTCCTCAGGAGGCCGAAGGAATCAACAGGGACAGGGAAGGGGGACGACAGGAGAGCAGTAGGCATGAAGGCTGCCCCTCCGAGGATTCCTGGGACAAGCTGAGCCCCTCCTCAAACAAGAGAAGATGCTCTGTCCCTTTTCCTCTGTGGCTGTGGAGATGTCCAAAGGGCAGGTCTGGCTGGTATTGACCCCTGGGCCAGCCCCAGGATGAACACCCAGCAAGCACATGGGGTCCTGAGACTGGGGAGTTAGGACAGTGGGCCTCAGAACCAGGCAGAACTGTCCCACCCTTCTCCAGCTGTTGTTGCCCTCCTCCTATCTGTGAAATGGGCATGACCACGGTGGCTACCTTCTAAGGCTGCTGGGAATGTTGAGTAGCACTCAGTGCGCTTGGCATGGACACTCAATCCACATGAGCTGCCATTGTAATACCTTATTGTCATTGTGATCTGCTGAGCGGAGTTGATGGAGCAGAGGAAGGGATGTGAACAGTGAAACGCTGTTTCACTCCTCCTTTTAGGGCCACCCTCTCCTTAGCACTGGCGCCCAGCAGGTCTGTGACAGCGGCCAGCTTCGGAGGGATCAGCCCCCCCACCTTTCGTAGGGCACAGGCACCCTTGGTTCTGCAAAGAGGCGTGCCCATCTCTGTGCTCGATTCTGCTGGAAAGATCAGAACAATCCCTATTATTTTCGGTTCCCAGACCTTGAGTGTGTCAGCCTTCAGGTCCACTTCCTACATCTCTCTGGTCGCCCGGATCTGCAAGTAATTTAACCTTGTTTTCACAGAGCACAAAGACGTTCTGCTCGTTTACACTGGAGACAAATTTCCCTCAATTGACGCAATCCTATTGATTAAATAATGACTTTCTTCCTCATTTAAAGGTAATTTCGGTTGGTATCATGACATGGAGGAGGAGTGAATGCCTTTTCTGTCCTGCTGTCTGAAGGGCAGACTGTGAGGGTCGAGTCCCACTGCTCCAGACAGGGCCTTTGCATTTTTCTCACCTGTTCTGGAGTGGCTGAGTGATACCGGTGCCAGGATCCTGTGAGGAGGTTGGCTAAACGTAGACAGATCTAGATCAGGGACATTAAAGAGCCTGCATTTGCTTGGCAATGGATGTCAAAGCTGGGGCAGTGTAGAAACTCCTTTGTTTCAAAAATGGATTTGCGGGGGGTTGGGGGTGGATAAAATGGGCGAAGGGGGTCAAAAGGTACAAACTTCCAGTTTTAAAATAAATAAGTCATGAGGGTGTCATGTACAGCGTGGTGACTACAGGTAATAATACGTACTGCATATTTGGAAGTTGCTGAGAGAGTAGATCATAGAAGTTCTCATCACAAGAAAAATAATTTTATGATGCTGTATGGTGACAAATATTAACCAGACTTAGTGTAGTGGTCATTTCACAATATATACAAATATCGAATCACTATGTTGTACGCCTGAAGCGAATATAATGTTTATGTCAATTATACCTCAATAAAAGGAAACAAAAGAAATTTTTTGAATGATTATTAAAGATTATTAAAAAAGATGATTAACATCTAATAAACTATGACCTGCACATAAACTGTCTTGCCAGATCACGTCACATGATAGGACATGTCATTTGAGCCAAAGGTTCAAAATCAAAGGGAAAGGAAGCATTCACATCAGGAAGAACGTCAGCGAACAGCATGTGCTGGAGAGGCACTGAGATGGTGGTGATGGTAGTGGTGGTGGTCAAAGAGAGTTGGGTGCTCTTAGCTAAGTCCCTTAACTTCATCTGGGCCCAGCTTCCTCATTAGTAAAATAGGGCCAGTTGGATCAGGTGATTTCCGTTTTCTTTTTAAATTAATTAATTAATTTTTATTATTGGGGTATAGTTGTTTTACAATGTTGTGTTAGTTTCTACTGTACAGCGAAGTGAGGTAGCGTTCCCTGTGCTATACAGCAGGTTCTTATCAGTTATCTCTTTTATACATGTTAGTGTACATATGTCAATCCCAATCTCCCAATTCATCCCACTCCCGCCACCGCCCCCGGATCAGGTGATTTCTGAGGCCCTTACTTCCTTCAGTGTTCTGTGATATAAAGAAATCTGGAGACTTGGTTATTGTTTGCTTCCGTTCCAGGTCTTTCCACTGAGTATTCCAATAAGGATAAGTCCAGAGGATGACATTTGGGGGGATGGGGCCTCTCTCCCATTGTCTTTCTGTGTGACTGGTCTCTCACAAGGCCAGGAGATACCTGGCTGGCTTAGGAGTAGTCACATGGAACGATAGCTCAAAAGGTGACTGAGCAGGAGAGAGAAGGAGATGGAGAAAACAGAGTCAGTTCTGTGAGTATCAGGATCCAGGTGGAGGCCTGGCCACATTTGTCCAGGAAGGATGGCCTGAGGGTCAGCTCAGCTCCTCCTTGGGATGGAGGGAGTTGAATCTGAGGGAGGGAGAGAGAGCCTGCCATGGCTCCCAATCCTGTTCTTCAAGATGATGCACCTTGGAGAGTTCCCTGATGCTTCCTGTGGACAGACCTTGTCTCCAGAGCTAACTTGTCATCTCCCGGGGAGGCCTGTGTCCTCTCCACTCTTGGTGAGGTCTGGACACGTGGGGAGGCAGGTGAGTGAGGCCTTCCAACTCCAGAGCAGAGTGCTTCAGGAAGTTGTGAGCTGCCCGCTTCTGGAAGCATCTGGGGAAGCTTGCTGTCAGCGGACACTGGCATAGAGGGCCTCTAGGGGTGGGAGGCAAAACAGTGGAGGAGGGTTTGAAGACCATACTTGCCCATGTAATAAACATTTATTTGGTACCTAATGTGTGTGGGATCCAAAGCCAGGAGACCGCACCTATGTTATTTCCTTCGATTCCCAAAACTGACTTCTGAGGGAGGCACTGTGGTCCCATTAGATAGATGGAGAAACTAAGGCTCAGAAGAGCTGGTCGTGTCCCTGAAGAGATGCAGCAGGGAGTGGCAGAGTCAGTCCAGTCTGCTCTCTACGTCCCATCACAGGCCCCTACATTGGGCTGTGCAATGGGCTGCAGTTCTCACTCTGTCTCTTGCTGGCTGTGTGGCTTGAACAAGTTACCTGACCTCTCTGAGTTTCAGTTCCTTCGTCTGTTTAAGGGTTATACCTACTTTTGAGGGTTGTCATGAAACAAAAATTGGTATCATGTGGAGGTGCCTAAAACAGGGCTAGGCATGGAGCAGGTCATGTGCATGTTTGCTTTCTTCCTCCTGCTTCAAACTGATGCGGTTTCGTGAAGTTGACTGAATAACCAATCTTACCCACTTTGGGATTTTCAGGGTCTAGCAGAAAGCTAGGCATGGCGCAGACACTTAATAAATATTTGTTGAATGAATGGATATACAACACTTGTACCTACTGATGCTGGTCACCTGGATACTTAGGAACTTCTAAATGGATGGATTCATGACTTTTCATCTGAATGTTGGATGTCATCCTAGAATATAAGCAGCAAAAAGGCTCCAAAACATAGAAATATGAAATTGGTCAGATCTTACTGATGCAGATTCACTGGGAGAAATGTGTGGCTCAGTGAAAGTCTGCGTTGGGCTATATTTAAAGAAAGGTGATCTGTTATTTTCGAATAACTCCAGCTCTGTCACCAGGTTTATTTATTTACCACCCATCCATCCAATCATTCAACAGTGGCCTAGAGGGGCTTTTAGGACCTCCTTTAATAACAGGGAGGAAAGATTATTTGGAGCATGTCGGTTGTTTGTAGATAAATAGAGGCTTCCAAACTGCTATGGGAGCTGGGAAGCAGTTTGTTCTCAAGTGTTTTAGACATTCCTCCCATATCCTGCATGTAGGTTTCTGTGCATCGTCTCTGGAGAATCTTTATGCTAATTTACAGTTATATTTTTATCTCCTAAAGCGGTGGAAATGCCGGGTGCATCTGTCTGTCGCGTGTAAGTGCGTCTGAAGAGGAAGCGCTAACACAGGGGGAGTCTCATTCTTGAGGTTGAAAATGACTGAAAAAGGACTTATAAGGAGTAAAAATCCTTTGAAGTGGGTGAAGCTGGGCCATTATTCTCGGAATCAAAGGATGGGTGGAAGAACTCTTTTTTTTTTTTTTTTTTTTGATGATTCAGGCATATAGTAATACCTTCAGGTCTTCTGAAAGGTACCTGGCTATTTAGTCCTACACTAAAATAACTGCAGGTTTCTATGCTTTCGGAACTTCTATCTGTGTGTTTCGCTTCCCTGTTTCACACAGCTAGCTATCATTTTGGTAATTCTCAGTCTACCTATCACCAGCAGTTGTTTCGTCGAATCTGTTGGCTCCTTCTAATAGTCCATGGATCAAAAAAAAAAAGTAATAACGATAACAAAACCCAAACCCAAGCAAAAGAAAACCTGAAAGGTAAGCTTGTTGGAACTATTTATGAAGCAAGAGTTAAAAAGATCTGAGGGGGACTCCCCGGGGGACTCCCCTGGTGGCGCAGTGGTTGAGAGTCTGCCTGCCGATGCAGGGGACACGGGTTCATGCCCCGGTCCGGGAAGATCCCACATGCCGCGGAACAGCTGGGCCCGTGAACCATGGCCGCTGAGCCTGCGCGTCCGGAGCCTGTGCTCCGCAACGGGAGAGGCCACAACAGTGAGAGGTCCGCGTACCGCAAACGAAAAAAAAAAAAGGATGTGAGGGGACTTTCGGTGAGCACGTGGCATGACCTTTGGAACCTGGATTTTGGTGTCTACACTGGCTATTTGGGGGCTTATGCTACTTCCTTGTTCTTGATGGCAAGCTGATTTCAGGATTGGTGAGACATAAACTACATGTATGTGTTACCATGGCAGCCCGATGGCATTCCTCTGAGACAGGGATGTGGCTTCATTTTCTGGAGGAGGGGACTGAGAGGGAAACAGTGTGAGTACTGGCTCTCCATGAGGCGCGGCCCTCAAGACCATGCTAAGTGGGGCTTCCCTGGTGGCGCAGTGGTTGAGGGTCTGCCTGCGGTGCAGGGGACACGGGTTCGTGCCCCCGTCTGGGAAGATCCCACATGCCGCGGAGCGGCTGGGCCCGTGAGCCATGGCCACTGAGCCTGCGCGTCCGGAGCCTATGCTCCGCAACGGGAGAGGCCACGGCAGTGAGAGGCCCGCGTACTGCAAGAAAAAAGAAAAAAAGACCATGCTAAGTGAAATGGTGAGGTGGTGTGTTTATTTGCAAATGACCGCATTGACTATTCAACTGTCATAACCTGCAAGCTGATTTTTTAATATTTTGATCAGAGCTCCTGATTTCTTGACCTCTTCCAGAGGCCTTATGGGAGATTTTGGTATCAGAAAAGGAGCACTCAATTAGGACTCAGAGGTTGCGAGCTGCAGACTGAATCTAGCTCTGTGTGGTTGCTTAACCTCTCTGAACCCTGATTGTAAAACGTGAGGGCTTTGGTTAAAACCTGACCTTTGCTAGGATCTCTCTAATCTAATAACATCCCGTGTATCTTTGATTTTCTGTGAGCTATGGAGCTGGCTATCTACAGGACTGGGGGAGAGTGGCTGTGAAAGGACAGCCCGTCTGCCTGTGGGGAACTGCTGGGGAGCTGGGCTTTCCCCAGAGCATCATGGCATTATGGCATCCTGGTCACGAGATGGGCTTACATCAGGGACTTCCTACACTGTCCCTTAGCATGTGCCTGGGGTTCTAGGAGGACGTGGATGGGATGGAAGGGGCATCAGCTCTTTCGGTCATGCTTCATTCCCCTCGGCATTCCCGTCTGTCTCTGTCTTATCTTCCTCAGCCTTTCCCGGCTGGAGCCACCAGAAGGCATGTCCCATTCTGCAGCCAGTTCTGACCAAGGCAGGAAATGGATGTGGAGTCTCAGCCTGCCACTGGGGGGAGGAGGGGGTCGGAATTTGGTCTCATGTTTTCGATCAGTAACAATCGTGCCTTGGTTAAACCTCAGAGGCGATGGTGCTACCACCGCTCAAAGCTGATAGTAAGTTGTGCTCCTCAGATGTGGGATCCAGAGGCTTAGGCACGACTCACAGGCTCCTGGGTGCCTTCTGCCTGCTCTCCAGTCGCTCAGATCCAAATGAGGACTGGGTGTGTCAGAGGCAGGCTGGCTCCCTGGGCAGCCCCCAACTTCCAGAATTTCTCATGCATCCCCATCCCGCAATGGTATCCGCAGCCATCCCCGAATTCACAATCTGACTATGGTCTGATCTAGTATTCTAGACCCTGCCCTCTGTTCCTTGAGACTCAGTTTGAGGCTGGGGGCCTCCCCTAGGCACAGAGGCCTGCAGGGTGGGGTCCCACTGGGGATGGACAGCACAGGGTCCCGTCAGTGCCTGGACTCTGCTGGTGTCTCCTCTCGTCTGAGCAGGGTCAGACCCTCCGTTGTCACCTGCAGGAACCACACCTGAGCTTGCCTTGAATGTGAGCATCTTCACAGGAGTGGCCTCCAAGGCTGGAACAATGAGCCCAGAGTCCCAGCACCCTTGGCTCCTTAAGCCTGCCTCGTTCATGCCCCTAGAAAACCAAGAGCAGACCAATAAATGCCTTTTGAGAGAATGTCTAAGTGTGTGGAGGTACCACCCTGAGATGTGATTTAGACTTGGGAGGCCCAGGTCTCCCTGAAATCTTCTTGAGGGATATCAGTGGACCTGCAGTGTAACTAATATCTGCTAAGCCACACTCTTGGCAAAGGTAATATGAGGAAGGTTGTAGAGATGGGAGCTTTTGGTGTCTAAGGAGCAGAACTGAAAATGGAGAAGCCGGGGAGGGTATAGAATTTGTCAGGGTGTCTGCCCAGAGGCGAGTAAGTTTGGATTCTAGACAACAGGTGCCGCGCCTCAGACAGAGGGGAACAGGGGTTGCTGCAAATGGTGCTAGGAACATGCACTGCCTGGCCTCAGACTCTGTGCTTCTAAGTGCAAGTCCCAGCCCCCGCGGGCCACAGGGAGTCCCTCCACCTCTCCTCAGGCGTTCACTGTGGGTGGACACCTGCTGCTCTGGCTTACCTTCTCAGTGCCCCCTGAGTTTGCTACTTGACAAGCAGAGCCGGGGTGAGCACTTCCCTCCTGGATGTACTGGGAAAACAGAGCTTCAGAGCATTCAAGGAGGACCCCTGCTGCCTGCCAGGTCCTCTGCCTGTGCTCGCCCCATCAGCACCCTGCAGGCAGAGCTGCCTTCCTACCTTTACTCCCATGAGGGCCTGGCCTCAAACAGAGGGAACAGAACTGGGTGCAAATCCAGGAGGCCTCTTCACTCCCTACCCGGTACCTCCATGAACCCCACAGTGCCCTGGCCAGGCTACGGTTGCTCCCTCTCAGGAAAAGACTCACAGGGGAGGGTCCCTCCAGACTCCTCTGAGACAACCCCAGGGGTCCAGGAGGGGAGATCCCAAAGCCTTAAGGAAAAGTCCAGGAGTTAGAGTGGGGTGGGGGAGGGACAGAAGCCCACTAGAGGTTCTGAACCCCCCTTGAGTCTCTGCCTACCCCAGGGCCGTGGGTGGGGCAGCAGTGCCCCCTGGTGTCCACCACCTCTGGGCTCGCCACTGTCCCCACCAACGTGGCTTCCCAGATCTGTCTCATCTCTTCTCCCAGAGCCCCCATTGCCCACTGTTCTTTCCTTCTATCCTTTTATCTATTCCCTTCATTTTTTCTCTCGAACTCAGCCTTTGTCTTTTGAAACCGCGCTGCTGAAAACCATCCTGTAGGGATAAGATGGATAAACTAGCAATAAGGCTTTAATAGCAGATAGTGCACCAGGCTAGCACTATGGGGCGGGGGGTTGTCACCTGGACGGGAGCAATATATTTTTCCATTGTACCATCTGTGTCTCAAATTTCCTCCATTCCATTCCAACCCTAAACAACTGCATTGTACTGAATGCTAGTCTGCGGCAGTTTCTCCTCTGTGGGTATCTACTCAGTGCCTCGTTTTACTCCTGGTCAGAGG
Organism: Lagenorhynchus albirostris; assembly: GCF_949774975.1. NCBI lineage: Eukaryota > Metazoa > Chordata > Mammalia > Artiodactyla > Delphinidae > Lagenorhynchus > Lagenorhynchus albirostris. The sequence goes on from NC_083107.1 coordinate 55,722,264, forward strand.
CACCAGTATTCCTGTTGGAGGAGGAGAGGGATGGCTGTGGTAGGATGTGGGCGCAGATGGATCTCCAGCCTGCCTTGCCCCCAAATTCCCCCGCCTCATGCTGGTCAAGATGACCTGGCTTTCTTCAGTCTCAGGGCACGAGATCCCCAAGCTTCGCCGCCTCATTCCATAAGGTGGGTAAGAAGCAGCTGCCCTAGTGAAGTTCTGGACCTCACCTTGGCTGCTGTAGGGTCCTGGCGTCTCACCCCTTGCCGGTGCAGCTGCAGGGCATGATGAAGAGTGTGTGTGGAGAGGAGGAAGCGCCCATTCTCAGGACGGGAGGCCCCCCTCCCACCCCAAACGGGCCCCAAGTAGGGGTTAAAGGTAATAGTTAAAAGTCAGAGGGCTTTTATTTTCCTGAAAAGGAAGAAGCTGAAGTATTCAAATAAAAATGAGGTTTATAATAGAGCACAAAGCTCTCAGCCCGGGTTCCAGTCCTAACATGGTTAAGCACCCACTTCCTGCCCCAGATCTTAATTTCTCCATCTGTACTGAGGCTGCAGGACCCCGCAAAGGTCCCTTTTTGTGCTGAAGTTCTGTGGTTCCCGTTCCCTTACTTTTGCACAGCCGGGCAGGCTAGGATGTGGCTTTGATCTCCCCAAACTGGATCCTGTCCTAGCACCAGCTCCCTCCCACCCACTCACATGGACTCTAGGCTTGCATTTTTGCTGGAGTAATATTTTTCTAGTGTTTATTTTTAAGAGGTCTGCATCTGCGGTGACTGTCTCCCATTTGGAAAATTAACTGCTTACAGATGTCGTGTGTGGCACAGCACTCTCGCGAGCAGTGAAACCACTGGGGTTTGGATTTCATTTCAAAAGGAAGAGGAGGGAAGGAAAGCTGCATGTCTCTGATGTAGGTGGCAAAACGTCTTGACCTTCTATGAAATGCCCGAATGAGATTGACTTGGAGAAACTGAAGGGTGCAGGATTTCTTAAGGTTTGAGAACCCTAGTGTTACAAAGCTCTCACTGAAATGGGTCATTTGTGGGATGTTTGTAGCTCAGGCTGCAGAGGAGGAAGCTGACTGCCTGGCTGGAAGTGAGCTAACTCCTTCTACCCCTGCACACACTGCACGGGGTTCAGCCCTCACCCCCCTACTCGGCCACGGTCAGCTCTGGCCAGTCCAGACAGCAACTTCCCTTTGGGTCCGGGGTGACTCTCTGAGTTTAGGTAAAGGGCATCCCAGAGCAGAACTCAGCAGATCCTTCCGACTCTGGAGTCCTGAGTGCGCTCATTGGCTCTCCATCCTGTACTGCCCGCCTCCCCACCTTGACCCACCCCCTTAGTTTCTGCTCTCCCTGGCAACTTCTTCCTGGAGGCTTCCACCCCCAGGCATCACCCTGGCCCTTCCTCCCCACGTAAAACAGAAAACCGGTCCAGGCCTAAAAAGACATCGCGTGAGTTCCCGAGGGACACCCGTACAAAGCCTGTTTCTGTTTTCTTACTCACTGGCCACCCTGAACCCCCACCTCCTTAGCAGTTTCTAAATCCAGGCTCAAGAATGGAAACTAAGGAGGAGGGGTCTCAGCCAACTCTTTGAGTGGGTGCTTGTGGGGGGTGTGTGTGTGTGTGTGTGTGTGCGGTGTCCGTATGTGTTGTGTGTATGTGGTGAGTATGGTGTGTACTAGGAGGCTATGGGGTGTGTGTGTGTGTGTGTGTGTGTGTGTGTGTGTGTGTGTGGTGGCATTTGTGGCTGTGAAGAGCAAATAGGGGAGCAGCATCTTTCCCCAGCTGGTGCTCACCCAGGACCAGCCACCATTCTTACCTGCATCTGGGACAGCTTCCTTTTTGCCATACCTCCCTCCCTTGGTTCAGTGATTTCTCGATCTCTGGCAGATTCCTGCTGCCTTTGTCCTGTGAGAGTAACTAAGAATAAATGGAAGTTTGAGCAGGAAAAAGCCTTAGAGTCTGTCTTGAAATTATAATGAATCTGATCATTTTACATGTGAGAAAATTGAGGCCCAATCTGTGCAGTCTGTTTGAAGAGCAATTCCATGCCAGTTCCAAATCCGTAGATTTAAACATGGTAGTAACATTATTTTGTAGTTTTAGTAAGATTGTCTTTATGATAGAGACACCCAGAAACAACAGGAAGAGAATGTATAATATTCACCGTGGGCAGTTGGATTTGTGTTCAGAATATGAAGCTTTAGAAGACCAAACTCAAACTAGCTACAATTTTTTTTTTTAAAATGGAAAATTAACAGGCAGAAAGTTATGTCACTTGTTCAAAATCCTTTAAAATAAATCTGGGAGGAGTAAACTGAATCTAAGTTAAATTTATGATTAGGGATGGTATTGCCTCTTGGAACATGAAAACTATTAAGAAATGCAAGAACTGCAAGTTGCTGAAAAGATTGATACGTTGTACAAATCTTTTTTTTACATTTATCATAAGGAGAAACGTAATTCTTTTGCAAAGAAACAACATGCAAATTTATCAACCGTATGTATCATTTGGAGGAGTGATGTCTGGTACTAAGTGGGGGAGAAAGAGAGAAGGAGAAAGGAGACAAAGGCCAAAGGCTACCGATGGACAGTAAGACACACACATTAGGGCCCCCTTTCAGTAGTTAGCTGGCTGTGGGGAAAACCATCTGAGAGATGCTTCTGGCTGTCCAGGGTTTCCATAAAATATCAAAAATATCAGACAGTAGATCCCCCTTTAGACTCCAAATCTGGGACAAAGATGAAGATACTGACAATTTCTTCCCAGGTAATCACCCAGAGAGAATCTTTTCCTACTATGGGAGCACTCTCAAGCCTTTGAAGGGCTTCTCTGGTTGCAAACCATCATCACCTTGATGGGGAAGCTGGTCAGGTTACTTGGAGCTTTTAAGGTGCTCCATGCCTCTCACGTGCACAGAACAGGACACACAGCTTACGCAAATGTGCTGCCTCTCTTTCTTTTGGTCACCATCTGTTTTCTAGTTTATTTGTGCTTGCCTCACATGATGCCAAACAACCAGTCTGACTGGTTTTCGTTTCACTAAGTAGATGCCTCTGACCTATTTGGCATCCTGTGGAGACAGAGCCCAGTACTGGGACACACGGCATGCTGAGGGAACAGGTTTTTTCCTTGGAAGCATGTTTGAATGTTCCTGAATGTTTGAGGTATTTAATATGGCAGGCCTGGAAGGATGTGTTCTTAGTGGTTTCAGAGTAAGTCTGGAAAAAACAACAACCAACTGAAGCAAACCCAGATGGAAAATATACTAGAAACGGGGGTTTAGTGATGGGTCCCAGGAGGGCAGGGGCTGTTGGAGGGTGCTGAGGTGATTCATGTCCCTTCCTCCCCCCAGGTCGTGGGCAGTGGCTGCAGAGGGCAGGGCCTGAGAGGAACCAGGACCAGGGGCAGAGGGAGGGGCTGGTGGTCTTGGCCAGCTTGAGTCTTTAGGGGACATCCAGACATTGATGGACCACGTCAGAAATATGACTCCCCATTAACTCAGTATAATTCTGCTCCCAGTTCCAATGTGTGGGGTGTCCTACAGTTCAACTCAGTTCTGACACTATCTACTTGGATACACTACCCACAGGTTAAGGGCTCAGTCCTACAAGACTGTCTCTCCACCCCCTTCAGATGCCAAGTGAAAGTCTAGGTTGTCATCTGTGCCTCTGACCTACCAGCTATAGATCGGAGGTTCCACCAACCCCCTCCTTGGGTTCGCTTAATTTGTTAGAGCAGCTCACAGAATTCAGAGGAATATTTTACTTACTAGATTATCGGTTGATTATAAAAGAATATAACTTAGGAACAGCCAGATGGAAGAGATGCATAGGGCGGGGTATGTGGGAAGGGAAACAGAGCTTCTGTGTCCCCTTTGAGTATGCCACCGTCCCCAAATCTCCACGTGTTCACCAACCCAGAAGCTCTCTGAACCCTGTCCTTTGGGTGTTTATGGAGGCTTCGTTAGGAGGTACGAGTGAGTAAATCATTGGGCATTGGTGGTTGAACTCAATCTCCAAGCCCCTCTCCCCCTCCCCGGAGGTCAGGGCAGTGGAACTAAAAGGTCCAATCTTCAAATCACAGGTTGGTTCCCATGGCAACCAGCACTAACATCAGGTGCTTTTGAAAAGTCACCTCACTAACAGAAACTCTAGTTTGGTTGAAAGGGGTCTGTTATAAATATCAAGGCACATTTATTGCTCTTATCATTTTGGATATTACAAGGGTTTTCGGAGCTCTGTACCAGGAACGATGAAAAGGCCCAGTTATGTGTATTTCTTATTATAAATCACAATATCACACTCAGGTTCTTATTATAAATCACAATCACACCCAGGTTCCTACATATGCAAATGTAATATTTTCATGGCGCTTTAAACCCTGAGTCTAGCCATTGATAGTTGCTTGATGCTGACTTTTACAGTTGCTATAATTCTGAGACAAGTTGGCCAGATACGTTTGCTAGTTACAAATGATTGATTTTATTATGCAAATTCAAACTGCTTTAATATGTACCCCCCTACTAAATTTTTTGGTTTGGAGCCTTACCTGTGACATATATCTTGTCTTAATCCTGAAGAAAGAGGTATAATATTTTTATTAACGTAAAATAAACATGTAACCAAATGTTAAACAAATAATGAAAAGAATAGCAAAGCAATGGCATACTTACTATGTGCCAGGTCTTTTCCATGTCATTTCATAAATGGCCCACAACAATGCTGTGGGGTAGGTATTATTATTCCCATACTACAGAGGGGAAAATTAAGGTTCAGAAAGGATAAGTAACCTGACTTCAGGTCATGCAGCTTTTAAGTGTCAGAGCTGGAATGCCAACCCAGGAGGCAGGACTGCAGAGTTCTACCAATTAACCCTGCTGCTATACTGCTTCCAAATATTAAAAAACAAACAGACACCCCAAAATGTTAATTTGAAGAGTAATCACATTGTTAGCCTGTCTGGATGTCGGTCTGCATATGTTGCTTGGGCTGATGCCATTAGGCAGAAATGCAGAACCTTGAGGAAATGACAATATCTTGAATGATACTGAAGAGAGAATGTTCATGAGGAAAAGCAGGGCAGAGAGTCAGGCCAGGGATAGGATGGATTTTCTGGTGGATCCACAGACTCCCAGGAAGGGTGTCTTGAAGAATGTTGTGTTAGGGTGAGGAGGGATGAATCCGGGGCTCTCCGGAGCAAGGTAAGGGAGTGACTTTCTCCTGGGGGAGGTGAGGCCAGGGGCTAGGGTTCGACTTAAGACTGCTGGGCCAGGGCAGGAGGGTCCCACGTGTTATAAACACACAGAAAGCCATCACTCGGGCGCGGCACTTCACATTGGCATGGTGTGACCTGCATCTCCAGGCCTTTGCTCTCTGACACCATGCCGGCTCCAGCAAATGCTTCTCCATTTGTCCCTCATGGTAAGTCCTTGGAATGAAAGGTGGCTGTGTTTTGATGTGAGGAAGGTTTGGGGGCTGTGTTGCCACCAATATCAGAAAAGAACACTGCTTCGAAGCGCAAGGAGGATTTTGGTGGCAGAAGCCCTTTGGTGGGGAAAAAACTAATTAACTTGTGAAAACATTCATCTCAGAGAGCATAAATGCTATCTTACCAAGTATCATTTCCCAGAAGTACTAAGTATCCATTTTCTTGCTTCTCTTTAATTTCCAGTTTCTGGTGCTGGAGATATTCGGGAATTAGCATGATATTAATATTTGCAACAATGTCTGAGGAATATTTGCAACCTAAACAATTCATATTACTCTTAGTTTTGTCTATATGTACACCTAGATATAACACAGATGAGGCATAACACTTATTTTATTTATTTATTTATTTTTTTGCGGTACGCGGGCCCCTCACTGCCGCGGCCTCTCTCGCCGCGGAGCACAGGCTCCGGACGCGCAGGCTCAGCGGCCATGGCCCACGGGCCCAGTCGCTCCGCGGCATGCGGGATCCTCCCAGACCGGGGCACGAGCCCGCGTCCCCTGCATCGGCAGGCAGACTCCCAACCACTGCGCCACCAGGGAAGCCCATAACACCTATTTTTTACATGAGCAGCAATCAGATAGACTTTGGATGCTAGAATTACAATGCTTTATTGCAATTTAAAAAGAAAGGATACTTTACTTTTATAAAAAGTCTAGGGCTTTACTTCATTTAGTATGGTAATCTCTAGGTCCATCCATGTTGCTGCAAATGACATTATTTCATTCTTTTTTATGGCTGAGTAGTATTCCATTGTGTCTAGATACACCACATCTTCTTTATTCATTCATCTGTCAGTGGACATTTAGGTTGCTTCCATGTCTTGGCTATTGTAAATAGTGCTGCTATGAACATTGGGGTGCATGTATCTTTTCAAATTATAGTTTTCTCTGGATATATACTTAGAAATTGGATTGCTGGATCATATGGAAACTCTATTTTTAGTTTTTTAAGGAACCTCCATACTGTTTTTCATAGTGGCTGCACCAATTTACCTTTCCACCAACAGTGTAGGAGGGTTCCCTTTTCTCCACACCCTCTCCAGCATCTCTTTGTAGACTTTTAAATGATTGCCGTTCTGACTGGTGTGAGGTGGTACCTCACTGTAGTTTTGATTTGCATTTCCTTTATAATAAGTGATGTTGAGCATCTTTTCATGTGTGTATTGGTCATCTGTACGTCTTCTTTGGAGAAATGTCTGTTTAGGTCTTCTGCCCATTTTTTGATTGGGTTGTTTTTTTTTTGTTATTGAGATATATGAGCTGTTTGTATATTTTGGAAATTAAGCCCTTGTCAGGTGCATCATTTGCAAATATTTTCTCCCATTTTTTGTAGGTTGTCTTTTCATTTTGTTTGTGTTTTTCTTTGCTGTGCGAAAGCCATTTGTTTATTTTTGCTTTTATTTCTATTACCTTGGGTGACTGACCTAAGAAAACATTGTTACAATTTATGTCAGAGAATGTTTTGCCTATGTTCTCTTCTAGGAGTTATATGGTGTCCTGTCTTATATTTAACTCTTAAAACAATTTAGAGTTTATTTTTGTGTGTAGCGTGGGAGAGTGTTCTAACTTCATTGATTTACATGAGGCTGTCTAGCTTTCTGAAAACCACTTGTTGGAGAGACTGTCTTTTCTCCATTGTATATTCTTGCCTCGTTTGTTGAAGATTAATTGACCATAGGTGTGTGGGTTTATTTCTGAGCTCTCTGTTCTGTTTCATTGATCCATATATCTATTTTTGTGCCAATGCCACACTGTTTTGATTACTGTACCTTTGTAGCATTATCTGAAGTCTGGGAGGGTTATGCCTCCAGCTTTGTTCTTTTTCCTCAGGATTGCTTTGGCAATTCTGGGTTTTTATCATTCCATATAAGTTTTAGAATTATTTGTTCTAGTTCTATGAAAAATGTCATGGGTAATTTGGTAGGGATCACCTTAAATCTGTAGATTGCTTTGGGTAGTATGCCACTTTAACAATATTAATTCTTACACTCCAAGAACATGGAATATCTTTCCATTTCTTTGAATCATCTTCAATTTCCTTTTTCAATGTTTTACATTTCTCAGCATATAAGTCTTTCATCTCCTTGGTCAGGTTCATTCCTAAGTATTTTATTTTTTTGATGTAATTTTAAAAGGGATTTTTTTTTTTTTTTTTACTTTCCCTTTCTGATATTTCATTGTTAGTGTAAAGAAATGCAGCAGATTTCTGTATGTTAATCTTGTATCCTGCTACCTTGCTGAATTCATTTATTAGTTCTAGTAGTTTTTGTGTGGAGTGTTTAGGGTTTTCTATGTATACTGTCATGTCGTCTTCACATAATGACAAATTTACCTCTTCTCTTCTGATTTGTATATCTTTTATTTCTTTTTCTTGTCTGATTGCTGTGGCTAGGACTTCCAATACTGTGTTGAATAGAAGTGGTGAGAGTGGGCATCCTTGTCTTGTTTCAGATTTTAGTGAAAGGCTTTCAGGTTTTCACCATTGAGTATTATATTGGCTGTGGGTTTATCATAAATAGCTTTTATTATGTTGACATATGGTTCCTCTATACCCACCTTGGTAAGAGTTTTTTATCATGAATGGATGTTGAATTTTATCAAATGCCTTTTCTGCATCTATTGAGATGATCGTGTGGTTTTTGTCTTTTCTTTTGTTGATGTGGTGTATCACATTGATTGATTTGTGTATGTTGAGCCATTCTTGTGACCCTGGGATGAATCCAACTTGATCGTGGTGTAGGATCTTTTTTATGTGTCGTTGGATTCAGTTTGCTAATATTTTGTTGAGAAAACATACATAATTTTAAAAATAGAAAATATTACTCAGTTCAACTAAATTGTAGCAGAGTCAGAAGTCATGTTGAATAACTTACATTTATGATACTCATTGCTAGACTATCAGAAGAAAACAAGAAACATAAAATTAATGAGACTTTTATTGGTTTTACATCTGTTGTGAAATATGCAGGGTTTGTCTTAACTGAAGACATAGCTTTAAATTTTAGCCACTTATTTGAAAGATTGTTGAGGGTAAGCCTATGATAATTATGCTAACATGGTTGTTAAAGAAAAAGGTAAACAGTTTAGAAATTTAGCTGAAAATACAGAAGCATTCTCTAAAGATTATTTTGAATTTTAACAAAGACAAGCATAGCTTCAGCAGTGCTGATAGCAATGGCATTCCTTAGAACAGCTCAAAGATTATATACATTGTTTTCAAAATATTTTATTGTTATTGCCCAAAGGTGGAACATCTTGATGAAACACATACCAAATCTGACTTTACAAACTCTCTTAGCTCTACAATGGGAATTCTAATGAAATGCTGTTAAAGCAACTAGATTTAATCTAGACAGGATATGAACTACATTAGTAGAATTAAGCAGAACAATATAAGATCCTGAAATAAAAAGCAAATATTGGTCTTTGGTAGAAAGTTAAATTAATTTTGAATTTTCACCATTCAGTTATTTGTTATGAACTTTTGTTTGCTGTAAATAGTGTTATCAAAGATTTATAAAAATAGAAACAAAAACAATCAAAGCCCTGAACCATTTAAAGTTTGGTTATTTCCCTTTTAAAATAATTCTAAAAAAGTATTTAAAAGTTTAGAGAAAAGTGTTATTCTCAAAAAAAAAATAAAAGCTGCATGATAAATATGCAACAAAAGTACAATTCCAGTAAAATATAAGTGAATTCAAACAATGAAAACAAAAACGTTTGCACGAAGGAGAAGATTCATATATATACAATCTGGAAACTGGTTTCTATAGACTATTTTCTGGCCATTCTAGATTAAGGTATTATCTTGATCAGAGAGAAATTTGAACAAATAAACCAACATATTGCTATTTTCCGTTTTCTTTATAATAAGCCAGTCCAGAAAAATTAAAAAAAGAAGAACCTATGAAATCCTGTAATGATCTAGATATTGTAAGAGAAGCTTAAAATGACTATATAAGTGATAACGATTTATATAATGAAATGGAGATATTTTGTATTTCCAATGACAACACTAATTTATCATATATGGCCCCGTTACAGTTGTTTGAGCTTGGTATGTAAAATTTATGATTCATTTCCAATCTAAGTATTGCTTTAAGGGGGCTCCTAGACCCAAGGAGGAGAACACCTGTGTGCGCCTGGCATTGTATCTGATGCCAGACGCTGCCCTTACCTGTGCCTCTTGGTGGTAGTGGGGTGCAGACAGAAGAGGGTCATGGGGAAGCTCATTCAACCCTCAACAGAAACTATTCATCAAGGGTCCTCAATACGCAAAATGGTCTGCCTTTATCTTTCTGGGTCATTCCAGAAGGAGAAAAGCCTGACTTGGTGATGGGAAGGGGAAGAAGTTTCTGTGAGTGAGAAGGGGCTTACCTGGCAGGAGTCTGGGCTGCGGGCTGAGCATGGATGACCCCAGAGATCCGATGAGATGTCCACCACAATTGAATTTCCCATGTGTTTTGGAACACTTCCTATTTCTTATATTTTGGCTCAGCAAACTTGGTGCTGGGAGGTGTACGAAAGCAGCAGGCGTAGCAAATGGCCTGGGTGCAAAACCCTGATCCATCGTGTATTACCTTGTGGCCTCAGGCAAGTTCATGAACCTCTCTAGGCCCTGTTGCCTCCTCACCTATAAAACAGGGCTAATAGTATTCACCTTGCTGGGTTTCCTGTGGCACCCACGTCTTAGGTTTTCCTAGATTGAATGCTGCATCACTGGTGACTAGCACAGTACTTACCACAAGTGCAGCTCAACAAATGGCTGCTGACTGCAAGTGACGATAGAGACACAGCAGGTGTTAGTGGATTATTGGGTCAGACAAACCCAAGGTCAAATCCTAGCTACACTCTCTATTAATTGTGCAAGTTACTTCATTTCTTCCACCTCCCATTCCTTGTCTGTAAAGTGGGGATAATTAGAGAGCATGCCTCATAGGCTGTTGTGATGCTTACGAGAGGAAATGTACGTGTGGTCAGCCATCGAGAGATCCTAGCTGTGATGACTGTAAACAGGCGTGGGGAGCGCATTGAATGTGGCGTCAGGCTGCCGGCACCCAGTTTCCCGATCTGATAAATAACCAGCCCTCTGACTCGGCCATGTCACCTAAACCTAACCTTTCTGAGCCTTGTTTTCTGATCTGTCACATAGAGATGTTGATGCTTCATTGCCTCTGGACCATCGTATAGTTCAGATGAGGTGACATATGGGGAAGTTTGACATCCGTGAAGCACTAACCGAATAGAAAGCATCATTGTACCCTGACCCCTGTTGTGTCAACCGCCTGAGTCCTCCGTGGGCTGTCAGAATCCTTGGTAACGGCCCCTGAAGGCTGAAATTCCTTTCCTTTTAGGAGTTTCTTTTCGTGAGGATCTGCTGCCCCCTGGTGGGTGATATCACCATGTTGCAAACAATTTTCTTGGAAAAGATTAGGGGAGCCTGGCTCAGGACCTTTAGGGAAGCTACAACTTTCCGGCTGTTACCTGGAGCACAGAATCCCCCAGCCCCTGGTATCTGTCTGAGGCCGCAGAGCTGCTTTGCAGGTTGGAGGCCATAGCGCATCTGGAAGTGTCAGCTATGACTGGCTGGTCCGTGGCCCACCTTCTAGTCCAGGCTAAGTGTGGACACACTCACACAGAGGGTGGAATATTCTCCCAGTTTTCTTCTCAGGGAGAGGAGAAGAGAAGCTTGGGCAGCCAAAACTCAGCCTGAGGATGGGGTGGGATAAAACTTCAGCTCCTGGGGAGAGGCCTTTGCTGAACCCGCTAGAGGCCTGGGGTCCAAGTGGAATTTCTTTTGAAAATTTCTCTGCAGAAGGCAGTTTGACATATGAAGCGCTTAGATTCGTGGATCCGGTTGCCTGGGTTCAAATCCTGAGTCCTCCAAACAAAATGCTTCTCTAAGCCTCTAGGAGGAGGGACCAACTTGCAGACGGAAAGCAGGAAGGATGCTCTTCTGTGTGGGAGGAGAAGGGGTCCTCCACCTCCGAGCCTTAGACTTAAGGGCTTGCAGCTCTAGCTTTTTAAAAACTGAAGATGCTCAGCCCTGGGCAGCTCCTCCCTCCCTCCCTCCCTCCCTCCGCCCTTCAGCCCCCGGCTGTGGGCAACAACAAGCTACAGTGTGTGTCCCTGTGGCAGGACTGGTGAGGCAGACAGATGTGGAGAGGAACGAAGGCAGTGGACAGAAGCATTTGCTTAGAAGCCCCCTGTTGAGCATAGACAAGCAGGTGGTGTCAGCAGGCCTGCAGCTGCCCGCTCACCCTGCGGGGATCACTGCTTTGTCCTCTAAAGGCCCCACCCTCTGCTCTCACAGCCTGCGCCCAGCACTTGGTGTACACTCTTGCCTGGATGGGATGGAGACGGCAATAACAGAGTGGCTTCCACTGTGGAGGGAGCCGGGCTGAGGCCTGCCTTCCCCAGAGGAAGAGACCCTCCAGGTGGAAGCCTTGCATCCGCTCTACGTCCCAGTGCTTTGCAGGACCTGTGTCTCTAGATTGCATGCAGGCTTCTGCTGCCCGTGCTTCCCCAGCACCGGGGCCAGGAGGACACTGGTGTCACCTGCTCCCAGTGCAGAGAAATCTTTCTGCACAGGAGCCTGTGGCCTGACAGGCAGCAAGGGAGTCTCGTGGCCACACTGCTGTGTCCTCTGCAGCCGATGGAGGCCTTGAGGGCCTGGCTGCTGTGCTCCGAACACCTCATGGCCCTGTCATTCTTCTGCCAGGAGGGGGGACAGAGAGGTGATGTTCAGCTTTTCTGCCTTTGTGAGACTTATTTTTTTATACCCACAGAGGACAATTTACTAGCCCTTGATCCAATTATGAAAGTGTCCTATGTTTTATTGCCAAAATATTGGCAAAGCCAAGGGTGGAGCGTGGGAACAAGAAACTCAAAACCAAGTATAATCTCCCCACTCACAAATAATCAATGTCAAGATTCAAAGATTTTTGTTTTATTAAAAAAATGTTAGAAGTGTAGAGAACTGGAAAGAATGATAGAATGAATACCTATATTCCTTTCACTAGATTTACCAGTTATTACCACCTGCCGTATTTCCTTCAGATCCTGTTCTCTACATTTTTTTGTGTGTGCAGAAATGATAACATTTCACTTTCAAATATCTAGCAGGCATTTTGTAAAAGTAAAAAACTTCTCATCACAGCTGAAAAATAATTAACAATTTTACAATATCATCTAACCTACATTCTATATTCAAAGTTTCAAATTTCTCCAATTGTCTTCAAAATGTCTTTTATATCTGTGTGTGCGTGTGTTTGTGTGTGTTTTAAACCTAAGCGCTATGCAATGTATTGAGTCGTTATGTTGTTAGTGTCTTTTCATCTAAAACAGCCCATCTTCCTTGCCTTAAACATTTTCATGATATTGACTTTTTTGAAGAGTCCAGGCAGGTTGTGTTGTAGGATGTCCTACAACTGGAGTTGTCAGATTGTGTGCTCATGGGATTCAGGTTAGACATTTTGGCGAGAATACTTCATTGGTGATACTGTATTGCTTCTTGTTGCGTCATCTCAAGAGCTTCCTGATGTCGGGTTATATCACGGCCTTTAAATGCTGCTTGTGCATCTGAATCACCTGGGGGAGCGTTTGTCTAATACAGATTCTTGGGCTTTGCACCTGGAGTTTCAGTATCATTGGTCTGTGTTTGCTCGGCACATTTGCATCGTTTAAAACTTCACAGGGATTCTGCTGGGTGGCCAGGTTGAAACCAGTGAGGGCACAGCCTTCCAGTCTCTCTCTCTTTTGGGAATTAACACCACCCATCCACGCCCTGCAAAGCCTCCCTTCCAAACCGACAGAACTGGAGCAGGGCTTCCAAATCCCCTGCCTCTTCATCAGCCCAACCTCCTCCCACCTCCTGTGGGATCGCCAGAGATGACTCACCCCAGGCCCTTTGCTGGGACGCAGACTCAGGGGCTGGGATGGACCTTGCCCTCACTCTGGGGTATGGGTGGTGGTGGGTGTGACCGTGGGTGGGGCCCATGTCAAGGAAACTGGAAGGAACTCTCCCTGAGGATGGGAGGGGCAGTGTGCTCCACCTACCCCTTGGGGTGAGAAGGAGGGAGCTTATGTGATCTGAGCCCCTGGATTTTCTTCCCACGGCTGGAGTGACATTTCTGGAAAGATCGGACTGACTGAAATTAGGAATTTGAAGATACTCAGCATTCCCTCTTCCTGTTGCAGCAGATTAGCCACTGACAATTCCCACTCCCTCAACATTTGTGTACACACACACATACACTGAGGGCTGTGCCTGAGCTGAAGCAAAGCTGGGTTCTGGACAGACGCCCCCACTGGCTGCTCCCAGCATCCTCCCCTCTCCTGCATCTTCTCCCCTCTGCCAAAGGGGTCTGCACACACACACACACACACACACACACACACACACACACACACACTCAATCAAGAGGTGCAGAGTGGAATGGCAGGGGAGGAGCTGCAGGGGGATGAAGACAGGTGAAGACAGAATCCAGCAAGTGTGACAGTGTGCTTTAGGCTGAAAAATCCAGCTGATCAACCGTGAGTTAAACCATGGTGGTAACAAAAGGCCGATGGCTGTGCTAGGCTAGTAGGCTAAGTTAGGCAGGATTCAGTGGCTGGCTGTGCCCCAGTCAGGTACCTCCCTGGGTACCTTGTGCAGTAACCACTTGGAGGTCTCACAGTCAGCAGCGGAGCACTCAAAGGTACCGTGAATAATTGAATGCCTGAGAAACTGTGGTCCCAGGGAGCTGGGGATCCTTATGTGGGGACAGCAGACCAGACGGGGCTCAGCCTTGTCCCTGCAGCATCACTCTGTCTCCAGCTGGAGGTTGTGATGAGCGCTGGCTGGCTGGAACCCGACTGGATCCTGGGAGAGAAACCACTTCTAATCCTCCTGAGGATCAACAGTCTGTCTGCTTGGTGCTTCTGACCTGGAAGCAGGAAGCCTCTCGTGGGGTCGGGTTGGCTGGAGGTAGGCACATCCGGCTAGGCAAGGAGCCGGAGCCCCTGCGATGGAGGGGCTGGGGCGGAGGAGGAAGCTGTGATTGTTTATAGCATTCCTGTAGCTCTTACCTGCCCACAGCTGCCTTTCCTGCCTCACATCCAAGGCCAGCTGCACGACACCCCTCACATGCATGGATGCCTTTGGAAATACCACATTCCAAAAAGAAACTTCAGAATACACTGCCTTGTCATGTATTCACATACATGCATTCACACGTGCACATACCATATACATGTACAAATGTGCGCATATGAGTTAGGACTCAGGGCCAAGGCAGGTCTGGTCCCTACTCTGCTACTTACTAGCTGTGTAGCATTGGGCAAGTTGCTTTACCTCTCTGGGCTACAGTTGCCTTCTCTGAGAGAGAGTGAAGTGAGGTGGTCTCTGAGAGCAGAGGATGTACGAGGGGGATGAAAAGTAGGGATCATCTTCTTCCATCCCTTCATTTTACAGATGCACAATCACAGTAGAAGGAGCTCAGAGGCTATGTCATCCACCCCTTCCTTAGAACACTGGGAGAAGTGAGGCCCAGATAGGGAAAGGAAGTGACTTGTCCTGGGGTACTTTAAAAAAAAAAAAAAATTAATTAATTAATTTTTGGCTGCCTTGGTCTTCGTTGCTGCATGCAGGCTTTTTCTAGTAGCGGTGCGTGGGCTTCTCATTGCGGTGGCTTCTCTTGTTGCGGAGCACGGGCTCTAGGTGAGTGGGCTTCAGTAGTTGTGGTACGTGGGCTCAGCAGTTGTGGCTCACGGACTTTGGAGCTCAGGCTCAGTACTTGCGGTGCATGGGCTTAGTTGCTCCGCGGCATGTGGGATCTTCCCGGACCAGGGCTCGAACCCGTGTCCCCTGCATTGGCAGGTGGATTCCAACTTCTCCAAAACCAAACTGGAGAGGAGGAAGATGGTGGGTAAGCAGTGAAGAAATGGGAACGCATGAGGTGACAAAGCCAGCCTTGGTCATTCGGGGGTTGGAATGGCAGGAGGCGTGAGACTGTGGGTGTTGGCAGGCTGTCTCTGCAGCTAGGAGACTACAGGAGAGAAGTTCTGTGTGTGTGTGTTTGGGGACACAGAGGCAGTGTTTGGTATGTACGGCTGCTAAGGGTGTAACTGTGAGCTTGGGCAAGTGGCTGGTATTGCTGTTTCAAATTGCTTGAGGTCAAAGCTTCAACCCTTTAAAATAGTTTTGTCAATGACCTGAAAGAACTGAGTCCACATTTTGTGTTTTTGGTGGATTTTTAGTCTGAGACACCTAGCTCAAACAAGAAGGTTTAATCTAGAGGTTCCCTGAGTGGTTTCATGGAGTGTTACTGTATTCCATGGAGTGGTCGGGGCGGTGGGGGAGGGGATGTTTGGAAAATGCTGGGGTTGACCAAGGCGTTGAGGCTTCTTTACTAAGTGTAAGTCTTCTTAGAGCCTTAAAGCTTTGTGAGTCTCCAGGTGAGGGCCTGCTGTGAAGCACCCCTCAAGCTGCTGGACCATGAATCCTTTTCCTTGGGGCTTAGCATCTCAGGAAGCCAGAATTTTATGGACCCCCGTTTAGGAAACATTGTTTGAGTCCTAGGCATTTTTTAAGCCATAAAAATAAAGAAAAAAAACAACCTTCTTATTGTTAGTATGAAAAACTTAACTCATGCCATTGATTTCAAGCAACATTTAAAAAGACTGTATTCAAAGATGATGATTTTAAGTAAATATAAAGACTGATTATTTTTTCAGTGATTCGTAACATTTGTGATGAGACAGCATAGGACTCGTTCCTTGCGTTCTTCTGATTGAGCAGTTTTATGCTCGATGTCTGTTCTCTTATTTGACTTGGAAATTTAACATACATGTGTAACTTAAACGCTCAGGCTAGCATTTGTTCTATTCTGCCCAAACAACTCGAGGACTTGAACTTGGCCTGACTCCAATCTTCCCTCCTGACCTATATGCCATTGTTGTCCAACATCTTAGCTCTGTCTTCTGTTTGGAAGCCCCCCAATTAGACATTACGACTACTGTTTTATACATCAGTGTTTATATAGATTTGTTCATGTGCTAACAACTTACCTTGCTTTCCTCATTCCTTCTTGCATTGCAGACGTTAAAGTTTTCTTATTGAGGGTCTGTTGGTAACAAGCTGTGCTTTGTTTTGTCTACAAATTTCTTTAAATCACTTTATTCTTGAAGGATGGTTTTGTTTGGTATTAAATCGAGGTGGATGGTTTCTATCTCCAAAGTTTATTCCCTTCATCTATTAGATGTGGACAGTAAATATCTTCCTTAATGACCACATCAGGAGGTTCTTGGGAGGACCATTTGGCATAACAACTAAAAAGCTTTAAGCAATAAATGTCAGATTTTCTGTTTGTCCTCTGCTCCATAAGGAAACTTTGAAAGTTGTGTAAGACAGAGCTAACTTTCTCAGCAAACAGGCTCTTTGCCAAATTGTCCTGCACAGTGTTTCTCAACCTTGTTTTCATTATTGTCCTTGTAAGGAGACTTCTTAGGTATTTTTTCCTAATGACTTCTCCATCATAAAATTTAATACTACAGATATAATGATATCTCTTATGTACTGTATGTAAATCTGTGCTTTATACACAAGAAGAGTAAAGCTTTTTTTGCCCTGCCCCCTCCCCCCACCCAGTCCCTTTTTTGCTCCCTTTGGGGTCATATCACCTTCGTAGAGAATACATGTCCTAGTGGCATTAGAAAATGAACAGCATTTTCAAGCCACAGCATTGCCTAAGCGTGAAAGGATCAGGCTTTGGAACTGGATAGACCTGAGATTGAACTCCTGCTCTGGCACTGACTAGCTGCATGTGTCGCATTGGGCAAGTTACTGAACTTCTCTAAGCCTGTTTTAGAACTGAAATACGGTGACAGTAATTAAGTGAGCATTTAGTATCAGACCTGTAATATGGTAACAGTTTAATAAATGTTAGTTATTAACTAACATTTCCAAATGAGTTTGCATTCCTTAACACTTTTCTTTTGTCATTTTATTATAAAAACAACACACACGTTTTTAACATATGTAGCATGAAGGAAAAATAAGTTATCTAATTCCATCTCTCCCCCTCTCCAGACCCAACCCCCCAGACTGTAAGGGAGACCCCACAGGAGGAAGAGCCTGTGGAGGTGCCTGGCTCAGTGGTCCAGAGCTCTCCCTGAGGGGCTTAAGGGGGAACCCTGGGGCTGGGGAGGCAGACAGAGGTCCTGGCAGACAGGTTCTCAGGGCAGCTATGCAGAGGCCACCACCAATGTCCAGCTACCTCTGAACACACTGGAGGAAGTTCCCCAAATGTCTGAAAGAAGTAGCCTGAAGACCTTTACCTTTCTCTAGGAGAGTGGTTCTCAAAATGTGGTCCCCCAGGGCTTCCCTGGTGGCGCAGTTGTTGAGAGTCCGCCTGCCGATGCAGGGGACACGGGCTCCTGCCCCGGTCTGGGAAGATCCCACATGCCGCGGAGCAGCTGGGCCCTTGAGCCATGGCCGCTGAGCCTGCGCGTCCGGAGCCTGTGCTCCGCAACGGGAGAGGCCACAACAGTGAGAGGCCCGCGTACCGCAAAAAAAGAAAAAAAAAAATATTGTGGTCCCTGGACTGGCAGCATCAGCATTACTGGAGAATTTATTAAAGCTTCAAATATTTGGGCCCCCACCCAGATCCACTGAATCAGAAACTCTGGGTTTGGAGCCCAATTTGTATTTTAACAAGCCCTCCAGGTAATTCTGAGTTTGAGAACCATTGCTCTGGAACAAGTGTTCCCTCCCACAGTGTCTCCTGGAGGGCAGGATTGCAAAAGGTCTGCTAAGGGAGGGGCTGGCTGAATCCCTCCTAAGGAGAAACAGGGGTTGGAAGTTTAGAAGGCTTTGAGCCAGAAGCCAACTGTGAATGCTTGAACATTCCTCTGAGACTTCTAATGCTGCTGGATTCTGTTCAAAAGAAGCTGTTACTTAGAGCTCAGTTTGGAGCTTGAACTGAACACAGTCACTGACAAATATGTACAGGAGTGTGCCTGTGTGTTGAGAATCTTTTTCTGCAGAATGCTGTTTTCTTTCTACATGAAACTAGGACGTCAAGGCCATGCCAATGTGTGGTTTAGGCAGAGGGTACATTGTATGTTTTGTCCCAAAGTGTTCCATGAACCCAAGGTTAATTTTGTGCTGGTCAACCTGACCCAGTCAGAAGAATGTTCCAAGTTTATCTAAAGTTAAGGTAGTTGAACCAATAATAGACTTTAGTTCCTCTGCTTTGTTGTTAAAAAGAAAAAAAAAAAATCAGTGGGATATAAGCTGCTTTCCTTCCACCAACCCTTAAACCTTGGGGCAGAGAGAGTGGTCCGTGAGGAATTAGGCCAGGGTACATATAACAGGAAACCCCAAATGGCAGTGGCTTATACACATAAGGGTTTTATTTTCTCACATCAAAGAAGTCTGGTTGTAGGCAGTTCAAGGTCCATGGTTATCAAGATTCAGTCTCCTGGGACTTCCCTGGTTGTGCAGTGGTTAAGAAAACACCTGCCAATGCAGGGGACAAGGGTTCAAGCCCTGGTCCGGGAAGATCCCACATGCCGCAGAGCAACTAAGCCCATGCGCTACAACAACTGAGCCTGTGCTCTGGAGCCCCCAAGCCACAGCTACTGAGCCCGCGTGCCACAACTACTGAAGTCTGCGCTCCTAGAGCCCATGCTCCGCAACAAGAGAAGCCACCGTAATGAGAAGCCCGCGCACCGCAACGGAGAGTAGCCCCCACTCGCCGCAACTAGAGAAAGCCCGTGCACAGCAACAAGGACCCAATGCAGCCAAAAATAAATAAAATAAAATAAATAAATTTATATAAAAAAAGATTCAGGCTCCTTGTATATTTCTGCCCCGTCATCCTAGCTTGTGACTGCCATCCTCAGTGAAGGTCACCTCATTCCTAGAAAGCAGGACTGAGGAAGGGGGAAAGGAGGAGGAGAGGTAAAGAACGGGAAAACAAAAGGGGGCCAGGGCTGCCTTCACTGTGCCTCCCAGGAAGCCCACACAGAACTATCTCTTACATCTCATTGGCCAGAAAACTAGTTGCAAAGGCATCTGGGAAATGTAGTTTTATTTCCAAAGGCAATGATCCCAGCTGTAAATCAGAGTTCTGTTACTAAGGAGGAAAGTGGACTGGATAGTGCGGTAAGCAGATAATAGCTTGTGCCCTATGTGAGACTGCTTCTGTTGATGTACAGGATCTTCCAGGGGCTGAGGAAAGAGCACTTTATAAGGGCCGAGACTTGGCCACAGCCTTGAGATATTCTGAGACACAATCCTGTTTCTCAGCTTCTTGCAGGAGGGTGGAGAGGGGGCTCCCGTGCTGAGCTGTGCTCCAGGACCATCTCCATCCATCCCCAAGGGGCAAGTGCAGGGTTTTGGCCTCTCCCTCTCCTCATTCCCTGACAGCTTTGTATGCGATGCTTGCGTGCCCCCTTCCTGCATTTACGTATCCTGGATCCTCACTCTTCTTGCTCTGTTTCTATTTGGCAAATGTAGAGACTGAGGCTCAGGGAATGTAAGCAACTTTCCTGGCTGCAGAGCCACATTTTAGAACCGGATGTCTCAGGGTCTCCTATGTCATGATGAGTGCCAACGACCTTCTTGTACTCCTTTTATCTCCTAGCTGAGCCTGATCCCTTAGAAAAAGCTGGGCTGGGAACTCTGCCAGGATTTCTGGGGAGCTTTAATGGGATAATGGTGCATCTGACAATAGGACAAGACAGTGTGTCTTCTTTTTGGAGGTGGTGGTGGAGAGGTTACAGTTAAATAAGTTCTTAGGGGGCAAAATGTTCGAGGGATCTGGATGGGGTAGATATAAGGGCAGAGGTGCTGAGAAACCTTTAGCTTTGGGGAGGGGCTGTCTGAGAGAACCCTTCTGACAATACTACTGAAGGGTAAAGTCATCATCAGCCCTTTCCAGCCCTATGTGGGCATCCTCTCTGGATCCTTTCCTCACTGGGAGGAAGGACTCTCATCCCACAGTTTGCTGGAGAGTGGTTTGGGAGAAATTTGGAGCCAGGTGGAAACTCTTGATCATAACGATTTCAGTTCCTGGTGACTTGAGTCTTTGGGCCTGGATACTGCTCAGAGTTTGAGCAATCAAAGCCTTGGGGCTTGAGGGAGACTCAACAGAATTTGGCTTTAAAAATTAGAACGTGTGACAACAGGGGAATGGTTAGATGAATTCAGGTATGAAAGACCGTGTGGTAATTAAAGAAAAATAGGGATATAGACATAAAAACATCTCTGAGATGTACTGTAAAGTGAAGGAAAGTTGTAGAATAAATTTAAACATACACTAATAAAGAGCCTTCTTCCAAATGCACATGCATGAAACTGTACCAAAAAGGTGCTTTGGGATTCCCACAAACCAGTAAGTGCCCTGAGTCTCACAGGGTTGCTATGAGTGTTAAATGAGATAATATACAAATGTGCTTTGCAAAAGTTAAAGTGGGAGACAAGTGTAAGGTAGAGGATATGAAACTATACTGTGCCATTCCATTCTTGCCCTTGCTACCAAACTGAATTTGGAATAAGGAAGAAAGGAGAAAACTGAGAGCTTGTTATAGAACAGAGACTGTTCTCAGCACTTCTCATGCATTGCTTGCATGCACTACAACCCTATGAAGCAGGTATTATTATCATCCCCACGTCACCTGAGGAACTAAAGAATTTTAAGGTAATTTCCACATTCAGCTAGCAAGTTGCAGTCGGAGCTTCAGAGTGCTGTTGTCAGTTGTGATAACATGTTGAAATACCTTATACATATGTATGTTTTTACCATACGCTTCTTGCAGCAGTTTTGAGGAAGCCAAGATTTAAACCTCCAAGAATGAGTATGTGAAACTGATTCTAAACACTACTGAGTACTTACAGGCTTGTGCCAGGCAAAGGAATAACAGGAGCTAACATTTTCTGAGCATTTGCTGTGTGCAAGACACTCTTCTAAGTGCTTTACAAGTATTAATTTAATGCACACACTTTAGGTAGGAGGTACTATTACCCCAGTTTAACAGTTGAGAAAAGTGCTGCACAGAGGGTTTAAATAACTTGCCCAATGCAAAGATGGTTGAAATCTGGTCTCCACCCTCAGATCAATATGGGAGTAATAAATAATAAAACAGTGCAGTAAATGCTGCAATGTTATATTTACAAAGTTCTAAAGGCGCTCAGAGAGGACCAATCCCTGCAAGGAGAAGATGTGACATTTTGTGTGGGATCCTGGAAGGTGGAAGTGAGCGAGATTAGAGCAGGGGTGACTGCACGTGGAAGGCCCTGGAACTGACTCAGTGAGGCCCCCAATCTAAAGTCCTGGGTCAGAACCGAGTCGGGTGCCTACTGCAGCGCCGGCAAAGAAACGTGGCACCCGCTGTCTGAGGCTACTCTCCTGCAGATTCCCACCCCAGAAAACAGCACATCCCTGCGGGGGCGGGGCTCAGCTTCTGCTTCAGGCTCCCGCCACAAGCAGCCCCGCCTCACCTTGGACCACGTGATCGGCAAGGGGCAAACTGCGCTCCTGATAGGCTGAAATGGTAAGGGACCGTCTTGGAACGTAGAGCGATGATTGGTGGATAGGATAAACATGTAAGGGGGCTATCAGGATTGGTTGCCGCCTTCTCCGCCGTGGGAG
The DNA here is from genome assembly GCF_949774975.1 of Lagenorhynchus albirostris. NCBI lineage: Eukaryota > Metazoa > Chordata > Mammalia > Artiodactyla > Delphinidae > Lagenorhynchus > Lagenorhynchus albirostris. The sequence goes on from NC_083107.1 coordinate 55,744,381, forward strand.
GGCCGGGCAGAGACGCTTCTCGTAGAGAGTTTTTCGGGTTAAAATGTCTGGAGCCTTCTATTCCCGCTACAGACTCCTGTGGAGACTTCCCGCCAGGTGTGCGTCACTTTACATCTTTGGAAACCAGCTGTCTCTTAAGAAAATTATCCAGTCGTTCTCCACAGCTGTTCCCGCGGTGAGCGCTACTCCGTCAGCGGAGCTTCTGATTGGCTGCTGTGGGATGGGGCGGGCTAGACAGGAGCCCGGCTTCCCGGCGTTCTCTCCAGCCCAGGGAGGACAGCGCTCCCAGGTGGTTTTCTGGCGCTATTGCCACCCGAAGTCCGCGCTTGGCTTGCTTGGCTTGCTTGGCTCCCACAGCCAAAGCTTTTTGACCTAGAAAGAGAAAGACCTAGACTCGAACAGATAACCAGCTATGCTGGGTGAGAGTGTGGACTCCCAGGGCTGACTGCCTGTGCTCGGCTTCAGCGTTACACTTTAGTCAGAAAGAAAGTTTCCTTTCTTTCTTGCCTGGGTGTCATCTATAAAATAGGTATAATAATAATACCTACCTCAGGGGATTGCTGTGAAGTTTCAATTAATATGCTTAAGGTTCCCACAGTGCCAGGCACATAATAGGTGCATAATAGCTGGTGGAGATCTGTGAAAGAGTTATGTGGAGTTTGAAAGACCAGCCATTATTTCCCAGATTACTCTCTTTCTCTGTCTCTATCTCTGTCTGTGTCTCTCTCAGTTTCCACATCTGTAAATGGGACTAACAGCGGCACCTGCTTAATGAAATTGTGGATTAATTGAGATAATACTGGAAAAAATACCCAATATATAGTAGTCGGTAAATGTTGGCTTCTATTATTATTATCATTTAACTGTTATGATTACTGTTTCCATTCTTCCTCCCCCAGGCAAAAGGTCACTTCAGCCCGAGTTGGCCCCTCCGAAAGAGGAATAGTAGTTTACTTTGCCTGGAATTAAGAGTCTATAAATCTATGACATTCAGTTGTTTGAAGACCAGACTTGGAAAATCTGTACACCCCTGTCCTGCCCATCATTTCCCTCACTATTTTAGGCACTGTCTTCTTAAGCCCCAGTTGATACCTGAGAAGAGCATAACATTATAATCATTAACTCCTGGGTGCAGGATTTGTTTATTGGACTATCTTTTACGTTGACCCTAGTGTTGAACAGTATTTTGAGGGCAGGGACCACAGAATGACATGTGCTGATGGCGTAAGATAAGGTGTCAGGGGTCTGAAGGACCTAAGTCAACATATGCTCTAGGGTGAGCCTGTGATTGGGACCAGGGATGGTGAAGTGTGTGGTGGTGGTTGGGTGCAGGGCAGCCTGGAATCCTTGTGAGTCATGGGAAGAGCACTGGACTCAAACTCCGAGATTTGAACTCTGGATACAACTTAATCTCTCTGGCTGTGACTTTGGACGAGGCACTTATATTTTCTGAGGATGAGTTTCGTAGTTAGTAAGATAAAAATGTATTCTCTTGATTGGTGCCTGGCACATAACAAGCAATCTATAAATACTAGTAATTGTTGTTGCTATTATTGTTATTAATTCATCTTCAAAAATATGTTGAGGATTATGGGAAAACACAGTCTATTAAGTTTTTATATACCAAGAATCATGGGTACCCGAGATCACCCAATGAGCAGTTGGGACTTTGGCAAGGGTAGTCCACTTTTCCTTTTCCAATTTCTACTTGTTATCTCCTCTTTTGTCTCTATTAAAAAAATCTATCTAGCAGGGGAAGTCACATAAGTGACCCAGTTTAATGAGGTTGTCATAATTCCTTGGATGCCTCCCTCCCCTACTGTAAATCTGACCAGCTCCCATCATCTGCCCCAGATACTCCCTTCCCTTTTGGCCTATAAGATGGGGCTCTAGTTAGAGCTTAGGCCCTGTGCATGGTGACCTCCATGTACCTTGGCAGCCCCAGGACCCTGGAGGTCTTCTTGGGGTGAATGGCTTAGTAATGGGAAGCCCAAAGTTTGCGGTGGTACTGCTGGGAGCAGGTGTGATGGGGGTGGGTGGGTAGGACAGTTGACATCCTCTCCAGTCATCCTATTCCGCTCACTCTGGGGTGCTATATCTCTCCCATTCTGAAGATGTATGTAGAGCTATTTCTCAGTTAAAAATAAAATAGAGGCAGAATAGTGGAAAAATCTGGGGCCTTTGTGTTGGGCACAAAATTACATTTGAATCTAGTCCTTTACTGTGTGATCTCAGAGGAGTTGCTTATTTTCATAGTTTTCTTATTTATACAGTGAGAGATAATTGGAATACTACTAGCAGCAAAAAGGAATGAAGTATTGACAAATGGAGTAACATGGATGAATCTCAAGGTAATCATGCTGAGTGTAAGATGGCAGATAAAGAGTATACACCGTCTGGTCTTATTTATATAAAATTCTAGAAAATGCACACTAGTCTATAGCATCAGAAAGCAGCCCAGTGGTTGTCTGGGGACAGTGAACTGGAAACGGGTGGAGGGAGGATTACAAAGGGCACAAGGAAGCTTATGGAGATGGTGGTTTCACAGGTGTATACATATATCAAAACCTATTACATTGCATACTTTAAGTGCAGTTTATTGTATGTCAGTTCCTCAATAAGCTTATCAGAATGGGGATAATAAAACCTACTCATAAATAGTTGTGATGTTTTAATGAAGAAAACATGCTAAAATGCCAGGAATTGCTAAAGCAATCAATAAAGGGCATTTTTATTCTCCCCCATTTTCACATATTTTAAAGAACAATATCAAAGCATTAGCTTTAGCATCATATATTTATCTGACAAGGCCTATAAGTGGGCACCAACACTTCAAGTAATACAGGGTACATTTTTTTCCTGCTGTTTTGGGGGTCATGGGTATATATATTATATAAGGATTAAATGAGACAATCATGAGAGGAACTTTGAGCAGTGCTGAGCATGTAGTAAACACTCAATATGTTTTGGTTTTTTTTGACTACTGTTAATCATTATTACAGACTTGATGGATGGCACAGAGTGAGTGATCAGTAAATAATGGCGTAATTACAGTTATTTTGTTGCTATATTGGACAGACAGGAAAGACTTGCTAAAAGATCAAGGAAGTTAATTTCAAAAAAGGGTTTGCCTTTCCTGAGACTCCTTGATGGGGTTAGATTTTTGTATTTGGTGACAAATTGTGACATGTACCATCTGGAAGAAATTTGGTTAATGCCCTTTTCAGGAATATAATAACTCATCATGACTGTTAATAAGATAATATTGCAAGTTTTTGATGTATTCACAGTGATCAGTGAGTTCAGGTGGGAATAAATGGTCCCTGGTCCTAACAAAGTGGTACTAAAATTTGGGAGACATATCTTAGTGTCAGACATAAGCAGCTCCTGAGAAACTCGTCAAAATGCAGATTTGTGAGGCCTACCCATAAAGATTCTGACTCGGTGATTCTGGGATGGGCTAGGAAGTTGGATTTTATTATGCATACCCAGTTGATTTTGATACAGGTATGCTGTAGACCATACTTTGTGAAGCACTCTCTAAGACATTTGAGACCTTGGACAGCGGTGATGCTAGCTCAAGATTTTCAGGACGCAGGACAGCTCCCAGCATCTCCAGCCCCGTACACAGTGGGAAATGAACTTCAATTCTCTATGGCAGCGGTCCCCAACCTTTTTGGTACCAGGGACCAGTTTCGTGGGAGACAATGTTCCCACGGACCGGGGGCGGGGGTGGTTCAGGCGGTAATGCGAGTGACGGGGAGCGACGGGGAGCGGCAGACGAAGCTCTACTCGCTTGACCGCTGCTCACCTCCTGCTGTGTGGCCTGGTTCCTAACAGGCCGTGGGCCAGTACTGGCCCGTGGCCTGGGGGTTGGGGACCCCTGCTCTATGGGGCTTGCCCATTTTCCTAGAGAATTAAAAAGCCCAGGTCTCTAAAGACTGCACTTTGGGAAACGAAAAGTTCTGGTTCCTGGTAGCAAATAAGGAGAAGGGGTACCTGGTACACCCTGTAGTAGAAAATATTGTAAGTCGAGGGTGCTTAACTTGGGAACTTTGGGGCAGTTGGGGTACAGGTAGTCTTCAGAGGATCTGAGACCTTCCTGAGCTTGTATGCAAAATTGTGAGGAGGATTGTGGACATATATTTTAGTGGGTGGGGAAATTAACATGGTCTCCATTTGAGGATGGAAATATTCTGGATCAATGAATATTTGTACTTTTATGTACAATTTATGTACTTTGATAGACCTCTTAAAATTTGTGTGGGTGACTAGAGAATTTTATTTAAGTTCCTCCTGGTTATTCAAGTACCTAACAACTATCTCTATCACTTCAGCTATGACAACATCAATAAAAACAAGCATACGCTCAATCCCTGAAGGCATCCAACTCTGGCATTTCAAGTCATAACTTGAAGTACTCTCAAGTGTTGTGATGGAGGTCCATTAAAATGGGTACAGAATTGGATAGATCTCATCTTGGCTAATCTGGAAACTTTACATTACTAAAATACTGTCTTATTATAGGCCACGGTTAATGTGGGAAATGAGGTTGTTGGGTGATGAAGGAGTTTTTTTTCTATATATCATTTGATCTTTAAGTGTTCTTATCCTTGATGGGTTTACAAGTAGACAAGTCAGTGGTTATGGAGTGTTGAGTTAGCTAATATTTGCAGCAGGTCAGACTATTTCTATAGACAAGGTGATGGCTATTAACAAAATTTCACTTAAAATACATTCCCAAAGGCAACCTTTAATAGTAAGCAAACCATCCCACATTCATCATCTGTGGCCTGTCTGATGGTAGTCTGTGGCTTAATATTCTAATATACATAATATATGTAAAGAGAAAGTCATTCTCTCAAAGGTATAGCTGATTTGAATGATGTGTCCTGAAAGCTGTTGTTTTTTGACTAGGAGAAGACTCTCTTGAGTCAGTGCCAATAAAACTTGAGCCACTCCCGTGGTAGAGAGGAGGGAGTGGAGCTATTAGTATGCTTCAGGAGACTAAGGGTATGCATTTGGGGGGCAGTTCGTGTCCATGACCCTGACCTTTTTCTTTCTGTGAGGAATAATGAGACAGAAATGATTGACTCAAGGCTCTTAGCAACTCAGCAAACCTTCTGAACTATCTGTGCTAATTTCAGAGTAAAGATAACCCAGATAGTTTCTTTTCTTGGCTTCTGTGACACCAGCTTCTCAGGTTTGATTCCCTCCCTCCAGTCTCCCTGGATGCTCCCTTTTAATCTCTTCTCTGGCTCCACCTTCTTTGTTTGACCTCCAGGCTCTTTCCTGGGTCCTCTTCTCTAGCTACCCTGTCTTCCTGGTGGATTTCATTAGTCCCATTATGTTAATACCATCTATATGCAGATGACTTCCAAATGTTAGTCTCCAGTCTTGACCTTTCCTTGCGCTGCAGGCTCAAAAATAAAACTGCCTACTTGATGTCAGACTGCCTCCCTGACTTGGAGGTCTGATAGGCATTTTAAATGTCATGGGCCCAAGCAGAACTCTTTATTCTCATCTTTTCCCTCTCCCTATACTGTTCTTCTCCCGGTCTCTTCTTGGAAAATGGCATCACCTTTTCCTACTTTTTAAGATAAAAACCTGGGGGTGGCTCCATTCTTTTCCTCACTTGTCCCATCCAGTTAATCAGTTCTATCTCCAAGATACGTCTCCAGTATATTCACTTCTTTCCATTTCTATAACTATCTCGTTCAGGTTAAACAATCAACATCTCTCATCTGGACTTAAAAAAATTATTTATTTTTGGCTGCGTTGGGTCTTCATTGCTGTGTGCAGGCTTTCTCTAGTTGTGGCAAGTGGGGTCTACTCTTTGTTGTGGTGCGTGGGCTTCTCATTGCGCTGGCTTCTCTTATTGCAGAGCACGGGTTCTAGACGTGTGGGCTTCAGTAGTTGTGGCACACGGGCTCAGTAGTTGTGGCTCGCGGGCTCTAGAGCGCAGGCTCAGTAGTTGTGGCACATGGCTTAGTTGCTCCGCGGCATGTGGGATCTTCCCGGACCGGGGAGCAAACCCGTGTCCCCTGCATTAGGCAGGTGGATTCTTGACAACTGTGCCACCAGGGAAGCCCTAGACTTTTAATGGCCTTTTAACTAGTCTCTCAGCTTCCATTTTTGTTCTACTCTAATCCTTTCTCCAAACAGCAGCCAAAATAAATGATAAATGGAATCATATCACCTCCCTTCTTAATACTCACCAATGACTTCTCATTGAATTTAGTATAAAATTCAGACTTCTCTCTTTCTATTGACATTATGACCCTACATTATACCATCATGTCCATCTCCCTAACTCATCTCTTTCTACTCTCTCTTGCTTTCTCTGCTCCAGCCACGTCGCCTTCTTTCAATTCCTTAAATAAACCAAGTTTATCCCTATCTCAAAGCTTTCACACTTATTTCTTCTTCCTGGAACGTTCATATTCAAGAACTTCACATGGCTGCCTCCTTCTCAATGTCCAGGCTTAAGCTCCAATGTTATTTTCACAGAGAGAACATTTATTCATGACAGAGAAATCATTCACTTATTTCTCCTTCAGTCACTCTCTCTCTTGTCTCCTGGCTTCATTTTCGTAGTATTTATCATGTACTGGGTACAAATTTTATATGTCACATATTCAAACAAGCAAAAGAAGTGGTAATTTACTTGTTTTTAGTAATAATTTTAGTAAGCTAACTACTGTCACAGACAGCCTTAAATTTTAGTGGCTTGACACAATAAGGTTGGTTTCTTGTGCATGGCACAGTCCCCTGTAGGGTGGTAGATTATGGGAGTGGAGACTGGGAAAGGGGTGTCTGATCTACTTCATGTCCACTCTGATCTCTTCTGAGTGGTTGGAGACTTCTGTCTCTGCTGCCATCAGTCACTGATGTTGTCATGCTACTCTGTCATCTAGTCAGTCCATGCCGGTCATCCAGCATCCTTTTTGTCCAAGGCAAGTTGCCTCTTCTGGTCCACTGGCGCTCTCTTAGACAACTCTACCCTTACTGGGATTACGGAAAACCTTTTGATGCTCTCCTGTACCGTTCTGTGCTGAAGGAGCCTGGTGGGGCAGGGGGAGGTCATGGTTGGAGGACAGTTCTATTGGGTTTTCTTTCTGCCTGAATATGCCAGCTGGGAACAGTCCAGGGAACAGTCCCTGCTGTGTGAGACATTTTGTGAGGTTTTAAGAAATTCTCTGCTCTCATTCCTGAACCTATGTAGGGGGCTCTATCAACACCCAACTGAAATTTCTTTTCTGAGAGGGAAGAAGGGGCCCTGTCTTAGTGACCATCATCAACCATTTTCTCTCTTGCTTTTATCTACTAATTTTGAAGCTCTTTCCCTCAACTCAAAAAGGTCTTTGATCTCCTCTCTGAGTGGCGAGAAGACATCTCAACTCTTCTCCTTCCAAACTGCATTTATGGGTAAACTGTGTGCCCTCTTCTTCCAGGCTTTGTCTTCTTGATGTTCGAAGCCAAGCTTTTTGAAACAAAACAGAACAAGGCAAAATAAAGCAAAGTGTTTCATCTTCAAACACCTTGATTTTCAATACTATTGTCTCTTCTATGGATAAAAAAATCTACGTACACACTCAAAGCCACTGAGAACAGTGCCAATAGAAAGGGACCACTGCTTCTTAAAGGGCATGAGGAAGTGAAGTGTGGGGTGAGATGGGGTTGGCTGTGGCAATGAGAAACCTCAGTAAAGGTCTCAAAAGATTACTCCTCCACCGTGTCTTGTTGTGTGTGAGCTCTCTCCCCCAACAGAAAATAATCTCCATGAGAGCAAAGACCTTGACAATCTTTTTTACTTATACATTCCTGGAGCCTAAAACAGTAAAAATTGTACTGTACAAAGTAAATAATTGCTAATTAAGCAATTTACAATGATTAACTGATATTTGCTAAATGAATGGAAGAAAGACTGGCATTTTTCTCAGCCTTGGTTTAAGCTAGGACTTTGGTCTGCCCATCTCTTCCTAATTCTGTACCCCTTAAAAATGATTTGAAGGATCATGAACTACCAACTAAATTGTGTTGACATTTGAGGAGCTCTTAGAAGACCCTGTCTTTAGACTCAGTCATATAAATACTCTATAGTCTGAATTCAAGTCCTTTTCTGAAGCACAGTTACCAGGACAGGCACCTGGATTGCTAATACGGACTTAAGAGCGTTTCTTCTAATGATAAGAACTGAAACAAAATGAGGTTTTGTTATCCAGAAATTAATATAATTTAAGAAGATAGAACTAAAATATACCCATGCTTTATTCTATAACCTATTTTCTTCACATTATTTTAACTTCTGTAGCATTAAAGTAGTTTGGGCATGGTAGTCATCTTACACAGATTAAAGCAACTTAATAAAATGCCGTTTTATATCGTTTAAAGGAAGTAGTGCTTTTCAAAATTTGGAGGGAGAAGGAAAAGAAAGGAAATCCACTTATTTTGAGACTAAGATTTTGCTCCCTAGTCACAATCAGACCCTGATATGCGCCCCTCCCTTCTTTAACAAGGTCATCACCTAAAGTGCCTTGTATGTGCCCAGCCTTCTCAGGCCAGCTAGGTGCTGCCATTTCTCCATCACCTTGGCCATGACATTCCTTCAGCCATTCTTCTACTTTAGGGCTCAGCCTAAATTCCACCTGCTCTTTATTACCCTACCTTCTCTTCCTACCCATCAGAATCAACTGTCCTTATTCCCACAGCATGCTTTTTATACATCTATTTAGCATGTATTTCATTCTCCCTTGGGTTCGAGTGCATTCTTGAACCATGTGGTTCTCTCTTACTGGCCTGCAAGCCTCTGGGAGAGGCTCCACTCATCTCCACAGCACTTTGCACTCCACAGGTGCTCAATTGTTAATGCTGTCATTGAACCAATGCTTATGTGTCTACCATGTTAAGGCACCCTTAATATAGCTAGGTAAACGAGGCTCTCTGCTTGTGACTAAACAAAAGTCAGTTTTACATTATTATTTTCAATTAAACAGATGGGTTTTATTTCAACATTGCAAGACAGATGATTTTCTCTTTTTTTAATTCTTTAAATTTTAGATGTAGGACTTACATAGATGACTTTACTTTTTGATTATATGTCATCCCCAGATATATGAGATATGTTCGTATTTCTGCCTATTCTCACTGTTCAGAAAAGAAGCTGAATCGTTCATACACGTGAACACAAAGAGACACTTCTTTCAGTTTGGCGGGAGGGGGTAGGGTTGACATTTTATATCTGTGTTCACCCTCTGCTATCTTAGTTTGAATTGCCTTATCAGGCAGAGAGTCCCTTTGGGAACATTTATTCATTGAATGCGTATTTATTGAGTACCTTCTATGCATAATACCCTTCTTATTATCTGTATTTACTCTTGGCATGAACTAGCACGAACCACCCACTTTTGAAGGGATTATTAATTTCTTGCCAAAGTCAGCCATGCATTGACTGTGTTAACTTCTTAATTAAGGAATTGCCAGTTGCTCTAAAGGACAATCCCTGAAGTCTCAGTGGTTGAACCAACAGGAGTTACTCCCATGAGCACAGCTCAGTACAGGTGTTTCGTGTAGATTCAGGAACCCAGGCTCTTTCCATTTTGTGGTTCTGCTGTTTCTTAGGGCTTCAGAATCCTTTGCTTTCAGCTGGTAGATGGAAAAGAGAGAGGATAGAAAGTGTGTAGAATATTTTTATAGGCCAGGCCGTGAACTGTAGTGCCTCGTAGCCCACAATCCATTCACGTGGCCCCACAGAGGCAAGGGGGAGCGTGCTAGAGAATTTAGTCTCTGAGCGGCTGCTTCCTTGCAACAATGCTAGCCCTATGGACTGGAGCATCAGTTTTCAATCTCTGCTGCTATCTAGGCCAAACAGTGAAGCCAATGAGGTCTGTCTTCTCATGTTTCTGTTCCTTTTGCCTCCCTCCGTGATCCTCCCTTCACTTTCTCCCTAGCCCTATAGGTGCCCAGTCATCTGTCCTTCATCAGAAACTGCTCTTAGGAAGGAAGTGATGGTTATACTGAAGTCTCAGTGACAGATGAGGCTCAGTCTAGGGCTGTTTGCATTTTAACAGAAGAAAGACTCTGTTTGATATAAGTAAAAAAATATGAAGCTCTAATAAGGGAATCTGAAGGCATGTGAAGTATTTTGGGGGAACAAGAATCATGCAGTCCCTAAAATTAAACCACATGTTAGATCTAACCGTGTCTTTCTACACAACCCCCCAAACCACAAGGCTGTTACGTATGGGATGGGTTTCTTTATTCTTTCATAGAATTTGGAAACTTTCCATAAAGACAGGCTGTTATGGGCTGAATTGTGTTCCCCCAGGCTCCCCCCCTGCCAAATACATATGTTGAAGCTCTGATACCAGGTATTTCACAACGTGACTATTTGGAGATAGTGTCATAAGAGGTGATTAAGTTAAAATGAGGCTGTTAGAGTGGATCCTAATCCAGTCTGACTGGTGTCCTTGTAAGAACGGGAGATTGGGACACACAGAGAGACCACAGGGCATGTGCACAGAGGGACAGCCATGCGAGGACGCAGCAAGAGGGCAGCCACCTGCAAGTCAAGAAGAGAGGACTCAGAAGAAACCAAACCTGTGCCCATACCTTGGTCTTGGACTTCCAGCCTCCAGAACTGTGAGAAATAAATTTCTGTTGTTTTCAAGCCACCCAATCTGAGGTACGTTGTTATAGCAGCCTGAGAAAACCAGTACTCAGATTCCCCCATTTTATTAAAAAAAAATTATTATATATTTTTGGCTGCGTTGGGTCTTCGTTGCTGTGCACAGGCTTTCTCTAGTTGCGGCGAGTGGGGCTACTCTTCGTTGCAGTGCGCAGGCTTCCCTTTGCAGTGGCTTCTCTTGTTGCGGAGCATAGGCTCTAGGGCACGTGGGCTTCACTAGTTGTGGCACGCGGACTCAGTAGTTGTGGCTTGCGGGCTCTAGCACGCAGGCTCAGTAGCTGTGGCGCACGGGCTTAGTTGCTCTGAGGCATGTGGGATCTTCCCAGACCAGGACTCGAACCCGTGTTCCCTGCATTGGCAGGCAGATTCTGAACCACGGCGCCACCAGGGAAGCGCCCCCCCACCCCGATTTTGTATATGGATTGGTGTTTTTAAGTATGACAGGGCGCTAAGAGAAGGTTTGGGAGCAAGGATCCTCAGCTGTAAAAGAATCGCAGAGGAGTGAAAGAGCTTAACAACCGAGAGTGAATGACTTCCGTGTTTCCTTGAGAAGCCAAGAGTGTAATCTGTTAGATATTCTCCAGCATTGTGAATTGGCATGGTCATCTCTGAGTTGACGCCTCTAAAACGTGGTCAGATGAATTTGTGCTTGTCTCTATTTGTGTTCCTAAGGACTGATTTAAGTTACATGGGAGGAATGGAAGATTTCTGCAAAATGCTTTAACACATGGAAAATAAAATTTCTGGATAAATGTTAGTCAAAAACTTCTCGCCCTAAACTACCCTCCAATGTCCTGCTAGCAATCCATAACTAGATGATTCAAAGGTAAGGTGGCACTGTGGTCAGCACAGTGGGTCTGAAGCCTTGGACTGCCTTTTTTTTTTTCCCCCTAAGTAGGAAGAGCCTCAAGTCTTAGTTCCCTTTTGCTTCTGAAACTCAGCAATTGCCGACATGTTTTTTAGCACCCAAAGCTGAGTTCAGGACTTGAAAATGCCTTAGGGCCTGCCAACGCTGGGTTGGTTTTGGCCAAGTGTTTCTTCCTTCTTGCAGGCACACCAGTGGCTCTGGGGCCTTTTCCAGGAGACAGTGTTGAAGAATTCAAACCCAGTCACAAATCTGCTGTGAGTGGACAGGAGAGAGCAGGCATCTGGCCTCAAGAGATAGGAAACAGAAGAAACATGGTCCTGTCAAGTTGCTTTCTACAGTGCTTTGTTAGAATTCAATTCTCTTTATCTTAAGAAGCAGTCATGAGCTGCTTAATTTGAGATTTTTGGAAAGCAAATCATCCTTTTGGCAAAGAGGGAAAAAATGTGTCAACCATCTGGCTAAATCAAAGGCATCAGCATAGGGGAGGGAGCTTGTGCACTGAAAGGGGGCAGTGTGGGTGGGGGGAGACCGAGCCCTGGACTGGGGTTCTAGTTCCCACTCTGCCACCAGCTGCTGATGTGTCCCAGCTCAATCATTTAACCTTGGGTTTTCTTCACCTGTTGTGTTAGCGTGAGTCTTGGCGGGGCTAAGCTGGGACTCTTGGGGAATGGAGTTAGGAGACTTTGCTGACGCCATGTAACTGTTTGCAAACACTTATTTGCAAAGGGCCTAGGATAAAAAGACTTCATTGCTGTCCATAGCTGGGATTCCAACATTTATAGACATGTCTGATGGATTGGTGTGTGTGCACATGTGTCTGACTGAAGTCCTATTCTAGGGGAATGAGGGAAGCCATTGAGAGAGAACTCAAGAGAAGGAAGAAGGGGTTGGGCAAGGAGATCCTGATTTTCAAATGAGATATAAGTGTCTGGGGACAGTGTGACGGCAGGGTCATGAGTTTGTCTAGACCCAGCCATCCTACAACAGAGGGCTTTTGTTTGTGAATTTAAAGTGCCACATCAGTAAACACTTGCTGGGGACCTTTCCTCCCACAGACAGATGTGACACAGAAGGGATAGTACCCTTCTCACTTGTTCTTCCAAGGTGCAGGGCCAATGTTCAAGTCCATGGGACCATCACAGAGGGGGAACCATGGCAGAGGCCATGACCACAGATCTAAGTCATGATTATATATATATGCATCCTGAGAATTACAAGGAAAACTTGGAGAAGGGCAACCTGCGAAAGGTAAGACTTCCTGTCAACAGAACGATAAAGGCTTGAGCCTTTGAGATTTAGGTAGATTGGAGCATTCAGCTTCCATGTAAGAGGATGTAGCTGATCTTTGAACTCAATTCTAGTCCTAATCTTCAGTATTTCTCAGAATCTGAGGAGAATCCAACAGAAACTCTCACAATGATTACAAGTGTAATAATAGTGATAATTAACATTTGTTGAGTCACCTACCTTGTGCCAGGCGCTGTGACGAAAAGTTTCCATTCCCAATGAATCTGGAGGGTAGGTGGCAGTACACCCAATCTAAGATGAAGAATCTGGAGAGACGCTGATGTACCAGACTCAGATGGTGAGCACTGATATTCAGATATGTCTGGTCCCAGATCTTATGCTCTCTCCACTTTACCACAACACGACGATAGGAGATGTTTTAGAATGGCCTTTTCACTACGCTTGACTGGATACCCAGAAGATGTGGCTGTCACCAGGAAACTGCCATGTCAGAGCCCTGAGATGAGAATTCCAGTGACAAAGATGAGCCAGGACAAGGCACTGCACAACCTTTCCAGCAGCAAGGCCACTCTGAAGGCTCTGTGACACTGCCCTGGGGCAGGGGGCAGGTGGAAGTGCCCGCAGTGAATTACACTTCTGGGCATCTTTGTCATCAAGGCCGGACCTAAGTGAAGCAGTGAAATGGAACGAAAATGATAATAATGACAAAGACAACACCTAGCATTTATCCAACATCATTACATGCTAAGAACTGAGCAAAACACCTTATAAGCCTCTCTTTTTTTTTTTTTAACATCTTTATTGGCATATAATTGCTTTACAATGGGGTGTTAGTTTCTGCTTTATAACAAAGTGAATCAGTTATACATATACATATGTCCCCATATCTCTTCCCTCTTGAGTCTCCCTCCCACCCACCCTCCCTATCCCACCCGTCTAGGTGGTCACAAAGCACGGAGCTGATCTCCCTGTGCTATGCGGCTTCTTCCCACTAGCTATCTGCCTTACGTTTGGTAGTGTGTATATGTCCATGCCTCTCTCTTACTTTGTCCCAGCTTACCCTACCCTCTCCCCGTATCCTCAAGTCCATTCTCTAGTAGGTCTGTGTCTTTATTCCCGTCTTGCCCCTAGGTTCTTCATGACCATTTTGTTGTTGTTGTTGTTGTTGTTTTAGTTTCCATATATATGTGTTAGCATACGGTATTTGTTTTTCTCTTTCTGACTTATTTACTCTGTATGACAAGCTCTAGGTCCATCCACCTCACTACAAATAACTCAATTTCGTTTCTTTTTATGGCCGAGTAATATTCCATTGTATATATGTGCCACATCTTCTTTATCCATTCATCTGTTGACGGACACTTAGGTTGCTTCCATGTCCTGGCTATTGTAAATAGAGCTGCAATGAACATTTTGGTACATGACTCTTTTTGAATTATGGTTTTCTCAGGGTATATGCCCAGTAGTGGGATTGCTGGGTCATATGGTAGTTCTATTTTTAGTTTTTTAAGGAACCTCCATACTGTTCTCCATAGTGGCTGTATCCACTTACGTTCCCACCAGCAGTGCAAGAGGGTTCCCTTTCTCCACACCCTCTCCAGCATTTATTGTTTGTAGATTTTTTGATGATGGCCATTCTGACTGGTGTGAGCTGATACCTCATTGTAGTTTGGATTTGCATTTCTCTAATGATTAGTGATGTTGAGCATCCTTTCATGTGTTTGTTGGCAATCTGTATATCTTCTTTGGAGAAATGTCTATTTAGGTCTTCTGCCCATGTTTGGATTGGGTTGTTTGTTTTTTGATATTGAGCTGCATGAGCTGCTTGTAAATTTTGGAGATTACTCCTTTGTCAGTTGCTTCATTTGCAAATGTTTTCTCCCATTCTGAGTGTTGTCTTTTTGTCTTGTTTATGGTTTCCTTTGCTGTGCAAAAGCTTTGAAGTTTCATTAGGTCCCATTTGTTTATTTTTATTTCCATTTCTCTAGGAGGTGAGTCAAAAAGGATCTTGCTGTAATTTATGTCATAGAGTGTTCTGCCTATGTTTTCCTCTAAGAGTTTGATAGTTTCTGGCCTTACATTTAGGTCTTTAATCCATTTTGGGTTTAATTTTGTGTATGGTGTTAGGAAGTGTTCTAATATCATTCTTTTACATGTAGCTGTCTGGTTTTCCCAGCACGAGTTATTGAAGAGGTTGTCTTTTCTCCACTGTATATTCTTGCCTCCTTTTTCAAAGATAAGGTGACCATATATGTGTGGGTTTATCTCTGGGCTTTCTATCCTGTTCCATTGATCTATATTTCTGTTTTTGTGCCAGTACCATACTGTCTTGATTACTGTAGCTTTGTAGTATAGTCTGAAGTCAGGGAGCCTGATTCCTCCAGCTCCATTTTTCTGTCTCAAGATTGCTTTGTCTATTTGGGGTCTTTTGTGTTTCCATACAAATTCTGCAATTTTTTCTTCTTGTTCTGTGAAAAATGCCATTGGTAGTTTGATAGGGATTGCATTGAATCTGTAGATTGCTTTGGGTAGTATAGTCATTTTCACAACGTTGATTCTTCCAATCCAAGAATATGGTATATCTCTCCATCTATTTGTATCATCTTTAATTTCTTTCATCAGTGTCTTATAGTTTTGTGCATACAGGTCTTTTGTCTCCCTAGGTAGGTTTATTCCTAGGTATTTGATTCTTTTTGTTGTAATGGCAAATGGGAGTGTTTCCTTAATTTCTCTTTCAGATTTTTCATCATTAGTGTATAGGAATGCAAGAGATTTCTGTGCATTAATTTTGTATCCTTCTACTTTACCAAACTCATTGATTAGCTCTAGTAGTTTTCTGGTAGCATCTTTAGGATTCTGTATGTATAGTATCATGTCACCTGTAAACAGTGACAGTTTTACTTCTTTTCAGATTTGGATTCCTTTTATTTCTTTTTCTTCTCTGATTGCTGTGGCTAAAACTTCCCAAACTATGTTGAATAATAGTGGTGAGAGTGGGCAACCTTTTCTTGTCCCTCATCTTAGTGGAAATGGTTTCAGTTTTTCACTATTGAGGACCATGTTGGCTTGTCATATATGGCCTTTATTATGTTGAGGAAAGTTCCCTCTATGCCTACTTTCTGGAGGGTTTTTATCATAAATGGGTGTTGAATTTTGTCGAAAGCTTTCTCTGCATCTATTGAGGTGATCACCATTTAGAGAAAGAATAACAAAGAAACCCCAAAGTTAGCAGAAGGAAAGAAATCATAAAGACCAGATCAGAAATAAATGAAAAAGAAATGAAGGAAACGATAGCAAAGATCACTAAAACTAAAAGCTGGTTTTTTGAGAAGATAAACAAAATTGATAAAGCATTAGCCAGACTCATCAAGAAAAAAAGGGTGAAGACTCAAATCAATAGAATCAGAAATGAAAAAGGAGAAGTAACAACTGACACTGCAGAAATACAAAGGCTCATGAGAGATTACTACAGGCAACTATATGCCAATAAAATGGACAACCTGGAAGAAATAGACAAATTCTTAGAAATGCACAACCTTCTGAGACTGAACCAGGAAGAAATAGAAAATATGAACAGACCAATCACAAGCACTGAAATTGAAACTGTGATTAAAATCTTCCAGCAAACAAAAGCTCAGGACCAGATGGCTTCACAGCCGAATTCTATCAAACATTTAGAGAAGAGCTAACACCTATCCTTCTCAAGCTCTTCTGAAATATAGCAGAGGGAGGAACACTCCCAAACTCATTCTATGAGGCCAGCATCACCCTGTTACCAAAACTGGACAAAGATGTCACAAAGAAAGAAAACTACAGGCCACTATCACTGATGAACATAGATGCAAAAGTCCTCAACAAAATACCAGCAAACAGAATCCAACAGCACATTAAAAGTATCATACACCATGATCAAGTGGGGTTTATCCCAGGAATGCAAGGATTCTTCAATATATGCAAATCAATCAATGTGATACAGCATATTAACAAATTGGAGAGAAAAACCATAAGCCTCTCTCTTACTTCTTACCCCTCCATGAATTGACTGTTAGTATCATTATTTTACAGTTGAGGAAACAGAGGCTCAGGGAGATTAAGCAAGTTGTTTGATGATAAAGTATGTGAGTGGCAGGCAGAGCCAGGATTTGAACCCAGGTAAATGGAACTCCAAAGGCTGAATGCAGAATCACTATCATCCAGCATCTCTCTAGAATAGTACTCAGTTCGGTTCCCTCTTCTTCTCCTTCTGAATCACCCCACATCTCCCTCTTACTCTGCATGTGGGACTCTCTCCCTCACCCTTGAAAGATCACTGGGCTCTAGTGCCCTCCAGCTCTTTTCCTCCCCAGTTATAACCCCATGGAAGGCACTGCTTTCAGTCATTTATACTTTAGAGCTGCAGCGGAAAAAGTTGAGGTACTTTGGTATTGTTTTAAAATGTTCCTGCTATGTATCATCACTGTTTATATTTACTTGTACGATAATTGGTACCAGAAAAAAGACAGGTGATTTTTCTTTCTAACCCCAAGAGGATCTGAATAGTTTTTATACTGGTTGACTTAATTATAGCAAGCTCAGTGAAGTCACTGTGGGTTAAATATTACAAAATGCAATTTCCTGTAACAAATAAACAATGATTGATAAAAGCAATTTCCTACACTGGGCAGTTCGGTGAGTTTTATAGTCTCAAGGTTAGAGGCTGTGTAATAATTAACCATTATAGTTAATAGCAAAATCCCACAAGAAACCTCTGTGTACAAACTACTGAATTTTATGGTGATAAAATACTGAAAAAGTATAAATCTGACAAAAAAGCATCCTCTCCCTCCAATCTATCTTATGTTTGTATTCTTAGTGGCTTCAAATTGAGTTGACTGGTAAATATTTTCCAGTTCTTTCCGTATCTATGTAACGAGGTGTAATTGTTAGCTCTGTACAGAGTATTCTCAAAGTCTCATGTCAGCTTCTTAATCTCCCAAAGCTCTTTTATCAAAAAACTTGTGGCTTTTTAAAAAATATCTTATTTTTATTTTCTCCCCAGCTTTATTGAGATATGGTAGACATATAACATTGTGTAAGCTTAAGGTGTACAACATGTTGACTTGATACATGTATATATTATAAAATCATTACCACAATAAGGTCAGTTAACACCTCCATCACCTCACATAATTACCTTTTTTTTTTTGTGGTGAGAACATTTAAGATCTACTCTTTTAGCAGCATTCAAGAATATAATACGGTATTGTTAATTATAGTCACCAAGTTGTACCTTAGATCCCCAGAACTTTAATTTTAGTCAATGGTTAAAGAATTTAGGGCCTGTAATTTTTATTTCTGTAGTGTAAGTTTAAAAGGCAATTGCATTTTGACTTGCTTCTAGTTAAGAAACAATAGCTTTGACCCCTACATAAAGGAATTTTGAAAATTACCCAAAGGAAAGTATTGTTATTTTTTGTGGTGGGACAGGGAGTGAATTTTCTTATGGTTTCTGAAATCATGACATCCAGAGGTCCTTCCTGTTGCTGGTCCAGCAGGTCATGCAGTATGGGCACTGTTTTCTGAAAGCTGACATGATGTGAACAGAGAGCACTGGTGACAACGTGCAGAGTTTGGGGACATGAGTGAGGGTGTGCACAGGGGTCGCCATAAGGTTGAATGAGCCAGAACATGAAGCAGAGGGGACTGCTCAGTCCCAGGAGAGTGGCCATACAGGCTTGAGTTTCTTGATACTTCACTCCTTCTTTAATACATTCTGTTCAAAACTATATTGATTGGGTGTTCTAGGCACTGTGCTAGCACTATGGATATAAAAGTAAGCAAGGTAGACCAGTATCATCAAGTGACTTACAGCTTAAACAGATAGTTAAATGAGCAGTTATGAAAAGGTGTGCTAAGTGTCATGATAGAGAAAGTTCAGGGTGTTGGGAGAACAAAGCAGGGGACTCAGCCCCATCAAACAGAGGTCAGGAAGTAGTAGTATGTGAGGTCTGAAGGATGAGGGAGGAGTTGAAAAATGAAGATTCCAGACAGTGAGTTCTTCTTCTTTGAAGTCCTAGGGGCAAAAGATAATGTGGTGCATTGAGAATTGAAAGAAGTTTACTTTTCAGAGGAAGTAGCTATAGGGTGTGAGATAGGGAAGGGAGAAGGAGATTAGGCTGGAGAGATAGGTCGGGCCCCATCAGAGGCCATGGTAATGTTAGGCTTCATCTGAAAGACACTGAGAAATTGCTGAAGGGTTTTGAGACTGAAAATGATGTGGTGAGATTCACATTTTAGAAAATCACTCTTATTAAGATTGAAAGAATGGAAAGGGGGCACAATTAGGGGCAGAGAGGCCAGTTAGGAAGCTATTGCAGATTTCCAGTTGATAAATGTTGGGGGTGGTCTGGTGGTCTAAGGCAGTGTCACTGGAAATGAAGCTAGTTTGAAGGACTTTGAGAAGGTGAAGTAGACGTGGTGAGAAATTTAATGTGGATGTGAGGAAGGAGAACAGTCAAGGGTGGCTGTTGTATGAAAGTGTCATATACATATTCAAGGAAAGGTTTGAGGGGGGAGGATGATGGTTCAGTCTTGGACTTGTTGAATTTGGGCCCCAGTGGGACAAAGTGGGGGTGTTGAGTAGAAGGTGGGTTCCATGGCTCTGGAGCTTGAGAGAGTGGTGTGGGCTGGTAATATAGATGGTAACCGAAATGATGGGAGAGGGTATGAAGGGAAAAGAGAAGTGAGCGTAAGGAATCAACGTTTGAGTGACAGGCAGAGGAAGAGGAAGGTCCAGTGATGAGAGAGCAGGAGGAAAACCAGGGGGGCCTGGGCTGTGGTTGAGAGTGTTTAGTAAGGGAGAGGTTAACAATATGAAATGATGAGGATGAGTGAACTAAAATAAGGAGCGAAGAGTGCCTGGAAGAGTTAGCCCAAAGGTAGACGTCGGCATCTTCGGCAAGAGCAGTTAAAGTGCAGTGATGGGCCAAATGCCAGATTCCTTTGGGAAGAGGAGTGGAACGTCCTCCTTCAGGAGGAGAGGGACTATATTCTGCAGAGGACACAAGGCTAAAGGAGCTCGATGGGAAAGAGCCAGTGGATGAGAAAGTCTGAAGATGCAGGAAAGAGATGGGGTAATCAATAAAATGAGGTGAAAGTGGGTGGTATCCAGAAACAGGGGGAGGGATAAGTCTTAAGCAGGGGAGCCTTACTACACTGGGTGGGAAGGAGGCAGCTATGAGTAGGAATGTGAGCATTTTGCAGATGCAGAGGCGGGAAGTTGTGAAGTGTGAGAGTGGTATCTTCTACTTGTGGGTTAATGTTAAAGACATACCTCCTTATTTCTTTTCATGCACTTCATGAAGTATCATCAGAAATGCTATCAATGAGCTTTCTTTTGATACTTTTGTTGCTATTGAAGCAGATTCTCCTGATTAAGAAAAGGAGAAGGGAGAACTGTGTAAGCAATAACCCCTCACTTCTAAGCGAAGCAGAGTAAGGTCCTGGCCAATCCCAGGGTTATGGCAGTGAACATATCTGGCCTTCCAGGCTGGCTCGTCCTCCTTTGGCTGTCAGCTTTAGGTTAGCACCTGCCAGGATGTCAACCATATGGGCTAAAAGAGACTGCAACCACTGTCACTATCTTGGCCTTCTACCATTTGGTTTTAGCCAGAACATTTTAAGGATCAATTATGATAATACTTTTAAAAGAGCTTTGAAAATTGTAGCTAACTAGAAATGTAATGGCGTGAGATGATTATGTGAGGCAGTATGAAGTGGTGGAAAACAGTGGTATAGAAATTACTTGCTGTATGATTTTGTTTGGGGGCCTTAATCTCACCGAGACCCTTCAGCTTCTCGTTCATGAAGTAGCCTTTTCCTACCAGCTCTATAGATTATTGTCAGCATCTAATGCAGTGGTTTTCAGTGTGGCTGGTCTTGTCCATTGGGGGTGATTTTGGAGTGAGTAGGGCAAGTTTTAGTTGTTCCAATAATGGGGAAAGGGTGGCATTTGTTGGGGTGGAGAGATTCAGGAATTTTGAGCATCTCACATACACTTGACAATCCTACAGAGAAGTTTTCCACTCCCAGCGTACAGTTGATGGGTCATATGGTAGTCGCATGCCTAGTTCTTTAAGAAAATGTTTTCCAGAGAGGCTGTCCCTTTTTACTTTCTCAACAGCAATGTGCGAATGATCCAGTTTCTCTACAATCTCTTCAGTATTTAATGTTGTCACTATTTCTTATTTTAGTCATTTTGATAGGTGTGTAGAGATATCTAATTGTGGTGTTAATTTACATTTCCTTAGTGGCTAGTGATGTGAAAATCTTTTTGTGTGCCTGTTTGCCATCTGTATATCTTCCTTGGTGAAATGTCTGTTCATTTCTTTCCCTCATTTTCTAATTGGATTGTTAGTTTCTTTACTGTTAAGTTTTGAAAGTTCTTTATATATTCTAGATGCTAGTCCTTTGTTGGATATGTGGTTTGCAAATATTTTCTCTTAACAGAGTCTTTTGCTGAGCAAACTCTAAAATTTTGATGAAGTCTAACTTACTGATTTTTCCTTTTATGGATTATGCTTTTGGTATCAAGTCTAAGCATTCTTTGCCTAACCCTGGATCCTGAAGATTTTCCCTTAAGCTTTCTTTCTAATGTTTTATAGTTTCATGATTTACATTTAAGTCTGTGATCCATTTTGAGTCAATTTGTGTGTAAGATGTAAGACTTAGGTCAGGGTACATTTTTTTGGACCTATGGATGACCAGTTCCTCTAGCACCATTTGTTGAATTATTTTTGCTCCTTTGTCAAGAATCAGTTGGGCATATTTTTATGGGTCTGTTTCTGCATTCTTTACTCTGTTCCATTGATCTGTGTGTTTCTCTCTCCACTAGTACCAGGCAGTCTTGATGATGTTAGCGATATAGTAAGTCTCAAAGCGGGCTTCTCTGGTGGTGCAGTGGTTAAGAATCTGCCTGCCAATGCAGAGGACACGGGTTTGAGCCCTGGTCCAGGGAGATCCCACGTGCTGTGGAGCAACTAAGCCCGTGCGCCACAGCTACTGAGCCTGCACTCTAGAGCCCGTGAGCCGGAACTACTGGGCCCACGTGCCACAGCTACTGAAGCCCATGTGCCTAGAGCCTGTGCTCTGCAACAAGAGAAGCCACCGCAATGAGAAGCCCACACACCACAACGAAGAGTAGCCCCTGCTCACTGCAACTAGAGAAAGCCCGTGTGCAGCAACAAAGACCCAATGCAGCCAAAAATAAATAAATAAATAATTTATTTATTTAAAAAAAAAGCCAAGGGATTGGACTAGGGAAAAAAAATGTCTCAAAGATGAGTACATAGATTCCTACCACTTTATTTTCTTTCTCAAAATGTTTTGTCTATTCTAGTTCTTTTGTCTTTCCATATACATTTTAAGAATAATCTTGTCTATAGATACAAAAAAATCTTGCTGGGGTTTTGATGGTAATTGTGTTAAAACTGTATGTCAGTTCAGGGAGAAGTGACATCTTGGCTATGTTGAGTCTTCCAACCCATGAACATGGTATGTCTCTCCATTTATTTAGATTTTCTTTGATTTCTTTAATCAACAGTGTATAGTTTTCAGCATAGAAGTATGGCACATGTTTTGTAAGATTTATACCTAAGTATTTCATTTTTTGAGTGATTTTAAATGGTATTATACTTTAAATTTTTGTATTCACATGTCTATTGCTAGTATGTAAAATACAGTCAATTCTTGTATGTTTATTTTGTATCCTACAACCTTCCTGAACTCATTTATTAGTTCCAGGAGATGTTTTGTAGATTCCTTCAGTTTTTCTATATAGATAATTAAGTCATTGGAAAATAGGGACAGTATTATTTCTTGCTTTCTGATCCGAATGACTTTTATTTCCTTTTCTTGCCATAATATGTTGACTAGAACTTCCAGGACTATGTAGAGTAAAAGTGGTGAGGGTGAACATCTTTGCCTCATTCCTCATCTTAAAGGGAAAGCATTCAGTTTTTTACCTTTAAGTATAATATTAGCTGTAAGTGTATTCTAGATGTTCTTTATCAAGTTTAGGAAGTTCTCCTCTATCCTATTTTTCTGAGTTTTTTTTTTAATCATGAATGGGTGTTCAAAATTGTCCAGTGTTTTTCTATATTGACCGATATGATCGTATGTTTTTCTTCTTTAGCCTTTGATATGGTGGATTGTATTGATTAATTTTAGAATATTGAGCCAGCCTTCCATCCCTGTAATAAGCCCCACTTGATCATGGTCTGTAAGTTTTTTATATTACTGAATTCCATTTGCTAGTTTTTTTTGTTTTTTGTTTTTTTGCTGTACGCGGGCCTCTCACTGCTGTGGCCTCTCCCGTTGCGGAGCACAGGCTCCGGACGCGCAGGCTCAGCGGCCATGGCTCACGGACCCAGCCGCTCCGCGGCATGTGGGATCTTCCCGGACCGGGTCACGAACCCGTGTCCCCTGCATCGGCAGGCAGACTCTCAACCACTGTGCCACAAGGGAAGCCCAGTAATTTTTTTTTAAATAAATTTATTTATTTTTATTTTTGGCTGTGTTGGGTCTTCGTTTCTAAAAATATGGAACGCTTCACAAATTTGCGTGTCATCCTTGCGCAGGGGCCATGCTAATCTTCTCTGTATCGTTCCAATTTTAGTATGTGTGCTGCCGAAATGAGCACCATTTGCTAGTATTTTGTTAAGGATTATTGTATCAATGTTCATGAGAGATATTTGTCTGTAGTTTTCTTTTTTTAAATACTGTCTTTGTTTGGTTTTGGTTTCAGCATGATACTAGCTTCATAAAATGAACTGGGAAGTGTTCCTTTCTCTTCTGTTTTCTGGAAGAGGATGTGTAAAATTGGTGTTAATTCTTTATTAAGCATTTGGTAGAAATTTCCAGTGAAACCATCTGGGTTGGGAGATTGTTTTTGCTCTTTATCATTTCCTTCCTTCTGCTTGATTTGGGTTTATTTTTTCTAATGTATGCATTTAGTACTATAAAATTCTCTCTCAGCCCCGCCTTAGCTCTGTCCCACAAATTTTGTTACCTTGTATCTTCATTTTTGCTCAGTTAAATATATTTTTTGATTTTCCTTGAGACTTCCTCTTTGACCTATAAATTATTTACAAGGGTGTTGTTTAGTTTCCAGGTGTTTGGAGATTATCCTGTTATCTTTGTTATTGATTTCTGTTTTAATTCCATTTTGGTCATAGAACACTCTCTGTATGATTTCAATTTTTAAAAGTTTGTTGAGGTTTGTTTTATGATCCAGGATATGGTCTATTTTGGTATATGTTCTGTGGACACTTGAAAAGAACGTGTATTCTGCTGCTGTTGGGTAGAGTGTTCTATAAATGTTGATTAGATTCTGTTGGTTAATGGTAATGTTGAGTTCTTTTTTATCCTGTTGATTTTCTGTCTAGATGTACTAGCAATTGTTGATTGAAGGGTGTTGAAGTCTCCAGATATACTTGTGAAATTGTCTATTTCTCCAAAAGCTTCCATCAGTTTTTGCTTTACATAGTTGGCATCTGTGTTGTTTGGTATGTTTACATTTAGGATTGCTGTTTTATTGGTTGATTGATCCTTTTAAACATTGTATAATGTCCCTGTCTGACTCTGGTAATTTTTTTTGCTTTCAAGTCAACTTTATCTGATATCAAAACAGCCACTCCATCTTTCTTTTGATTAGTGTTTGCATGACGTATCTTTTCCCATCCTTTTACTTTCCACCTTTTACTTTTAATCATACTGTTTATATTTAATATAATTATCGTTATGTTAAGGTTTAAACCTGCCATTTTATCTTTTGCTTTCTGTTCTTCCTCTATGTTTAAAATTATTTAAATTCCTCTGTTTCCTTTTTCCTGCCTTCCTGTGGGTTATTTGAACATTTTGTAGAATTCCATTTTGATTTACCTACAGTGTCTTTGAGTGTTTCTCTCTGTAGAGTGTTTTTAGTGGTTGCTTTAGGTGTTATGTCACACAGATACACACACATCTTATCACAGTCTGCTGGTGTCATAATTTTGCCAGTTTTGTATGAGGTATAAAAATCTTGCCTCCCTTTGTGTCCCTTCTCCCCCTATTTATAGTAAAGATGTCTTAGATATTTCCTCTCTATACATTTAGAACTATATTAGACCGTATTATAATTTTTGCTTCAACCATCAAACATAATTTAGAAGACTCAAGAGTAGAAGGAAAGAAGGTTGTATTTACCTATATTTTTGCTTACTGTGTTCTTTCAAAGGGTGCTTCTTCACTCCTCTGGAGAAAGACAAGGTGAAAAACACATGACTCATCAAAGATTGTGAGTTACCCTGGAATAATTTTTTTTCTTGGAAACTGCCATTTCCCTCAGGAACTCTCACTGGATCATGTAATTCATGTTTTTATACCCTGTGTGGGGATTTGGCTTTTTTGTTTATGGAGTCTGGATAAATACAACCAGGCTATGCATATAGCTAGTGTCCCAGCAGGTGCCAGAGAGGCAAGTTTGTCAAATGTAAATTAACATATATAATCTAAACATACTTCCAGTGACTGGGTTTAATATGTGCTCTGTTGACAAAGAAGTCTCCCAGGTAATAAATATTAAATGCTTGGGAATAGAAATACAGAATTAAACTCCAGCCAAAAATTTAGCTCCTGTCTCTTTGGGCAAAGAGACAAAGTGGTGTTTTACTATTTTTTTTTTTTTAAACCCTGGATGATTAGCTAACTAGATAAAGAAACATAAAAATGATATGATCTCTTTTTAGTTCTCATTAAAGAGAAGTTTGATTAAAAATAAAAAATGAATACATTAGTGCATTTTAGGATAATTATATGTATATATAGTTATATATGTAAATATATTTCAAGGAAATATAATCAATATAAAAATATATATTTCAAGGAAATATAATAAATATAAAAAATATAAAAATAAGGAAAAAACTCACTAATTTTGAATAATTGGCTCAGTGCTATAGAGAAACCCAGTCTATTTATCTATTTATTCATTTATTATTGAGATATAATTGACATATAACATTGTATTAGTTTTAGATGTACAACATAATGATTTAATATATGTATATATTTAAAATGATTACCACAATAAGTTTAGTCAACATCCATCACCTCACATAGTTACAAATTTGGTTTTTCTTGTGATGAGAACTTGTACCATCTACACTCTTAGTAAATTTCAAATATACAATACAGACTTGTTCACTGTAGTCACCATGGTGTGTATTATATCCCCAGGACATATTTATAGAAATTCAGTCTTAATAAGTAAAAATGGTTAAAGTATGGAAGATTTGAATGGATATACAGTGTTAATACTTTAAAGAACTAATAATTAAAGGAAGACTACCAATGAAAAATCCTGACACATTGGCTTTAAGGAAAAGACAAAAGAATTGTCATTGTTACACTCAATGTTGACATGCGAGGAAGTTTCTCAAAGACTGTTATTTTACTTCTCAAACTAATATTTTCATTTATCATGTTAGTGCCATTAATTTGTCAAGAAAGCCTTTCTTTTTATAGTTGGAGCAAAATCAAACTTCAAATTAGAGTATATTTGAATCAAAGTCTCTCAACAGTGGCACTGTTGACATTTTGGGTTGGGTGATTCTTTTTGATTGTGGTACGCGGGCCTCTCACTGTTGTGGCCTCTCCCGTTGCGGAGCACAGGCTCTGGACGCGCAGGCTCAGCGGCCATGGCTCACGGGCCCAGCTGCTCTGCGGCACGTGGGATCTTCCCAGACCGGGGCACGAACCCGTGTCCCCTGCATCGGCAGGCGGACTCTCAACCACTGCGCCACCAGGGAAGCCCATGGGTGATTCTTTATTGTAGGGGCTGCCCTGTACATTGCAGGATGTTTAGTAGTGTCCTCTACCTACTAGATTCCAGTAGCAACCACTCCTGCCCATCACCTCCACCAAGGAGTGACAAATAAAAATGCCTGCAAGCATTGCTAAATGTCCCCTGGGGACAAATTTGCTTCTGTTTGAGGACCACTGGTCTAAATTATTGGAATATCCAAAATAGTGCAGTTAAAATGTCTTATTGAACATCTACTGTACAATGAGCATGAAAGGAAGGATGCCTTTAATTCAGAGTCAGTGATGTCTAAATAGACCACACTTGGTGGCATCTGGGAATCTCCATTTTCATGCTCATTCCAAGGCTGAATTTGGGTGACCATAGCAGACTATTTGATTTACATATGCTTCCATTTTCCCCTTTTCCCTGGCTGGGTTTGGTAGATAACCTGTCTGCTCCACGATAACTTAGAACAGAGTATACCTTATTATATATATATATATATTTTTTACCTTATTATATTTAACATAATAGTTCAAGGATGCCCACGTTGGCTAAATACATTGTTGATTTAATTATTGTGGTTTTGAATAAAGAGTTTGGCCTTCTTCTTTCCAAATAAATGCTTCATTGACCTTTTCTTTGTAGCTCTTCATAATGCTAATGACACATTCACTAATTTCAAAAAGAGTAATTTCCCCTCCAAAGGTTAATAATTTCAATTAACTGTTCTGATCCAGGTAGGAGTTTTAAGTCTTGGCCAGTTGAGCTAATTGCTCATTCAAGACTCTTGATTGTTCCCTGGCTAATTTCTTTTAAAGGAGCATCTGAACTAGCCTTTCTTTTGCTCATTAGGTGCTTGGCAGCTTCCCAAAGTAAGCAAGGCTTGACATCTGGTATGTGGTACTTAGTACACGGGGGATTTTTGCCATCTCTTTGATATTACCCATTGTCCCCTTTATTTCTTTCAGGCCAGGGTTTCTTCCTCTTGGGATGCTCCTTGATTTCTAACCGGGCTAGTAACACAACTGCAGGAGCCCAAGTAAGGCTTAGGGCAGTGAGAGTGATCAGTTTTTGTTTTTGCTGGGTCTAGTTGAATCATTTTGATGTAGACTAAGAAGATGGCCAGTGTGGGACATGTTCAGTCTAAGGGTTGAGTGGATAGGGGCTGCTTATGAGGAGACGTTTTGACCTGACTTGGACTGAGGAGTTTTCTAGGACATGGGACTTTCATTGCTAAAATCAGGAAAGGCCCAAGCAAATTAGAATGAGTTGGTCACCCTAGGAATACTACTGTAATCCAGACGTCTCATGATTTAGTAGCCTGCGAACTCAAATATGACCACATAGTTATCAATACCTAAAAATTGACAGCTCTGAGTCTCTACATCGTAACTGCAAGAACTTAGTCCCTTGAATGTCTCCCAGATTTTTCTGGGAGTCTCCGGAAAGTGACTCATATGTTCTCAGAAATGAGGGCTCCTCCCTCTCTCTTGCTCTCTTTCTCTGTCTCTCCCTCCACCTTCTGTTTTTCCTTGTTTTTTTTTCTTCCTCTATAACTTTCAAGCAGTGGCCTGCAGCCTGCGAAGTGCCTGCAGAACTGCCTCCATACTGCCCCTGTTGTTACAAGTGTCTGTGAATAAATGGTCAACCCCCCAACCTGGTTTTTCTGCTGCTTTGCCAAGGATAGTTTTCTCCTGAGGGAGATCCCAAGGCCGCCAGGCTATTCACAGAGAGTCACAAGGTGCTTTAGTCCCTGGGCTCCCTCTCCTTTTCTCCAACGCCCCAGCTCCTTTCCTTCCATTATCCTTTCCTCCCACCTCTACTTATTCTCAGACATTCCTACACCTACACAACGGAGAATCAAAAACCCCCATACAACACCAACCCACACTGTGGGGCTGGGGCGGCGACATCGTCTTACTCATCTCACCTACTCACTCAGAATCTTCTTTTCTCCTCAGGCAAGCCGCTGGGAGGATTTTCCAACCTGACCAAGAGTTTCCTCTCAGCCTCCAACTGCTTAATTAAAACCAGTTTCGGCTGTCCCTATCCCTCATGGCTGTGTGGCACAGGTCTGAGAATTTACCTATCAAATCCAGAGTTGCCAGGGAGCCATCTGGATAGGCAGCAGGAGGTCAGGGGTACTGTCCATGTGCTGCATCAGGACTAAGTGTTGATGAGCACTGATGAGTTTCAGAGTACTGAATTAGGGCACTTATTAGTGACTCAAACTCTCATTTCCTCACTAACCACTCCCATCCTAACCTGAATCATTTTCATATCTGTTGTAAAGACAGAGGATGAAAAACAAACTGTTGAAAGGATTTTGGCTGCAAATAACAAAAATTCTGATTCAACCTGGTTTAAACACATGGAACATTAATTATCTTATGTAACAGTGAATCCATAAGTAGGGCAAGCTTCAGAGTTGAGTGACTCAGTGGTTCAGCAGTATCAACAAGAAGCCGGGTTGTCTCCATATCTGTGATATGTAGTCCATACATTGTTTCACCTTTGGACTCATTCTCCTCCTGGTCACAAGATGGCTGCCGATAGAAACTGGGAAAACCTGTGCCCTTGATTTTATGCATTAGGATAAAGAGGGAGAGGAGGATAGAGAGATGGGGGAGGGAAGGGAAAGAGTGAGGGAGGGACGTCTTCCTGAAATATGGAATGTGAATTTTTTCATGTAATCTGGGCCAATTTAGGTCATATGTCCACTGTGTGATCAGTGAGAATCACCAGAAAAATGCTATCCATTGATTTGTTGTGACCATTCAGAATCTATGCCCAGAGTTAGAAAAGGGTAAGCTTTTCTGAGTCGCCTGGGTTACACGAGAGGTGGATGGCTAGTTGAACAGAATTGGGATTTTTTTTAGGAAGGAGGAAAAAGGGAATGGATGCTGAATAGCCAACTGCAAGAATCCTCTACACAAACAATTCAATTTTATGCCTTTTCTCTATCCCTGTAATGGCCTTGGTAGGAACTTCGGTAATATTCTAACAGTTTGGCAGCCTCAATAGTGCAGAGAGGATGAGTGTTGGATTCCTGTGGACCCCAGTTTGAGTCATAGCTTTGCCATCTTCTAATTGTCTGACTTCCAGACAAGTGAAGTAACCTCCCTGATCTTCTGTTTCCTTATCTGTTAAATAGCTTAATGCTACTGACTGTGGAGCATTGTTGTGGGTATTAAAGACACAGTGTAAGGAAAGTATTTATCATAGAGCCGGCCACATAGTAGGTACTCAAGAAATGTTACTTTTCTGTGCTTTGTCCTGCCCACTCCCACTGGCCAATTTTGCAACATAACCACCTACCCACTCCACACCCCCATCCCTCTTGGCCAGCTCTTAGTGACACTCATTTGCACTTAGTCCTTTTTCCAGCCACACTTCTGGGCTCCTTGGGCCATCCAGGGGGCCAGTAGTTGAGGGTTATATGTCTAGCAGCCCTTTCCAAAAGGTGGAAGTTGATGGTGTGATATGCACCTCTTTCCTATGTGATGTCAGGTGGTTCAGTCCCTCTCTTTGTGGGTGATTTCCCTACAGTATCCAGCTTCTTGAGTACCTGATCCTGGAACAAGCACAGGTTTAGGGTGAGAATATCTGGATCCTTCCCTTTCTGGATGTGGAATCAGCTACTTGAGTATCTCTGAGCATCAGGTTCTGCACAGTCCAATTCTGATAACCAAATCTTCTCTGTTGGTTACTTTTCAATATCATAATAAATAGGACGATGTGTGTGAAGGCACTTAAAATGTGAATGTGTGAAACCATGTTGAATAAGTAGGAAAATCTGCTGTTCTCCAGTCTCAGTCTCTCAGGTATCTAGGATGCAGAGCCGGATATCATGATGGAATATGGAGCTATCTTACCCAATAAGAGATGTTTGGTCAACTTCCTAGCCTCACTCCCATTTCATTCCTTCCTTTATTCATCAAATATTTAGGACATTCTGTGGGCGATAAAAACTAGGGGTACAAAGATAGCTAAGACACCTGGCTTTATGAAGGAGTGACTCCTCTGCCCTCATCCACTTCCAGTTAATCCACAAATCCTGTTGAGTTAATAAAATAGCCCCTGCTTCTCTAATTCTGTCTCTAGATGGTACCTTCTCAGTGCTGTTGCAGCTTCTGTAGGACACTCAGCATCCCCTGAGCATCTGAGGGCCTGGTTTCAGTGGGTCCTGATGCTGAAGATGGAAGCACTCTCCAGAGAAGGGAAAGGTCTTGTTCAAGGCCACTCTGTTCTCAGCCCTATTTCTTTCTTTGAAAGTTAACTAATTAATTAATTAATTTTAAGTTTATTTTTGGCTGTGTTGGGTCTTCGTTGCTGCGTGCGGGCTTTCTCTAGTTGTGACGAGCAGGGGCTACTCTTCGCTGTGGTGCACGGGCTTCTCATTGCGGTGGCTTCTCTTGTTGCGGGGCGTGGGCTCTAGGCCTGTGGGCTTCAGTAGTTGTGGCACGTGGGCTCAGTAGTTGTGGCTCGCGGGCTCTAGAGCACAGGCTCAGTAGTGGTGGCGCACAGGCTTTGTTGCTCCATGGCATGTGGGATATTCCCGGACCAGGGCTCGAACCCATGTCCCCTGCATTGGCAGGCAGATGCTTAACCACTACGCCACCAGAGAAGTCCCCCTCAGCCCTATTTCTCCTGATGCTCTGGTGAATGGTAGAGCTCTTTTCTCTCTAACACATGGGTTTTCCTGAGCTGTCACGAGTGTGTTTTCCCTAGTGTCGAAGGACTGACTATTGAAAACTATGTCCATCTCTTCTTCATACCTGGAAGTCTATCAGTTGAAGTCTATATATATAAAATCACTTCCCTCAGCTCTCTGGTATTGGCTTGTTGGAGGCAGAGGGTGAGGTGGGCAGAGTGAAGACCACTTGGTTCTCATTTCAGTGAAGACTTGCTGAAGGACCTTGGAGAAGCTGCCAGCTGTGCCCATAATTGATAGTAAAAGTTGCCACCTATTCCCTGATCTTCAGGGAATCTGGGAGGGTATCTGAGAGAATGAAAGGAATGTAGGGGGGAAAAGAAGGGCCCTGGATTGGGATTCCAAAGGCTATGGTGTCACCTTCCTTCTCTTGTGCAGTCATGGACAAATCCTCACATCTCTTCGTGCCTCTATTTTCCCATTGTTAAAATAGGGATAATTATAAATATTTGCCTTCCTGATCTAAGAGGGATTATGGGGAAACCCCAGTATGGCTGTTGCAGTCAAGAGAAAAGAGAACGTGTGAAGTGGATGAGATAATGTGGGCCAGGAGGTAAGTACTGAGAAGGAATGGAATGGAGGAGGTGGGTGTGTGTGGGGGTGATGTCAGCAGATGCAAACAGAGTCGGAGCCTGGCTGTCTCTTTGGGGAGGTAGAATGGATCCTGGTGAATAGTGGTGTTACAGATGGATTGGGAAGAGGTGAGGAGAAGCGGAGGATCTGTAGAGGGAAGAGGACAAGAGGAAAATCGTTCTAGACTGCTTGAAATTGGCAGGCTGTTTTCCTTTAAGAGTAGGTTGGTCTAAGACGGGGAGAACAAAGACCACCAATTTATAAGGAGTAATAAGATGGAGAGGTCGAGGAATAGCGAGCAATTTGAACCATCATCAGGAAAAAGTCAGAGCAGGGGTTTTCAAAGGGTTATGTTTTCGGTTCTCAGGCTGTAAAAACCAGTGGAATCCCTGTGAGGTCAGGGGAGAGGAAAAAACATGCTTAAAGATGGTGCTACGTACCTGGAATTCTCCACAGATACTTTTAATTATTGACCAGAAAATAGTCATATGGCCACACCTAGCTTCAAGGGAGACTGGAAATACAGCTGTGTGCCCAGCTAAAATTTCTATTACTGTGGATACTGGGGGACAGCTAGAAGTCTGTGTCCCAAGGATTAAATAAGACAGCGTTTGTAAAGCAATCAACACAGTGGCCTGGACAGAGTAGATGCTCAACGTGAATTAACTATTGTTTCCACCCCTTAGTTACTTCAGGAGCAGAATTACCAAAGGAAGGGTGGAGCAAGGGTGGGGGGAAGTGAGCCCTGCACTGTTTTTTAAAAAAATTATTTTATTGAAATGTAGTTGATTTACAATGTTGTATTAATTTCTGCTGTACAGCAAAGTGACTCAGTTATACACACACACACACACACACACACACACACACACACACACACACATTCTTTTCCATTATGGTTTATCACAGGATACTGAATATAGTTCCCTGTGTTATTCAGTAGGACTTTGTTGTTTATCCATCCTATACATAATAGTTTGCATCTGCAAACCCCAAACTCCCAATCCATCCCTCCCTGACTCCTCCTCAGTCCTGTGCTATTTTTGAAGTGAGAGAAGCTTCTGCACTCCTTATGACAGAGGTATGGAAAGGAAGTAAGTTTGGCCAGAGGTTGGAGGTTTATAGTTGCCCTTTTAGGTTTCTGTTTTGAAAATTGGCGTTTCAAAGACATAATCAAAATGGAAATGTGCTAAACCAGGGACAGGGGAAGAGAGAATAGATAAGACTAAAATGTGTTTAAATGTTTTCAAGAACTTTTACATATATTTATATAGCAACCCGCGAACACTTTTCTAATAAAAATTCTGAGAGGGAATTAGACAATATGTATGAAAGGCTTTAAACTCTTAGGAAGAATGGAGCTATGCAAATCTAAAGTGTTGGCATTATTAATAACAACAGTAGCTTTAATATGTGTCAAGCACTTTGCCCTTCCAAAGACAGGGGCTTAATGCACACCCCGCTGGGAACATGAGTTCCCGGCGGGGTGGCCTGCCTTCTCCTAGTGACTAATGCACCTTCTTCATCTGGGGCAAAACGGAGGATTAGCGGCCGCTTTGTTAATCTCACTGTTTAATCACCAGACCAGAAACACTCCCTTTTTCTCTGTTTCTTTTTTCTCCCTTGCTTCTCTTCTCTACCAGCGGGGGAAGTGTCCATGCCCCTTTCAGCCTCAATTTCCTTTTTTCCTCCTTTCAAGTCCCTCGAGGACTTTGGGCTCTTGCTTCAGGCCTAACTTCGACTAGCAGAGCCAGTATTTTCTCAGGACTCCTGTTTTTCTTCTGCAAACATGGAACAATACAGCCTGTCCCTGGTGTGTGTTCAGAACCAGGACTCTGATCATGTTACGGACGGAGGGAAGAGCATTGGATTTGGAGGTAGAATGAGTGTTTCCTACTTAGGAGTGCAGTTATTTGGGGTAAGCCATGCTATGAAAGTGCTTCAACATCCACAAAGCTCTATACAAATGTTATTATCTTACAGGGCAGAGTGGGTTCCAGTTGGCCAGGTAAGTGGAGATACAGGAACACTGGAATTGATCCTACTTACAAATGCCAGAGTTCATTTGCCTCTGCAAGTGGTTGTCCTTCTTGAGGAGTAAGGGTATTTCACAGTCACCCATTTATTTAACACTTCCATCAGATACTCTGTGTGCCTACGATGTACTGGGTGCAACGCTCCCTGGCCTCGTGGAACTTAGTCATGTCGGGGAGACAGATAATAAACAAGTAAACAAACAATTAAATTTGTAATTCCAGATTGTGATGTGCTATGAAGGGAACTGACAGGGCTGTGGTGGAGGATTCTGGGATGTGGGCTGGCGGGAGCCACCCTCTGCTGACCCTTTCTAGGATGTGGCTCTCCGAGCGGAAGAAATCTTGGGACGTCTCTGTTCTTTCCCCTCATCCTCGGTTGGACCTCCGTTTAAGGATCCCAGACTCAGGAGAGCTGATCTTGTTTTAGAAGCGCTGCCCTCAGTTGTTGCCCCATTGCCTCCTGCCTGGTGCTGGGGAGAACACGCTGCTTCCTTGTCTCCATCCCTGGGATCTGCTACCTCAGTGTCTCCCATCACCTGTGTCTTCCCCCAACAGAGGAGAGAGACCCCTAATTTGCCAGGGAAGGGCCCTTGCCTAAGCTTCTACCATGTATCGACTGTGCTAGCTTCTGGGATGCCAGCTCCCAGGCCTGCAGGCTGAGTGAATAAATGCGGGACACGACTGTTTGGGGAGCTGACTGGCTTTTTATCAGGAGGCTCATGAAGCCTGCTTCCTTCTCATGCTCACGTGGCTGGGACAGCTTTTCGCTGTCTTAGGTGGCCCACTCAGCCCTGGCCCTCTGGATCAGCTGCTCCTGGGGGTAGCCAGCTGGAAGCTTGTTAGCATTTATTTCCTTTCTCAGCTGTAAAAACTCTGCCCCCTGAGATGGATCAAGTAATTACCGTGAAATAGATCTGGGCAATCACATCTAGATAGAAATGAAAGGTAAAATGTAAGTGGCAGGTATTTACATGATCTTGCTGCCCTGGGGGTCTAATGGTCCCCTTTTGCCTGGCAAAGAGGTCAACCACTTGAGGGGCTGTGTGGTGTCATGAGTTGTGCCTTGGGCTGGGGGGTCACAATATTTGGACTCTGTTCCTACCCAGATGGTGACGTTAGGTAAATCACTTCACCTCTCTGGTCTCAGTTCTCTTACTTGTAAAATGAGGGGAATGGGCTAGATGATTTACCTAGACCTTCTACATCAAATAATGAGATTTTAGGGCTTCCCTGTTGGCGCAGTGGTTGGGAGTCCACCTGCCGATGCCCCGGGTTCGAGCCCCGGTCCGGGAAGATCCCACATGCTGCGGAGCGGCTGGGCCTGTGGGCCATGGCCGCTGGGCCTGCGCGTCTGGAGCCTGCGCTCCGCAACGGGAGAGGCCACAACAGTGAGAGGCCCGCGTACCACAAATAATAATAATAATGAGATTTTATACAGCATTTTCAGATACAGTCATCGAAAACAATACTTTCCAGTCTCTGTCCTTTTTTCCTTTCTTTCCTTCTTTCTTTCAGTAATGAGTGGCCGGGAAAGGGAAATCAGAGGTTAACTCTCTGCTGCTGAGGTAACATGTGATTCCATAGTTTCTGGAGTTTGGTGACTTATATTCTTCGTCTGAGACTGTTTAGTCTCTGCAGAACGGAAAGCCCTGCCCTGCACCCTCCCAGACTGGCCTCTGGCCTCCTCCGCATTGGTGGGTTCAGGAAAGTGATTCAGTTGTTCCCGCAGTCACCAGTGGGCAAGAAGGGGAAGCCAGGCGCTGGTGGGCAGGCCGGACCAGTGGCAGGGAATTGGAATTGCTGACATCTGTGCAGTGGGCGCCTGTAACTGCCTGACGTCATCCTCTTCGCTCTGCCGTCTCTGTCCTGCTCCGTGTCACTTCCCTGCCAGCCTGGCAGGTGGGACTAGAGGGAGGTCAGGGTACTTATTTGTGTTCCCTTGGGCCTTGGCACCTGGCTCCATGCAGGACTGTGGCTCTCCCACAGCTCCGGCCCTCACTGGGCTCTGGAAGCACTGTTCCACTGCTTATCCCTTCATCTCCAGGGATTAATTCATGCAGTGGTTTCTTGTTGGGTGCACTTATTCTCTTAATCCTGCTGAGATTTCTACAAATAGTACCCATGTGGGGTGAATTCTGTTTCTTGTCAGGTCCCTAACTGCTGTGACATCCAAAGAGGGCATGAACAGTAACCAGGAGTTAAGATTGTGTTGGTGTTTATCTGTGTTTCCTGGCCATGACTGAGCTTTAAACTCCCCAGGGGAGTTTAAAAGAATACTGTGCTTGGTCCCTATCCCTAGAGATTCAGATTTAATGGCCCAGGGTAGGGCCTGGGATTGACATTTTTAAAAAGCCTCTGACGTGCAGCCTGAGTATGAAACAACCAATACCATTGGTTGGTATTAATTGCTGGGGAAAATATATCTTTTTCCTGAGAATCAGGATCATTTCCTTGGGTACAGACGTTTACTCTTTTTACTTTTAAAGTTTCTATGATAGAAAATGTCATACCTATACAAAATTAGGGAGTGTAGAGTAATGAATATGCATGTACCCATCACCCAGATTCAGCAATCGTCAAGTTATGGCCCATCCAATGTAGTTGTATCATTTTATACACTGATCAGCAGCGGATGAGTGTTCCGGTGGCTCTGCATTTCTACCAAAGTTTGGTATTGTCAGTC
This sequence comes from Lagenorhynchus albirostris, assembly GCF_949774975.1. Taxonomy (NCBI): domain Eukaryota; kingdom Metazoa; phylum Chordata; class Mammalia; order Artiodactyla; family Delphinidae; genus Lagenorhynchus; species Lagenorhynchus albirostris. The sequence goes on from NC_083107.1 coordinate 55,781,015, forward strand.
TTTTTTTTTTTGTCATCCTGCTTGGAATGAAGTGATATCGTGGTTTTAATTTTCGTTACCCTATGTCTAATGATGTTGATTACCTTTTCATGTGCTCATTGGCCATTGTGTGTGTGTGTGTGTGTGTGTCTGTATTTAGAGATGACTGCATGTTTTCTGCACATTTTAAATTGCCTTTTGTCTTTTTATTGTTGATTTGTAGAAGTTATTTACATGTACTGAATACAAGTTTTTTTTTGTATTTGTTATTTGGTTACATAGGTATGCTGAAAATGTTCTTTCCCAGTCCGTGTCTTGTCTTATTTTTCTTAGTGGTGTCTTCCTTCCTTCTTTCCTTCCTTTCTTCTCCTTCTCCTCTTCTTCTTCCTCTATTTCTCCTCCTCCTTCTTTTATTATTTTTTCCCTTTCAGTTTTATTGAAATATAATTGACATACAGCACTGTATATGTTTAAGGTGTACAGCATAATGATTTGAATTACATACATCATGAAACGATCACCACAGTAAGTTTAGTGAACATACATCATCTCATATAACTACAAAAGAAAAAGAAAAAAATTTTTGAAGAGAACTCTTAGGATTTAGTTAACAATTTTCATATATAACACAGCAGTGTTAATAGTATTTATCATGTCATACATTACATCTCTATTACTTATTTATCTTATAACTGGAAGTTTGTACCTTTGGACTACCTTCATCCAAATCCCCCTCTCCCTCCTCCCTTACCTCTGGTTACCACAAACCTGATCTCTTTTTCTATGAGTTTGTTTGTTTTTGAAGTATAATTGACCTACAATAGTTCCTGGTACACAATATAGTGTTTCAATATTTCTGTACATCTCAGAATGATCCCCATTCTTCTTTTTTTTTTCCACTATAAAAAGGGCCATTCTTAACAGAACAAGGAAAAGGATGGATGTGTCATCCAGGGCACATCCAATACAATAAACACCAAGCTAGAATGTGTGTGTGTGTGTGTGTGTGTGTGTGTGTGTGTGTGTGTGTGATTGTGTCTGAATGATTTGACACACACCTTACAGACTGCTCTAGGTGTCTTCCTCATTCTGCCAGCAATTGTCTATGTCATTTAGGGTTCCAGTAGGAAACATGCTATACCAATGGGGTAATTGAGGAGACCTTAAGCACTATTTGTAATGGTGTGGGCAGGATTAAGGGAGATCAGTAATGGATGGGGCATCACCCTAGGGCTAGGAGCCTAGGAGTCATTCTATCCCTAGGCCCGAGGAGTAAGGGAGGGAGTGGTTATGGGAGCCCAGAGAGGACGGTTTATGGAGAGAGCTGCCTTTGTTAGAGGTGCACACCCAGCTTGGCTGACTCAGTAGGGAGGGAGCTAGATGATTTTAAAATCTGATTTTACTTTCTTCTTTGCTTCCAGTACCCAAATGGTGCTTCTCAATGTCTGGATCTAAGTGAAGCCAGAGGGCAAGGGGACGCCTTGATGCAGTGTATACTTAACCTCCTGTAGCAAAGAGGCAGTTGAAGAAAGGTAGGGAGCGGATTTGAAAGAGTAAATGGGAAATAACCAGCACATTACTTGTTTCAACTACTTGTATGGAAGAAGTAAATCAGCATCTGTGGAACAGTAACCCTCCGCTAGGCTCTGTGCCAGACACTCCACGTACACCATTCCTGTAATACAACAATCCTTGTTCCTGTGCCTCAGAGGAAGAAGCACTCAGTGACGTACACCAGGCCAGAAGTGGGATTCAAAATCTGTGCCGGCTCATTTCATAGCCATTGTTCTGTGCATCCCACCATGATGACCCTAGTAACGCAAGCTCAGGGAGCCAAACAGAAAAGAACTTCTAATGTCTTGTATGAACATTCTTTCCTGCAGCAGAGAATGGAAAAATAGGCAAGAAGTAGCTAACTTGAGGAATCTGTCTTCTCTGCATCAGAGGACGGCATAGGGCTGATAATGACCTGCTTGCAAAGATGGGGAGCTGGAGACCAAGGGCGATTCAGTGGTTATCAGTGGTTAGCACATTCATCACAATCTGTGTCTTCGGAAAGTGTATCATTTACTGGATCTTTTTTCATGGGTTCTTGCCTGGCATTCATGGGCCTTGGGGATCCATGGATGGAACTGTGTTCCAATGTAATTGGTCCCTTTGTGATACAATGTAGTTTATTTGTGCATTTATAGGCGTTAGTGACTGACGTAGGCATCCCACCATACAAAAGATTAAAAACCCCTGTGTGACAACGCATTCAGCATTAGTTGGTAATAGAGGACTTTAATTTTAATAAGAATATGATTAGAAGTCATGCATCCTTTTTATAGGGCGGGAGAGGTACTAAATGTCATGCCCAAACTCACTGTTGTAAGTGGCAAGGAAAAGGCGATGCTTTCATTAAGTAGAGAAGAAAGAAAGCAAGCATGCTAGAAATATTTCATCAAGAAACACTTATTAAGTAGATATTAGGCACTGTAGTAAGTGATTAAAAAACAAGGGGGGGTCCTTTTCTGTGCCCAGATATTAGATCTCGCCGTATAGTCTTACCTTATTTTGATGTGCAGGTGTGTTGTTTTTTGGCAGACACAGTTAAGGTGGGGTGGGATTGGAAGACCCAAGACCTGATGACCCTATGTGTGTGTTAAACCGTAGAAAGGCAAAGTCACAGAGGCAGAGTTAAAAGGGACATCAGAATCCATGAGATTCAACCTCCCATCTAACAAAGGACTCTCTTCCATAACTCGTGTGACAGCTGGCTGCCTGACCTCTGCCTGACATGTCAGAGATGATGCACTCCAGACCCTGCAGGGCCCAACGCTGTCTTTCTTTGGCCTTAATTTAACATTAATGAAGCAGCAGCAACACCGCCGCTAACATCATTTATGGAGTACTTACTCTATGCCGGGCACTGTGCTGAGCACTGTAAATGCATGATCCCCTTTAATCCTTAAAATGACTCTATGGGATTGGTGATGTCACCTCTTCATAGATGGATGAACTGAAGCTCAGTGATTAGCCCACATATTTGTCACAGGGGTGTGTGTGTGTGTGTGTTTGTAGGAGTATATGTATTCGCGTGTAAAATAAATATGTAGTACCCGGCTTCTCCTCCCACAAGCACAAGACCAGTACACACTGCAGGGGATCTGACAGGACACTATTATGGGTGTCCCAGACAGGCCAATCATTTGGTGACTTTTAAAAAACTTATTTGGAGTTATCTAGGAGTTATAATTTTTTTCTGTACATAATTATTGGGAAGTTTTTTATCTTTATCCACCTCCTTTCCTTCTTTCTTTCTTCTTCTTCGTTTTTTTTTAGTCTTTATTGAATCTGTTGCAACATTGCTTCTGTTTTTTATATTTTGTTTTTTTGGCCACGAGGCATGTGGGCTCTTAGCTCCCTGACCAGGGATCGAAACCGCACCCCCTGCATTGGAAGGCAAAGTCTTAACCACTGGACTGTCAGGGAAGTTCCGTTTCTTGTTTTTATAATCACAATTTTAAAAAATGTATTTTTTTAAATTGAAGTATAGTTGATGTATAATATGTTACAGGTGAACAATATAGTGATTCACAATTTTTAAAGGTTATACTCCATTTATAGTTGTTATAAAATATTTGCTATATTTCCTGTGTTGTACAGTATATCCTTGTGGCTTATTTTATACCTAATAGATTGTAGCTATTGATCCCCTATCCCCTTTCCCTCTCCCCTCTGGTAACTACTAGTTTGTCTTCTATATCTGTAAGTCTACTGCTTTTTTGTTATATTCTAGTTTGTTGTATGTTTTAGAGTTCACATATAAGTGATGTACAGTATTTGTCTTTCTCTGTCTGACTTATTTCACTTAGCATAATGTCCTCCAAGTCCATCCATGTTGCTGCAAATGGCAAGATTTTGTTCTTTCTTATGGCTGAGTAGTATTCCATTCTATATATATATACCACATTTTCTTTGTCCATTCATCTGTTTATGGACACTTAGGTTGCTTCCATATCTTGGCTATTGTAAATAATGCTGCTATGAACATTGGGGTGCATGTATCATTTTGAATTAGGAGTGGAATTGCTGGGTCATATGGTAGTTCTATGTTTAGCTTTTTGAGAAAGCTTCATACTGTTTTCCACAGTGGCTCCACCAATTTACATTCCCGCCAACAGTGTAGGAAGGTTCCCTTTTCTCCACATCCTTGCCAACATGTGTTATTTGTGTTCTTTTTGATGATGGCCATTCTGACCGGTGTGAGGTGATACCTCATTGTGGTTTTGATTTGCATTTCCCTGATGATTAGACATGCTGAACGTCTTTTCATGTGCCTGTTGGCCATCTGTGTGTCTTTGTTGGAAAAATGTCTATTCAGTTCTCTGGCGTTTTTAATCAGGTTTTTTTTAAAAAATAAATTTATTTTTAAAATTTTTGGCTGCGTTGGGTCTTTGTTGCTGTGCGCAGCCTTTCTCTAGTTGTGGTGAGTGGGGGCTACTCTTCGTTGTGGTGCACGGGCTCTAGGTGCTCGGGCTTCAGTAGTTGTGGCACACGGGCTCAGTAGTTGTGGCTTGCAGGCTCTAGAGCGCAGGGCCAGTAGTTGTGGTGCATGGGCTTAGTTGCCCCGCAGTATGTGGGATCTTCCTGGACCAGGGATTGAACCCGTGTCCCCTGCATTTACAGGCAGATTCTTAACCACGGCGCCACCAGGGAAGTCCCTGTTCGGTTTTTTTGATGTTGGGCTGTATGAGCTGTTTATATATGCTGGATATTAACCCCTTATCAGTCGTATCATTTGCAAATGTTTTCTCCCATTCAGTAGTCCACCTACTTTCTTTTTCTTTTTCTTTTTTTAACATCTTTATTGGAGTATAATTGCTTTACAATGTCTTGTTAGTTTCTGCTGTATAACAAAGTCAATCAGCTATACATATATCTATATCCCCATATCGCCTCCCTCTTGCATCTCCCTCCAACCCTCCTTATCCCACCCCTCTAGGTGGTCGCAAAGCACCGAGCTGATCTCTGAGTGCTATGCAGCAGCTTCCCACTAGCTATCTATTTTACATTTGGTAGTGTATATATGTCAGTATTATTCTCTCACTTAGTCCCAGCTTACCCTTCCCTCTCCCTGTGTCCTCAATCCCATTCTCTACATCTGTGTCTGCCCCTAGGTTCTTCAGAACCATTTTTATTTTTAGGTTCCATATATATGTGTTAGCATATGGTATTTGTTTCTCTCTTTCTTTTTTTTTTTATAGATTATACTTTATTGAACTGTAAAAAATTGGCTATAATCCCTGTGCTGTACAATATATTCTTTTTTTTTAACATCTTTATTGGAGTATAATTGCTTTACAATGGTGTGTTAGTTTTTGCTTTATAACAAAGTGAATCAGTTATACATATACATATGTTCCCATATCTCTTCCCTCTTGTGTCTCCCTCCCTCCCACCCTCCCTATCCCACCCCTCCAGGTGGTCACAAAGCACTGAGCTGATCTCCCTGTGCTATGCGGCTGCTTCCCACTAGCTACCTATTTTACGTTTGGTAGTGTATATATGTCCATGCCTCTCTCTCACTTTGTCACAGCTTACCCTTCCCCCTCCCCATATCCTCAGGTCCATTCTCTAGTAGGTCTGTGTCTTTATTCCCGTCTTGCCCCTAGGGTCTTCATGACCTTTTTTTTTTTTTTTCTTAGATTCCATATATATGTGTTAGCATACGGTATTTGTTTTTCTCTTTCTGACTTACTTCACTCTGTGTGACAGACCTTAGGTCCATCCACCTCACTACAAATATCTCAATTTCGTTTCTTTTTATGGCTGAGTAATATTCCATTGTATATATGTGCCACATCTTCTTTATCCATTCATCTGATGATGGACACTTAGGTTGCTTCCATGTCCTGGCTATTGTAAATAGAGCTGCAATGAACATTGTGGTACATGACTCTTTTTGAATTATGGTTTTCTCAGGGTATATGCCCAGTAGTGGGATTGCTGGGTCACATGGTAGTTCTATTTGTAGTTTTTTAAGGAATCTCCATACTGTTCTCCATAGTGGCTGCATCAATTTACATTCCCACCAACAGTGCAAGAGAGTTCCCTTTTCTCCACACCCTCTCCAGCATTTATTGTTTGTAGATTTTTTGATGATGGCCATTCTGACTGGTGTGAGGTGATACCTCATTGTAGTTTGGATTTGCATTTCTCTAATGATTAGTGATGTTGAGCATCCTTTCATGTGTTTGTTGGCAATCTGTATATCTTCTTTGGAGAAATGTCTATTTAGGTCTTCTGCCCATGTTTGGATTGGGTTGTTTGTTTTTTGATATTGAGCTGCATGAGCTGCTTGTAAATTTTGGAGATTAATCCTTTGTCAGTTGCTTCATTTGCAAATGTTTTCTCCCATTCTGAGTGTTGTCTTTTTGTCTTGTTTATGGTTTCCTTTGCTGTGCAAAAGCTTTGAAGTTTCATTAGGTCCCATTTGTTTATTTTTGTTTTTATTTCCATTTCTCTAGGAGGTGGAGCAAAAAGGATCTTGCTGTGATTTATGTTATAGAGTGTTCTGCCTACGTTTTCCTCTAAGAGTTTGATAGTATCTGGCCTTATATTTAGGTTTTTAATCCATTTTGATTTTATTTTTGTGTATGGTGTTAGGGAGTGTTCTAATTTCATTCTGTTACATGTAGCTGTCCGGTTTTCCTAGCATGAGTTATTGAAGAGGCTGTCTTTCCTCCACTGTATAGTCTTGCCTCCTTTATCAAAGATAAGGTGACCATATGTGCGTGGGTTGATCTCTGGGCTTTCTATCCTGTTCCATTGATCTATATTTCTGTTTTTGTGCCAGCACCATACTGTCTTGATTACTGTTGCTTTTTAGTATAGTCTGAAGTCAGGGAGCCTGATTCCTCCAGCTCCGTTTTTCTTTCTCAAGATTGCTTTGGCTATTCGGGTTCTTTTGTGTTTCCATACAAATTGTGCAATTTTTTGTTCTAGTTCTGTGAAAAATGCCATTGGTAGTTTGATAAGGATTGCATTGAATCTGTAGATTGCTTTGGGTAGTAGAGTCATTTTCACAATGTTGGTTCTTCCAATCCAAGAACATGGTATATCTCTCCATCTGTTTGTATCATCTTTAATTTCTTTCATCAGTGTCTTATAGTTTTCTGCATACAGGTCTTTTTTCTCCCTAGGGAGGTTTATTCCTAGGTATTTGATTCTTTTTATTGCAATTGTAAATGGGAGTGTTTCCTTAATTTCTCTTTCAGATTTTTCATTATTAGTGTATAACAATGCAAGAGATTTCTGTGCATTAATTTTGTATCGTGCTACTCTACCTAATTCATTGATTAGCTCTAGTAGTTTTCTGGTAGCATGTTTAGGATTCTCTATGTATAGTATCATGGCACCTGTAAACAGTGACAGTTTGGCTTCTTTTCAGATTTGGATTCCTTTTATTTCTTTTTCTTCTCTGATTGCTGTGGCTAAAACTTCCCAAACTATGTTGAATAATAGTGGTGAGAGTGGGCAACCTTGTCTTGTTCCTGTCTTAGAGGAAATGGTTTCAGTTTTTCACCATTGAGAACAATGTTGGCTGTAGCTTTGTCATATATGGCCTTTATTATGTTGAGGTAGGTTCCCTGTATGCATACTTTCTCCACCTCATTTCTTTAATTCATGTTAATCCAGTATGTACCCAAGGATGCATTCTGGGGATAGATTATGACCTCAGATGCTGCTTGGTTTGACTTGTCTCTTAATCCAGCTCTGGACTTGAACTGGTATTGATGGTGGAAGTGTATTGTTGATGAAAAGAGGGGTTCTCAGCCCAGAGACAGATTTCCTTCTTTGTAAAACGATGTAGGCAGGTTGCATGGGTACCTAAGTTTCATTCTGGCTATGACACTGTGTGAGTCTATGAACCTGAAAATGAAAAATGTGAACTGGGGGATAAGAGAGAACACAGTGTTCGTTGGCTTGGGGGACTAAAAAAAAATTTTCCATAGATAAAATTGATTTTATCAAATTAACTTAGTTACTTATCATTGCTAAATAAAAAAGGAACTATTTTTTTCCTCAAGGCTGACTACTGAACCCAAGACCTGCCTAGTTCCTGTTAATGGGAAAGGTAATTTGTAATTTTTAGTTTGACCACTGGGTGGCGCAATTGCTCCACATTGTTAGTAAAAACCACCGTCATTTTTAGGTGAAGTGGGTTTTCAGGAAGCTGCTGAACCTGCATCTCCTTTAGGAGAAATATACAGTGGTTATAGCCAGAAAGGACTTCCGGAATTATTTGGTTCAATCCCTTTTATTGTTTTTTAATTGCACTATTTTATTTTATTTAATCTATGTGATATATGAATACATTCTAATTATAAAAGAATCAAGTTTTATATACGCCCCTCTTCACTCTCTCTCTGCTATGCTCATTCCCCACCTCAGAGAAAACCCATTGTTAACCCTTTGGGGTATTTCTTTAAGGTCCTTCCTTTGTAGTATACACATAGGTATATGTGCATGTGATATATGTCTTTTCTTAATGAACATTCATGCAACCTCCTGATTTTGTAAATGAAGAAAGATACAGTGTAGGATTTGGAGCCAATATTGATTTATGGGAAGAGCCTGTGCTTTAGAGTCACACAGACTTGAGTTTTAAATTTTGATCTTGCAACTTAATAGTTACCAACCTTGGCCAAGCTATTTAGTTCTCACCTGAGCCTCATTCCCCTCAACTTGCAAGCTATTCAGGTGTACTAAAAGCCATGAATACATGCAAATGCTCCTAGCTCAGCTGGCCGGCTGTAAAGTGTTAGTTTCCTTCCCTGTCACTCTTTGCCAAGTTCAAACAGCTCAGTAGTAGAAGAACACAGTTTTCTCCACCCTGTGCCTCCTAGGAACCTTTGAAAGATGTCAGTACACGTGTACCTGCATAATCATATGCAAAATCCAGCTTAAGGACCCAGTGACCCATAAGTATGAATCCTGCTGTTGCCAAAGCCTTCCCTGGCCTCTGTGTGTCTTGCTTCTGTCCAGATTCAGGGAAGAACTGTATTTGAGGGCTGGAGGGAAATGCCAGGGGCTCCAAAGGGCACAGGAATTCAGAAAGGCTCAATTGGCTGGGGTTCAAGTTCAGACTAAGCTCAGGTCTGTAAACTTGTGCAAAACTCCTGTGTTCTCTGTGCCCAAGTTTCTTTACCTGTAAAACCAGAAAGATGAATTTGGACCCCATTAGAGCTTATACTAGTGAGTAGATAAATCAGCCATGTAGCTTATGATGCTTTCCTTTTCACCTTGTTTTCCAGGAAGCTCAGAGCCAAATTGAATGTGAATTGAAACCACTTTCCTTGCCCCCAGGTTTCTGGGGTAAGTACCTTCCATTTCATGGTTCTATGTTGGTTATTATTTTAATGGTGTGAACCGTGGATCTGTAAAGGCGATGGCGAGGAGATGGGCTGGACTTCTTCTTGCTAATCCAGGCATGTGGGAGCTTCAGGCCTTGCCCTTTGAGATACTGTGGGCAGGAGGGTTTCCTACCCCTGTTTAAAATGTTCTCGTCTCAGTTTTGCCTAAGAATTCCTGATACTTCATTTGGCCATTTTAGAAGATCCTTTCAGATAAGTTTGAAAATAGTTATTTAAAAATAAGATCTCTGATCTTATCTAAAACTCTCAACAGTCTCTGAGCCTTGATCACAAAGCGGCAGGCACACGGGGACGCTAGTCGAATGGTGTTTTATAAAAACAACACAACCTTAAAAGCATTAAAAGACCAAACCCAACCCAGAGTAACAGCGTATCTGTTTCAGTTAAGAAAGTCTTTTCCTGAAAAAACAAAGCGGGCTTTAGAGGAAACTAGATGGCTGGCAGCACAGGTCTTGAGGGCAGCTTTGCAGGTTGATGATTTTATTTCGTCTCCGGGTAGACTAGGCTCCATCAGATGGGGCCACATGCTCCCTTGTCTCTGTCTGGTTCTGAGCTGCTCACTGAGTGACAGCTCTTTCCCCCTTTACTCTGTGGATGTGAATCTCACCTCACAGTTTAACTCGGGAGGAGAAAGGGGCTGTGGAACCCACCTTGGAGATCACAACCTGCATTGTTATGGCCCTTGTTCTGCCACTGTCCATGAAATGGGAAAGGTCTCTCTATTTGGTTCGTATCCTGCCTAAATTGACCAAAGAATCTCCCGGGGTTCCTGGGGCGGGGCCCTGGAGCTCCCCAAAGGGACCACCTCTGGGACTCCCTGGATCCCTGATTTCAGGACTCCTGGGTGGTGCTTCTGAGATACAGAAGGATCAATTTTGCAGTTAAGGAGAAATGAGGAAGACACAGACCTCAGAGCAGAATCTTTCGATCACTCTGCAAAGCAACTCCATTACTGTGAATTCTAGAATGAGCTTGCTGTGGGATGAACAGGAGCGGCCTTTGTCACTTGTGCAGGTTTTCTCTCATTCCAGGCAGGTGATGGGGGTGGGGAAGCAGCTGCAGGCTTTGGGTTTTAAACAAGTCTCCTGTCCTGGTGTAAAGGCTGAGCTTTCTGATGAAGAGGAGAGAGAGGCTTGGATGACACAGTGGAGCCGTGGGAGAACGCCTTCACATCCCAGCAGAAGGGGCGGGAAATAAGCCTCGACAGAGTCTCCCTTGACGAGGCTTCAAGGAGGGATGTCTGTTTCTTTTCCTGAGTTAAGAGACAGGCACAGTCTACAGTCAAGGCTGTGAGCTGTGCTACTACTAATTTTATTTAAATAGAATTTCTTCTCGTTTCTGCATGAATTGCTATTGACAGTGTCTTCCTCGCTAACGGTCTCCCACTGGAGAGTCCTGTCTGAGTAGAACTGTACCTAAGCCATTCAGGTCGAAGCTGCCCGACATTCCGCAGAAGAAAGCCTGCTTGCAACAGCTGTGTTTCAATGGTCACTATCGTGCCTCTGCAGGAAGCTGGGCAGCTTTTTCGAAATGCAAAGTCAGCTAAGTCGGTGCGGTGCTGAGACCTGATTAAGAAAGCCTCCCTATTCAATTCGATTTAAGTGAAGCGATTTTCAAAATCTTAACAGTTTAGATGCCAAAGGAGAAGGAAGAAAGCCAAAACTGATGGGGAACGAAATCACTTTCCAAAAACGGGGGCTATTTTCACAATGGAAAAATCAGTTCTGAACTGCTGCGCTGGGGACAAAATGGTAGCAGACCTGGCTTCAGGGCCTTGTCTGCAGAGTGTGCAGAGTGCCCTGACAGTTGGAAAGAGCCAGATGGCCTACCGGTTCCACTCAGCTTGGCTGCACTTGTCAATCCTGCAACAGGGCTTCTTCCTGACTCCAGACCTCTGGCCTCCTTTTCTTAGAGTACTTACTTTAGAAAACTTTCAATTGTAAATTCTTTCTCTGCCCCTTGGAGAGGTAAATCTTCTCCCAGCCTCTTGCCAGGGTTATAATCCAGGAATGCCTTCTTCAAGGACCTGGGAGCCACCCCTTTGAAATGAATCATCAGGAAACTTGGTGGTCGTATCTCCCAGTCTGTGTGGGCAGGTAGGAGTCTAACTGCCACAAGCACCAGTTAGCAAACGCAGACGGCCTGTTCACATCCATCAGCCTCCCTGCTAACTCCCTCTAGTACTTTTACACGAGCTCCCCCGGCACTTAATAACCCTCCTGCCTTGGCTTTTGTTCCGCTTCTCTCCCCTCTTGCTGCAAGAGTCCTGAATAAAATCTTCCTTGCCAGTTTAATTCTGTCTAGTGCCATTTTCTTTGGCATTGCTCAATCCAAACCCTCTTTCTGCCACCCCCTGTGGAGCAAACTCTTCTCAGATGGAACCATCCTGGGAGATACCCCTCCCCCTACCTTCACTTCTGGTTGGAAGAACCCCATTCTGGTCCCTCTGGCTGCCATCTGTAATCCCAGAGATGCTCACCTCAGTATTTCCTGAGGAGGGAGGACATGGGGAAAGGGAAAGGAAACCAGCACTTGGTTGCTCCTTGGGTCTGATCTCTTTTTCCACGGTGGTCTCTCTATTTTGTAATTTTCTTTTAAAAATACAGTTTTAGGGAATTCCCTGGCAGTACAGTGGTTAAGACTCGGTGCTTTCACTGCCGGGGCCTGGGTTCAATCCCTGGCCGGGGACCTAAGATCCTGCAAGCTGTGTGGTGCGGCCAAAAAAATATTTTTCTCTTGTTTAAAACTTGGATGGGGAATAAGTTAGAAATGCTACGCACAGCAGGGCGAGAGAACATCCCTTGAGCCACTGCACTGGGGTTTGGGGAGAGAGTATCTCAATGGCTTTACTTAGAGAAATGTGTGGTCCCTGTGGAGTCCACATCCCACTGAGTGTGGTGCTTTAGAGACTGGGCTCTGGAGTCCGCCTGCCTGGGCTGATTCTCACCTCCACTGCTTGATGTGTGACCGTGGGCGAGTTACCCAAGTCTCCCTGTGCCTCAGTTTCCTCATCTGTACCATCTGGGCTCCATCATAGGGTTGTCATGAGGGTTACATGCTTACATGTGAAACGCTTAGTACAGTGCCTAGCATGGAGTAAACGTCCAATAAATGCTTAGCCATAATCATTATAGTATGCACATTTTTGTTTTCTCCTGAAAGGAAGCACATACAGTTGTTAACAACTAACCTTTGGGGAGAAACAGAGTAGGGAGGGAGATATTGCCTTTTGATTTTATACTTCCTTGTACTGTTTCAACTTTTTAACCCTATACTTCTTTTAGTTAAAGATTTTAATTAACTAAACATTTCTTCCCTTTGGTAATTAAGTGAAATAGGCCATTGATAGGAAGGGAGGAAATAACTGTCTAGAAACAAGGCTTCAGTAAATCTGTGCCGTTTCAGAGTAAAATTTAATCTTGAAGAGCCCAGTTTAAAGCATGAAAATTAAACACGTGGAACAAATAAATACTGCTTATTTCAAATCCCTTCTCCTAAGTCCCTTTGATTTGATTGACTTAAAATTACATGGTAAGGCAACAGAACCACTGCTGGGAAAACACTTAATGTGTTTCAGAGGTGAACTGCCCTGCAGGGTGGCACTGTAATGTATTTTTAGGTGGAGAAAAAAATACGTATTGTTTCCAACCTGATAGCAGAATTCCTGTCAGGGTGGGATTAGCCTTTAGGAAAATTTACTCTTATCTTCTTTAGGTGTGAGGGGATTATCCTAATCCCTCTGCCTTTCTGCCCCTACTGGCTGAGTTAGAGACCAAGAGGGATGAGAATTTCTCTTTATCAGAAGCTGGAGCAATGTTAAGTTCCCACGGACAGCTGAGAAATGAGGGGACGAGAAGCTCAGAGATAGAGGAAAGCAAGAAAGCTGACCAGGGAGAGGTTCTGGGAGGAATGGTCAAGGGGAGCTTTGGAAGAAGGGTGTCTTTGATTTGAAGTTATCCCCTGACGCAGCAGTATCCTCCACAGTCACTGTTCTACGTCACAGCTCTTATGTAAGGGTTTGGGGAAATAAGGAAAGAGACTAAAAGAGGACGAAAAGAATAGCCTTAAGAGGACTGATTTGACTAAGATAATTATTTAGGGGGTGGAAGAAGTCAAAGCCAGAGGAAATAGTGCAACCTCTTTGAGAGATATTGGGGATGTTGGGTTTCCCACTGACTGGGGCCAAGGAGGCTGCAGCCGTGTCTTCTAGTAGTGTGGCAGAAACTTCCAATTGTCCCCCATCATCTATTCTTGCTTTTAACCTAGAACTCGCCTAGCTTCAGCAAGGCACATGATTACCCTACTAGAGACTACATTTGCTTTGCAGCTAGATGTGTCCCTTTGACCATGCATCTTGCCAATGGAAGACAAACAGAATGTGCAAAGCATGTAATTTCCCTTTCATTTCCCTTGACAGGAAATGATTTATCTCTCATCTCCTCTTTTCCTCCTTCCATGGTCTAGAACATGGAAGTAGCAGTAAGTCCATTTGACCACAAAGATAAGGACAGCGGCTACAAGGCTTGTCAAAGCAGAGATTGCAGGACCTCCCTTTCTAGAGTTTCTGATTTCAGTAGGGTTGAGGTGGGGGCATGAGGATTTGCATTTCTAACAAGCTCTGGGGTGACGCCGATACTGCTAGCCCAGGGAACACAGGAGAATGGAGGACAACACAGTAGGAGCCTGGGTCCCTGGGTGTTCTTGTGGAGCAGAGTCACCTAACCCACTGTATTATGTCTGGACTGTTACCTTGTTGGAGCCACAGTGTTTTCGTATCTCTCTTTTTTCTAAGCAGTTGAACCTGTATCTTAATACAAATATTGCAGGTAAGGGTTACATAGTAAGGCTGGAGGACTTGGGGACTGCTGGGCAGCTGGCTCTTATGTTCGACACGGGTGATTTTTATTTGGAAAAGTAATAAAACAAAGGCAATTACTTGTTTAATGACATAAGGACTTCTTTTATGAGAGTATTACAGGTAGGCAGTGAACTGAAAACATTCCTTCCACATCTGCGTCATTGCTTGTTTTCTTGTCTTGGGAAAATCTAAACACTTGTGTGCCCTTGTGTTCTCATTTAAGTGGGGCATGCAATTTCAGTGGTTTTGTTCAAAGAGGGGTACCTTGTCTTAGAAATCATTGGAAAGTCAAGCATTTCCTGTTATGTACTTGTTAGTTAATATGAACATAAAGATAATGATAACAATAATAACAAACATTACTGAACGCTTACTAGGTACCAGGTACTATGTACTCTCCATGCGTCATTTCATTTATTCTGACAATGACCCTGTGAGGAAGCGTTACTGTTATCTCCATTTTGCAGATGAAATTGAGGCTTGGAGGGCTCAAATAACAGGTTAAATTCCAGGTCTGCCAGATACCAAAGCCCATGAGCTCAACCTTGGCAACACTCTCTCTCTCCCTGGTAAATGATTCATTCTCAGATGGTTTTCAGGCTTAGTGTATCAGGCCTACCATTTGTTAGCAATTGGGTTCTTTTTAGTGTGTATATGTTTTCAAATGCAAATATTATTATTTTTTCTTTGAGCAGTTGGGCCTACCTTGCATAATCTAGACTGCTCTGGTTCTAGGAATCTGCTGTGGGGACTGTTAATTGGAAATGAGAAAAGGGCATGGAGTTTAAAAGGTGACAAATGGCTCTGGGTTGCCTAGATTTAAGGCTGTGAGAATTTACTACCAATGCAGTGTTGGGTTTAGTAAGTAATCACCTGCCTATGGGGGCAACAGTGAGGGGCACCATCCCACAACAGTTTCAGGCAGGGACCATGGTAATTTTCCAAGTTATATGCCTCTGGAGCGAAGCCGAACCCCAATAAATGCAGGCCAGCATGAA
This sequence comes from Lagenorhynchus albirostris, assembly GCF_949774975.1. Lineage (NCBI taxonomy): Eukaryota > Metazoa > Chordata > Mammalia > Artiodactyla > Delphinidae > Lagenorhynchus > Lagenorhynchus albirostris. The sequence continues at coordinate 55,796,272 of NC_083107.1, forward strand.
TGGGGAGCCTTGACCACCATTGGAACAAATCCACGCACCTCGATAGTGGCCCCTCTTGGTTCTGGGTCTCTGGCTGCTTCTTAGAGTTGATGTTTTCCCCAGCCTCCCGTCACTGCTTCAAAATTCATCTGTTCTTTTTCCCATTTTTCTGTATCATAGCAGAACAGTCATTGAATTAATGAATCCACAGTTCACTAATTAATTCCATTCTTACTTTGATGGGATTATTAGGAAGTTCACCAGCAGAGCCTATCTTTAGTTCTACACAGACCCTAGGGATGACCACATGTTGACATGACTTCACAACTGTGAACCATTGTTCCTAAGTGTGCTGATTCATCATTGGTAATCAACCATAGGCCTGTAACACCCTGTCTTTGACTTGATTCTATTCTGCGTATTTCAAGGCCTTAATTTGGGGAATCAGTAAACTTTTCCTGTAAAAGGCCAGATAGTAAATATTTTTGAGACCCTATGGCCTCTGTTGCAGCTACTTAACCTTGCTGTTGTAGTGGGAAAGCAGCCACACACAGTAGGTAAACAAATGAGTGCGGCTGTGTTCCAATAAAACTTTATGGTAACAAGTAGTGGGACAGATTTGGCCCACGGGCTATATATTTGCCTACCCCTGCTTTAGACGAAGACACGATTTATTCAGTCAACACTGAAGAGGACTTAACGGCTGCTGAGAAAAGTTGGGGGAGGAAGAAGTAGCTGGACCATGGTTTATAGGACCAACATTCAAAGCTGTCTCGGCATTCTGGCTCCAGCTCAAGACAATAAGATTCAGTACTATGACCTTGAGTATGTAGGGTGGGAGTCAACTTGCTGGGAGGGAATTTGCATGAAAAAGACCTAATTCCTACTTTGCCTTAAAGTGGGATGCCTTGCCTGCTAAAAGTGCTGACCATCTGGGGCTGTACTTCATGTTGACTGGGTGTAGATCGGTGATATGATAGTCCCCCTGGGTTTTCTGCTGGTCAGATTACACCTGGAGTGTGGGGTGCAATTTGGACGCCTCATTTTGGGGTCCACTGACAAAGTGCATCTGAAGGAGGGGGACCCAGATGGTTAGGGGCCAGGACATCATTGTCTATGAGGAACTGTGAACTGAACCTGGTCATCTTTAGTCAGGGAAGAGAGGACCAAAGTGAGGATCGTCATTCCCTTCATCTGTCTGGATTTCTGTCACGAAAGATTTGTATGTGGCTTGAGGGCTGTGGCGCTTGCAGGCAGCAACCACCCAATTAGTACATGACTGAACGATGTGCAGAGAGGTTACGAGGAGGGAAAGTCAGGCCCGGGAGAAAGATAAACTTTCTAACAGTTAGAGGTGTCTGTCAGTGGGACGGCCGCTTTGGTTATTTCCAAGCGTCTGGAGAGTCCTGGGCACCAAAGGGTTAATGAGATGCAACAACATTTCCCTCTGCATCAGGAGGGAAACCAAATGTTTTGATGTTCTAACAAAATGGCCTTTAAAGAAAGATAAAAGGAGTGAGGACAGATGGGTTCTTTTTATTGTTTGTAAAATCCAATAAGAATCTTCTCTGTAGTGTACAGCGTCTTTGGCTGAGCGGGCATTCAAGTACTGAGGGGGGATAATAAACATTTTCAACAAATTGCTTGTCTCGTTCAACAGAGAAGCGGGAGAGATGATCCTGTAAGTACTTACAGGTTTGCCGGGTGGTTGACGCCACGTGGATTCGTTACCAAGGCCTTTGAAGAGTGGAGGGTGATTCAGAAAGGCGTAACTTTATTAAGCGCTCTGTAAGAATCGTGAAGGCTTCTTCGTTACAGAAGAAAACTGTCTCTCTAGTCTCCAGACTCTGTTATCCTCTGGGTCAAGTTATGGAGCGTCTGGTATGTGCCAGGAATAGGTCTAAGCACTGTATGTATTGATTGTTTATTTCGCTACAGCCGTGTTTCTTAACCAAGGATGATTTTGCCTTCTCAGGGGACATTCGGTAATATCCGGAAACATTCTGGTTGTCATCACTGAGGGAGGGGGCTGGAATCCAGTGGTTGGAGGCCAGGGATGCTGCTAAACATCCTGCAATGCACAGGACAGCCCTTCACCACATAGGATTGTCCAGGCCCAAACGTTGATAATGTCGACATTGAGGTACCTTGTGTTACAGGACAGTAGGCACTATTATCATACCCATTTTACAGATAGAGAAACTCAGAAGCTAAGTAACTGGGCCAGGGTCCTCCAGAGCTGGAAAATTAGGTAACCGCTTGGCTGTCTTGTCTCTTTGTTTACCTAGCGATGTTATAATGCATGCAGCCTATGAAGCACTCTGTGTGCTTGTCATATTTTCTTGGTACCAGGACAAAAATGGACTATTTTCATTTTTGATTTTATACTTAATAAATAGGAAAATTCTTAGCGAGCGACTCAGTTCTCTCCTGATGAGTTTGTTAGTGGAGTCGGACCAAAGGTTCTGGGAGGCTCTAGCGGCCTGGGAAGAAGAAGGCACGATCCACTTTTCCTTATTGTCTACAGCGCCCTTAGTGGCTGATGGCAGAGAGGTTACCTGCGGCTTGTGTAGGTAAGTTCGGGCGATCAGCACTTCCTCATGAGAGTTGTTTATATATCAGACAGGGAGACCACTTAAGCGTGTGACTTAAGAAGTGGATCAAAATTCTCTGTTCTTCCTTCTCGCTGTGGTCCCCAGTCCTGACACTAATCCCTAGCCAGGGGTCTGAATTTCTTCCATAAGTAGCTTGTTCCTTATTGGGATAAAGTGTCCTAAGGTGCAGATGTGTTATCCGGAAGGACTAACCTAAATTAGGTTCCTACATTTGTTCCAGAGGCCTCTCAGGATTCTTAGGGAAGGACAGAGGACTGGGGATTTCAGTGGAGAGAAAAGAAAAAGGAAAAGGCAAACATCATTTGTTACAGAGGAAGGGCTCCCGTGGCTGGGGCTTGGGAAGGAATGGAAATGGAGACATTTGTTTACCGAATTGGTAGGAAACTGGGCCTGTCTTCTTTCTCCGTCTTCAGCTCTCCTGCTGGTTTGGCTCTTTCTTCCAGAGACGGTCTCAGAGGCTGTATGTATGTCACGTGCATAGTGTGTGTGATTGACCTTTGAGACTCTAGGACCTAGTGCAGAGCCTGGCATGACTTTACTGATGCATCCATTCAACTGGCATTTAAGGAGTGCTTCATATATATCCTGGTTCCTGACCTCAAGAGGCTTAAAAGCATGTTAGGAACCAGATAAGTAAAATGAAGGCTACATTCTCAGACATGCATGCACAGGGGGTTTGGGGGGCAGCAGTGTTTCTGGGTCAGACTAGGGGGTCAGGGAAGGTCTCCTGAGTAGAAATTTCTTGAGTTGATTTTCGAAGGCTCAGATTTAGTTAGCTATTAAAAGAAGTGATTGGAATGTGTCTCAGCCCAATGGAGTAGCATGTGCCAGGGCGCAGAAGTGCAAACCTTGGCAATGAGAGAGAATTGTAAGGGTTCAGCAAAGTGAGTGTGGGGGAGGGGTGGGAATGAGGCCAGGGATGTGGGCAGTAGCCACACCAGTAAGAACCTTCCTGCCACACTAAGGGCTTTGGATGCGGACCTGGAAGCTCCAGGGACTCCACTGAGGGCTCCCATCATGCTTTCAAATGTGCCCTCTGGCAGCTCCTTGCAGAAAGTATTGGAGAAGGGCCAGACTGGCAGCAGGAAATAGTGTCAGGAGCTTTTGTTACATCTTTGTGTGGAGGAGAAGCACAGAGGCCTGAGCTCACAACTCATCGGAGCACTGGCTAGGAAGGGACTGCTTTGAGAAATACTTGGAAGTAGAATCTTCACGGTCGGTAACTGCTTCTACATGGATAATGACAGGAGCGTGCTTCTCGGCTCCCTCTGAAGTTAGGTGTGGCCATGTGACCTGCTTTGGCCAATGAAATCTGAATGGAAGCGCTTTTATGGTGTCTCATCAGAGATTGCATTGTTTGAAATGAGATTGTAGGTGAAAATTTTTTAATGAAACATTTTAGCAGAATATAACATAAAAACTACCCAGCAACAGAGATCTTATGTTTAAATGCTCTGCAACCAGAGGAAGACAAGAATGAAAATGACCAGCCCTCCTGGGATCTGTTCACAAGCAGAGTGAACCTTTGTACGGATTTGTCAGCATTCGACTCCTATATTTGTCTACATCTTAACTGGAGATACTCTGCAGCACAAAGTCACACACACACACACACACACACACACACACACACACACACACACACACACACACACACACACACACACACACACACACACACACACACACACACACACACACACACCCTCCACTCAAGCCAGGATATAGTGTTCTAAAGGCCTTTCAAGAGAATAGGACAGTTTCACCTTGGTGTGGCTCTCCAGTGATGAAGGGAGAGAATGTTAAAGGTCAAAGTTGTTGGCTTCTTCTTTTTAGTGTTTCTTCTTTCCTAATGTTTCAGGGTGTGGCCCTGCCGTCAACTCTACATCATTCATGCTCGAATTGTTGAGGACTAGCTTCATGTGCCTCTTTCCTTTTGTGTCTCCCACCTGATATGCTGTTTTGTTTTTTTTTAAATCACTTTATTGCTAACTGTGCTGTTGCCTCAGGGAAAGATGATCTAGCTAAATCAATCTGATTTACCTGCCACCCCAGAACTGAGGGGACTGAAAACTGACCCGGAGAATAGTCTCCTGATAACATTAAAAACAATTCAGATTATTCTCTTCCTCAGCTGGGAAAAGTAACATGTTGAGTGTTGACTTCCCAAGTAGTTTATTCCGTAAGTTACGAAATATGTCATCTTGAACCTACCACTTGAGAAGTACTGCAGAGCCTTTGATGGTCCATAAAATGAGATGGGTCTTCATGGTGCAGGGTGAGGCTGTCTGGGATGCGTAGCCTGGTAGGAAATGCTCTTTGCAAAACTTCTCTTCTGCCCTCCTTCCCTACCAACTGCCAAGATTTAAACTCACCATCAGGCAGAGATGAGCTCTGGAACTCTCATTCATTACTGAGATTCAAAGATACTAAAATAACCACAAAGCAATGAGATTCCTTCTTCAGATTGCCAAACAAGGAAGTGAATGATCTGTGACTCAGAGGTGTCTCTTTCAGTTAATCATGGCTGACTCTTCACTGCCTTCAATCCCTATAAATCACTGTGAAACGAGGAAGAAAAATGATATATGTGACATGGAAGGAGGGGAAATAGGCTGCATGTTTCTACATTGGGTTGCTGAGACAGTTCTGAGTTTTTAAGAGGCAGCACCTGCATGTAGAAGGCAGGAGTGACAAATGTGTCTGAATCATTGGTTAGCAAAGCTGGCCTTGCTTGACTGATGGCCGTCTGATGGGCTCCGCCCATTCCCATCTGTTTCACAAGTTCATTGCCAGTAGGGGAAACATGCTTAGCTTGGAACTGTGTTCTGGTCTTGCTCGATGCTTTGATAAATCACAGGAACCTTAGAATGAGCTGAAGGTGACTAGAGAAAGTATCTCTTCTGCACTCTGTCCTGCATCTGAGTTCCCTGGTAAGCTGGTTCCACCTCGACTAGACTTAGACAGGGATGTTCTTTCATGACAAGGTGAGAAACAGGGAAGGATTTTCAAATGAGAAGGGTCGCCTGGCATACTGTGTCTACTTCCACAGCCATGGCCCTGGAAAAACAAATAAGACAATTGTGCTCATTTCTAGGAATGCTCGCAACACTTGGCAGAAACATTCTCTTTCTTGGTGGCCCTGCCTGAAATCACGTGTCCTTTATTCTTTTGACAAGGCATTATTCAGTGCCCTTAAATGTAACCTTTATTCTTTCAAGCTCCAATAACCTGAGGCAGTGATTGAAGAGTATATGTGTTTGTGACTTGTGATCCTTGGGTCTGGTTTGTAACCAGACACACTGGGGGCATCTGTCTGTGCTCTGTGGCGGCCGTCATGAACCCGGTCTTGCCTCTGCTGTTGTTCTCCAGTGGGTTGATCTCACTCCTTGTGGGTATTGCTGCAGCTCAGTTACTGCTGTGTTATGTGTACAGGTGGTCCTCTGTATCCTTGGGTTTTGTATCCTCTGGTTTCGCATCTGCAGATTCAACCAATCGCAGATTCGACTATAGTTGGTTGAGTCTGTGGATGTGAAACTTGTGAATACGGAGCGCCACCTGTATTCCTCCATTTTACATAAGGGACCTGAGCATCTCTGGATTTTGATATCTGTGGGGGCTCCTGAAACCAATTCCCCACAGATATTGAGGGAGGATGGTACATCCTTGGGGGTGGGGTGGGGGTGGAGGTGTGAAGATTCGAGATGAATCACCAGCAGTAAAGTCCCAGTGACAGAATTATAAAGATACCGACGGAAATGGAAAAACAAAATCAACAGACTTGGCGATGGGATGACTTTCAGTCATTTAGGGAATTGGAGTTCTATGCAGGTAAACTAAGGAAGAACCTAATTGTGTAAACAGAGTAAGAAAAGAAAACGATTAAAGGGAAAATGTTGGAAGAGGAAACACAGGGCAAGGAGATTATTTGAGGCCTGGTGGGGAAGGTGATTTCTGATCTAAAAATGGTTGTAGCATTGGTGAGCTGGCAATGAAGGCAGGCAATTTGGGGGGTTGTGTTTGGTAGGGAATTGGAAATCTCAGAAGGAACTGAGATTCAGAAGTGAGGTCAGTACTGGTGAGATAGGTTTAAGAGTATTTTGTGTTGATGTGATAATTACTAGGTCCAAGGGAGTAGGTCTGATTGTGCAGAGAGAGATGTGCATGGTAAAGAGGAGACCTGCAGAGGACGTCCGAAATGTTTCCATTTGAGGGCTGGGAGGAGAAAGGTGCCGGTGAAATGGAGATGGAGAAGGAACAGTAGAAAAAGGAGACCAGAGGGCACAGAGGAAAAACAAAACAGTTTTAGGAGAGGATACCTACATCGAAGGTTCCAGAGGGGTCAAGTAGGGGGAGGACTGTGATGAGACCATAGTGTTTCCTCTTAGAAAGATATTGGAGATGTTTGAAAAAGCATTTTCAGTGAAGTGTTTGATGTGGAAGCCTGATTCCTGGGAGCTGAGAGGTGAATGAGGGATGGAGAGCCATGGGTAGTGATTGGGATTTGTGTATGATGTTGATGAATGGAAGGAGGGTTGCTTGACGTGGGGACATGTGGAAAAGGCATCTTACCATAAGGGATAAAGGGGAGAGATGAACATTCAAGAGAGGGTGAGGAGCTGATTAATGTGACAAAATCTAGGAGGAGGCATGAAGGATGGAAACCTGTAGCTGAAATTCGGCCTCTGTACACAAGTACTGAATTGAATCTCGGAGACAGCGTTTTGAGTGAAGTAGAAAAGAATAGCTTTACTGCTTTGTCAGGCAAAGGGAGCCCCAGCGGGCTAATGCCCTCAAGACGGTGTCCAGATCTGGGGGCGGGGGTAGTGAGGAGTTTTATAGTAATGGTTCAAAGAGGAGGGTGTGATCAGCTCGTGGACATTCTTCTGATTGGTTGGTGGTAAGGTAAGTGGGAGTCAGCATCATCAACCTTCTGATTCCAACTGGCCTGGGGTCTACATGCTTGTGGGCAGCCTACAGTTAATTTCTTTCACCTGGTGGGGATTGCAGTATCTGCAAAACAGCTCAAAGATATTGTTATGGATATCCCTTGATGGGGAACCAGGACCCTGGCCCAAGGCTGCACTATTGTTTTTTGACTGCCCCTCCCTTGTCTCCTCATCCCCTCCCTTCCCTGATTAGCAACTGTTTGAACCTGCCCTTTGGAACTCAGGGAAGGTCATGGAGGCTGAATGAAGCCTATTTCCTGCAAACAAGAAATGGGGGACACAGAAAGACTTTTGTGCCCAAGGGTCCTTCTCTGTTTCAAACCAAAGCCCAGGGATCACCATTAGCACAGGAGAGGAGTTGGGATTCCTCCTGCCTGCAGACTAGAGCGGAGGGGCAGATGAAACAATGAAGTTACTTTGAGGTGAAGGTGGCATGGGGGGGGGGATGGGGTGGGGGTGGTGATGGAGAGAACGTTTTCAGTGAAGTAGGAGGCTCAGAAAGAAGGGGATGGGGTATGTGAAGATTAGAGTAGGATGGGTTGACATTGCTACCATATGGAGCAGGATGGACAGTTAATAAGGATGAATAAAAGGATTAGTGAGCAGCTGAGGCAGAATAACATAGATTTATAATGGAGCTGGTCAGCTGGCTTTTATAATTTTCTACAGTTTGGGAACAGGAGTGGATAAAATAGGTGATTAAGTTTACCCAGGGCTGGGGATTGGCAAGGTTAGAGAGATCACAGGGTGGGATAGATCTGGGAAGAGGACTTCAGAGTATTCCTGTGTATCTGTATTTAACAACAGAGACCCCTGGGATGGGTCACTGAGAGAGGCCTCAGAGTCTTGAATGCCACAGCACAAATGAGCTCAGTAGCTCTCTTTCACTCAAGAACTTCTCCGAGGAGGTCTATGGTACCTTTCAAAGGTGAGTTTTCATGGGAAGGAGTGAGGAAAAATGAAGAGCCCTGCTAAGGGGGTTAGGATAGTGTTGGAAATCAAAGGCATTGAGGATCCTGGGACCACAGAAGTCTCCCAGATGGAGGGGGCAGCTCCTTGGCCTCTAATCTACGTCAAGAATTGCATCATGTAATCCTTTCTCTAAGGCTGTGAATTAAACACAGAAGGCTGAGACTTGTGCCCCAGGTTGCCTGGGTTGGGAATAAGAAAATTAGCCAGGATTCCAGCCCAGGTTTGTATGACACCAAAGTGCGTGAACCACTCACTGCCCTACACCACCATCTTCCTTGAAGCTTTAGGAGGTTCCATGAAGGGAAGTCTCTGGTTGGTCCTCAAGAGGTTTTGGACCACCAGCACCATCCTGACTCTGCTCATCAGGGAGCAGATTCACAAACACAGTAGGTTTGGATGGGAGTGTAGCTGCCTTTCTGTAAAGCGTGACCAATAACGAGGGAGGGGGTTGCTTCTCGTGTGCTGTAAATTCCTCATGACTCATTTCTTTGGAGAATGCTTCCTCAAGTTGGCTTTTCAGTTCTCTTCACATAAGCTTGGACATTTGTGTTTAAACTGAAGTTTGAAAACATTCTGAAGTGTCTCTTGTCTACTTAATTCTACCTTCTATTTCCCTCTTGGTGGAAGCAGAATGGGTTAGAACTTGAGCTAGAGAAGGACATGCCATTCACTTGCCTTCTGGGGGAGATCTCCTGACAGGAGGCACTATGCACTGTGTCCCTGGCCGTGGACAGAGACCCTCAGAGAGGGAAACATGGTGGCAACTGACAATGAATGAACTAAAGATTCACAAAAAGGATGCAACCTGGGGGAACATGTGAGCCGAGGAGAGCTGCGAGCGTAAGTAATGTGGGGAACAGGAGCCCGAACCCAAAAGCCCGCCCAAAGGCTGCAGTTAGAGGCTTGTATGCCTTAAAAAAATAAAAACAGTGCGCCTGGGGCTATACTGTGCTCAGGCAAGGCAATATTTCAGAAGAAGAATAGGTGACCTCCTTTCATTTCTGAGTTTTATTTTGCTCAGAGCTGGGAATGGAGGCAAACAGGGTGAAGGGAAGACTTCTAGCAGCTACTTTTGGTTAGTTTTTAAGTTCACTATTATGGTGGGCAGCCTCTACAATGGCCCCCAGTGATCTCCACATACTGGTGTTCATATCACTGTGTAGGAGTGAGTGCTAGGCCTAGTGATGTGTTTCTAACAAGTAGAACGTGCTACAAGTAATGGTCATCGCTCCCAAGATTAGGTTACAAAAAAGACTGTGACTTTGTCCCACCGTCCCGTCTTGCCCTCCCAGCTGCTTTCTCTGATGGAGTCAGCTGCTGTGTTGTGGACTGTCCTATGGAGGCCCATGTGGCAAGGAGGTGAAAGAGGACTCCAGTCAACAGCCAGTGAGGGCCTGAGAACCTCAGTCCAACAACCTCCAAGGAACTGAAGGCTGCCAACAACCACATGAGCTTGGAAGTGAATCTTCCTCCTGTTGAGTCTTGCGATGACTACCGCCCGAGTTGATCTTGATCACGGCCTTGTGACTCTGAGTCATAGGACCCATCAGAAACTGTGAGTTAATAAGTGTGTATTTAAGATGTTATGTTTTGGGATAATTTATTACACAGAAGTAGATAACGAATACAACTCTATGACTTCCCACGTGACTACTCCATCCACCATTGGCGTAAAATAGGTTCTTCCTGGAAAGACAGAAGAGAACGCTTTATAATCACTCTGGGCCATATAGCATTGCTGCCCCTGAGTCTGTGACACCCCGATCCTCCTTGCCAAGAGCATTGATGACCTCCTGAAATAGAACTGGAAAGGCCAAAATCTCAATGCCTTCGGATGCCGCCTATTACACTGCCTGGACCCCTCTATGTAAAAGGCTGTGAAAATTCTTCGGTTTTGTGGCTCAGTAACACTAAGAACCTACTGGAGAGATGGGCAGGTTAGTCAGTGGTAGAAAGATCGAGTTTTAGGCCAGGGTAGAGTAGAGCCAGGCCTTGATCACCTGGGGACTCTCCTCTCCATAGGACTCTGCTTCTTGACTGGGCTCTGTTCCAGTGGGTGGGGCATCCCTGTCCACTCTCAGACAATGTGCTCTTCCTGACCTCATCACGGCACACTCTCCCTAATTTTCTGAATTACTAACCACACTGCTTTTCATTAACCCTGGATCCCAACCAAGTGTTTTTCTGACACCAGCCTTTTAAGCTACCTACACTTAAAAAAAATTGCTTTATATACTGATGGTTTTACCTAACATTCTTAATTCCAACTCTATCCTATCTCCTGCCACAGCTATCATAGATTTGGCTTTAAAAGAGGTTTTAGTTTTTTTTCCCCTCAAGGCCAATATCCTATCCTTCATTATACCACTCATAGACAATCGTTAGGGAGCTCCGTGGAAATATTTTCAGTTTGTTCTTAGATATATTGGGTGGGCCAAAAGGTTCGTTCTTTTTTCCCATAAGATGGCTCTAGTAGCACTTAGTTGTCTTTAACTTCATTCAAGTCAATTTTGTTAGATTGCATATGACAGCCGTCATATCAGCGTGCATTTAAAAAAAGACTTACCAAAATTGGTGAATTTTTGTGTAGCCATTTTAATATTGATGATGGAAGAAAAAAAGCAACGTTTTTGGCATATTATGCTTTAGTATTTCAAGAAAGGTAAAAACACAACTGAAACGCAAAAAAAGATTTGTGCAGTGTATGGAGAAGGTGCTGTGATCGAATGTGTCAAAAGAGGTTTGTGAAGTTTCATGCTAGGGATTTCTCGCTGGACGATGAAATCTACCCATCTCACTGGATGGGTAGACCAGTTGAAGTTGACAGTGATCAAATCGAAACAATAATTGAGAACAATCAAAGTTATACCACATGGGAGGTAGCTGATATACTCAAAATATCCAAATCAAGTGTTGAAAATTATTTGCACCAGCTTGGTTATGTGAATCGCTTTGATGTTGGGTTCCACATAAGTTAAGAGAAAAAAACCTTCTTGACCATATTTCCACATGCACTTCTCTACTGAAATGTAATGAAAACATTCCATTTTTAAAACAAATTGTGATGGGCGATGAACAGTGGATACTGTACAATAATGTGGAATGGAAGAGATTGTGGGGCAAGAGAAATGAACCACCACCAACCACACCAAAGGCCAGTCTCCATCCAAAGAAGGTGATGTGTATATGGTGGGATTGGAAGGGAGTCCTCTATTATGAGCTCCTTCCAGAAAACCAAACAATTAATTCCAAAAAATACTGCTCCCAGTTAGACCACTTGAAAGCGACACTCAATGAAAAGCGACCAGAATTAGTCAACAGAAAATGCATAATCTTCTGTCAAGATAATGCAAGACCACTTGTTTCTTTGAAGGCCTGGCAAAAAATGTTACAGCTTGACTGGGAAGTTCTGATTCATCTGCTGTATTCACCAGACATTGCACTTTCGGATTTCCAATTATTTTGGTCTTTACAAAGTTCTCTTAATGGAAAGAATTTCAGTCCCCTGGAAGACTGTAAAAGGCACCTGCTCAAAAAGATAAAAAATTTTGGGAAGATGGAATTATGAAGTTGCCTGAAAAATGGCAGAAGGTAGTGGAACAAAAGAGTGAATACGTTGTTCAGTAAAGTTCTTGGTGAAAATGAAATATGTGTCTATCATTTTTACTTAAATAACCGAAAACACTTTTTGGCCCACCCAATAGAAACCTATTGGACTTATTTACAGAACAGAAATAGACTCACAGACGTAGAAAACCAAATTAAGGTTACCAAAAGGGAAAGGGGGGGAAGGGATAAATTAGGAGTTTGAGATTAAAATATACATACTACTATATATAAAATAGATAACCAACGAGGACCTATAGTACAGGGAACTATACTTAATATCTTGTAATAACCTTGTAATAACCTATAATGGAAAAGAATCTAAGAAAGAATGTGTGTGTGTGTGTGTGTGTGTGTGTGTGTGTGTGTGTGTGTGTGTGTAACTGAATCCCTTTGCTGTATACCTGAAACTGGCACAACATTGTAAATCAACTATGTTTCAAGAAAAATTTTAAAAAAGATAAGAGATGCTATATAAGAAAATATCTTATGCTGGCATACTTTTGACAAGATCATGTGTGCATTTCTCTCCTTCTATACTTAGAATAGAAGGAATTGTATTACATTTGAATTTCGGGTACTTATTATTAAAAATGAAAGATCAGGGAAGTACTCCTTCTCCTTCCTTGACACCAGATGACAATTACTTCAGACCTTCTCTCTCCTCAAACCTCCAGTACCTCTCCCAACATTGCTTTAAGCTGGTGACCACGCGTCCTACTTTATTGAGGACATCAAAGCAACTGAAAGATGCTTCTACAGACTGCTCCCCTGCCAGTGTCTGCCCTTCAAACTCACATCAAACTTCTTCACTTGTGCACAAGCTCCCATTCTCCAATTGCTGTGTTCACGGTATCACTTCAGCAACTCTCCACTTCTTTCTTACACCGTTGACTTTTTGCTCTTTACTGGATCATTCTTATGGACATACTATTATATCTCCCATCTTAAAAAGGGAATCTTCTCCTGAGTCTACTTTCTCCACCAGCTGCCACCCCGTTTCTTTGTACCTGCTGCAACAGTAATCCTAGAAAATGATATCTATGCTCACTGTCTCTAATTTCTTGCCTCCTGATTTCTCTTGAAACCTACTGAATCAGGCTTTTTCTCAAATCTTTCCATAGAAACAGCTCTTGTCAAGGTTACCTATGACCTTCACATTGTTATACCCCATGGCTAGTTGTCAGTCTTCATCTTACTTGAACTGTTAGCAGCATTTGAGACACGTGTTCAGTCCCTGCTCTTTGATACACTTTCCCTGCTTGGCTTCCAGTGTACCATACCCTCCTGGCCACTCCTCCTTGGCTTCCTTTGCTGGTTCCTTTTCTTTTCTCAGATCTCATAATGTAGGAATGTTCTAGGGCTCAGTCCTTGATCCTCTCCTGTTTTTCTCTCCATACTCCTGGGTAATCTCCTTGGTGATCTTGGTGATTCCTTGGTGATCTCCTCCAGTCTCATGTCTATAAATGCCATCTATATGCCTGCCAATGAGTACAAAATTGTTATGTCCAGCTCAGACTTTTATACTCCAGATTATCATAGCCATCTGTCTACTTCGCATCTATATTTGGATGTCTAATTGACTTCTTAAACCGAATCTGTACGAAACTGGGTTCCTGTTCCCCTGATTGTTGCCAAACCTGTAACAGTTGTAGCCTTCCCCATCTTAGTTGATAGCGATCCATTATTCCATTATTTAAGCCAAAAAAATTGGAGTTATCTTTGACTCTGTTCTTTCTCTCACGCCCCGTTTAAACAGTCAGGAAATCCTGTTGACTTTAGCTTTTTTTAAAATTGAAGTATAGTTGATTTACAATATTGTGTTAGTTTCAGGTGTACAGCAAAGTGATTCAGTTATTTATCTTTTTCAGATTATATTCCATTGTAGGTCATTATGAGATATTGAATATAATTTCCTGTGCTATACAGGGGATCCTGTTGCTTATCTATTTTATGTATAGTAGTTTGTATCTGTTAATCCCATACTCCTAATTTGCCCCTCCTTCACTCCCTCTCCCCTTTGGTAACCATAAGTTTGTTTTCTATGTCTGTCTGTTTCTGTTTTGTACATAGATTCATTTGCATTATTGTTTAGATTCTACTTGTAAGTGATATCATATAATACTTTCTGTCTCTGTCTAGTTTTCCTCATTAAGTATAATATTCTCTAGGTCCATTCATGTTACTGCAAATGGCAATATTTCATTCTTTTTTATGAGTGAGCACTATTCCATTGTGTGTGTGTGTATGTGTGTATGTATATATATATACATACACACACACACATATATATATGTATATATGTAGATATACATACCATATCTTCTTAAGCCAGTTGTATGTTGATGGGCACTTGGGTGTTTTCTGTCTTGGGTATTATAAATAGTGCTGCTTTGAACACTAAGATGAATGTATCTTTTCGAATTAGAGTTTTCATTTTTTCTGGATATATACCCAGGAGTGGGATTGCTGGATCATATGGTAGCTTTATTTTTAGTTTTTTAAGGAGCCTCCATACTGTTTTCCAGTGGCTGCACAAATTTATATTCTCATTAACAGTGTAGGATGGTTCCTCTTTTCTCCACCCCTTTCCAGCATTTATTATTTGTAGACTTTTCCATGATGGCCATTGTGACAGGTGTGAGGTGAAACCTCACTGTAGTTTTCTTTTTTTTTAACATCTTTATTGGAGTATAATTGCTTTACAATGGTGTATTAGTTTCTGCTGTATAACAAAGTGAATCAGCTATGCATATACATATATACCCATATCTCCTCCCTCTTGCATCTCCCTCCCACCCTCCCTATCCCAGGCCTCTAGGTGGACACAAAGCACAGAGCTGATCTCCCTGTGCTATGTGGCTACTTCCCACTAGCTATCTATTTTACATTTGGTAGTGTATATATGTCCATGCCACTCTCTCACTTCATCCCAGCTTACCCTTCCCCCTCCCCATATCCTCAAGTCCATTCTCTAGTAGATCTGTGTCTTTATTCCTGTCCTGCCCCTAGGTTCTTCAGAACCACTTTTTTTTCTTAGATTCCATATATATGTGTTAGCATACGGTATTTGTTTTTATCTTTCTGACTTACTTTACTCTATATGACAGACTCTAGGTCCATTCACCTAACTACAAATAACAATTTTGTTTCTTTTTATGGCTGAGTAATATTCCAGTGTATACATGTGCCACATCTTCTTTATCCATTCATCTGTCGATGGACACTTAGTTTGCTTCCATGTCCTGGCTATTGTAAATAGAGCTGCAATGAACCTTGTGGTACATGACTCTTTTTGAATTATGGTTTTCTCAGGGTATATGCCCAGTAGTGGGATTGCTGGGTCATATGGTCATTCTATTTTTAGTTTTTTAAGGAACCTCCATACTGTTCTCCATAGTGGCTGTATCAATTTACATTCCCACCAACAGTGCAAGAGAGTTCCCTTTTCTCCACACCCTCTCCAGCATTTATTGTTTGTAGATTTTTTGATGATGGCCATTCTGACCGGTGTGAGGTGATACCTCATTGTAGTTTGGATTTGCATTTCTCTAATGATTAGTGATGTTGAGCATCCTTTCATATGTTTGTTGGCAATCTGTATATCTTCTTTGGAGAAATGTCTATTTAGGTCTTCTGCCCATTTTTGGACTGGATTGTTTGTTTTTTGATATTGAGCTGCATGAGCTGCTTATATATTTTGGAGATTAATCCTTTGTCAGTTGCTTCGTTTGCAAATATTTTTTCCCATTCTGAGGGTTGTCTTTTTGTCTTTCCTTTGCTGTGAAAAAGCTTTTAAGTTTCATTAGGTCCCATTTGTTTATTTTTGTTTTTATTTCCATTTCCCTAGGAGGTGGATCAAAAAGGATCTTGTGGTGATTTATGTCATAGAGTGTTCTATGTTTTCCTCTAAGAGTTTTATAGTGTCTGGCCTTACAGTTAGGTCTTTATTCCAATTTGAGTTTATTTTTGTGTATGGTGTTAGGGAGTGTTCTCATTTCATTCTTTTACATGTGGCTGTCCAGTTTTCCCAGCACCACTTATTGAAGAGGCTGTCTTTTCTCCATTGTATACTCTTGCCTCCTTTGTCAATGATAAGGTGAATCTCTGGGCTTTCTATCCTGTTCCATTGATCTATATTTTTGTATTTGTGCCAGTACCATACTTTCTTGATGACTGTAGCTTTGTAGTATAGGCTGAAGTCCAGGAGACTGATTCCTTTAGCTCCGTTTTTCTGTCTCAAGATTGCTTTGGCTATTTGGGGTCTCTTGTATTTCCATACAAATTGTGCAATTTTTTGTCCTAGTTTTGCAAAAAATGTCATTGGTAGTTTGATAGGGATGCATTGAATCTGTAGATTGCTTTGTGTAGTATAGTCATGTTCACAGTGTTGATTCTTCCAATCCAAGAACATGCAATATCTCTCCATCTGTTTGTATCATCTTTAATTTCTTTCATCAGTGTCTTATAGTTTTCTGCATACAGGTCTTTTGTCTCCTTAGGTAGGTTTATTCCTAGGTATTTGATTCTTTTTGTTGCGATAGTAAATGGGAGCGTATCCTTAAATTCTCTTTCAGATCTTTCACCGTTAGTGTATAGGAATGCAAGAGATTTCTGTGCATTAATTTTGCATCGTGCTACTTTACCAAATTCATTGATTAGCTCTAGTAGTTTTCTGGTAACATCTTTATGATTCTGTATGTATAGTATCATGTCATCTGCAAACAGCGACAGCTTTACATCTTCTTTTCTGATTTGGATTCCTTTTATTTCTTCTTCTTCTCTGATTGCTCTGATTTCTTCTTTGATGGATTCTCAAAACAATGCTGAATAATAATCGTGAGAGTGGGCAACCTTGTCTTTTCCTGAACTTAGTGGAAATGCTTTCAGTTTTTCACCATTGAAGACGATGTTGGCTGTGGGTTTGTCATATATGGCCTTTATTATGTTGAGGTAAGTTTCCTCTATGCCTACTTTCTGGAGGGTTTTTATCATAAATGGTGTTGAATTTTGTCAAAAGCTTTCTCTGCATCTATTGAGATGATCATATGGTTTTTCTCCTTCAGTTTGCTAATGTGGTGTATCACATTGATTGATTTGCGTATATTGAAGAATCCTTGCAATCCTGGGGTAAACCCCACTTGATCATGGTGTATGATCCTTTTAATGTGCTGTTGGATTCTGTTTGCTAGTATTTTGTTGAGGATTTTTGCATCTATGTTCATCAGTGATATTGACCTGTAGTTTTCTTTTTTTGTGACGTCTTTGTGTGGTTTTGGTATCAGGATGATGGTGACCTCTTAGAATGAGTTTGGGAGTGTTCCTCCTTCTGCTATATTTTGGAAGAGTTTGAGAAGTATAGGTGTTAGCTCTTTTCTAAATGTTTAATAGAATTCACCTGTGAAGCCATCTGGTCCTGGGCTGTTGTTTATTGGAAGATTTTTACTCACAGTTTCAATTTCATTGCTTGTGATTGGTCTGTTTATATTTTCTATTTCTTCCTGGTTCATTCTCTGAAGGCTGTGCTTTTCTAAGCATTTGTCCATTTCTTCCACGTTGTCCATTTTATTGGCATATAGTTGCTTGTAGTAATCTCTCATGATCCTTTGTATTTCTGCAGTGTCAGTTGTTACTTCTCCTTTTTCATTTCTAATTCTATTGATTTGAGTCTTCTCCCTTTTTTCTTGATGAGTCTGGCTTATGGTTTATCAGTGTTGTTTCTCTTCTCAAAGAACAAGCTTTTAGTTTTATTGATCTTTGCTATTGTTTCCTTCATTTCTTTTTCATTTATTTCTGATCTGATCTTTATGATTTCTTTCCTTCTGCTAACTTTGGGTTTTTTATTTTTGTTATTCTTCTTTCTCTAATTGCTTTAGGTGTAAGCTTAGGTTGTTTATTTGAGATGTTTCTTGTTTCTTGAGGTGGGATTGTATTGCTATAAACTTCCCTCCTAGGACTGCTTTTGCTGGATCCCATAGGTTTTGGGTCGCCGTGTTTTCATTGTCATTTGTTTCTAGGTGTTTTTTGATTTCCTCTATGATTTCTTCAGTGACCTCTTGGTTATTTAGTAAACAACCTTTGTGTTGTTTAGCCTCCATGTGCTTGTATTCTTTACAGATATTTTTCCTGTAATTGATACCTAGTCTCATAGTGTTGTGGTCAGAAAAGATACTTGATATGATTTTAGTTTTCTAAAATTTACCAAGGCTTGATTTGTGACCCAGGATATGATGTATCCTGGAGAATGTTCCATGAGCACCTGAGAAGAAAGTGTATTCTGTTGTTTTGGATGGAATGTGCATCAATTAATGGACATAGTTAATGTCCATTAAATATCAATTAAGTCCATTTTGTTTAATGTGTAATTTAAATCTGTGTTTCCTTATTTATTTTCTTTTTTTTTTTAACATCTTTATTGGGGTATAATTGCTTTACAATGGTGTGTTAGTTTCTGCTTTATAACAAAGTGAATCAGTTATACATATACATATGTTCCCATATCTCTTCCCTCTTGCGTCTCCCTCCCTCCCACCCTCCTTATCCCACCCCTCCAGGCTGTCACAAAGCACCGAGCCAATATCCCTGTGCCATGTGGCTGCTTCCCACTAGCTATCTACCTTACTACGTTTGTTAGTGTGTATATGTCCATGCCTCTCTCTCGCCCCGTCACAGCTCACCCTTCCCCCTCCCCATAACCTCAAGTCCGTTCTCTAGGAGGGATGCGTCTTTATTCCTGCCTTACCCCTAGGTTCTTCATGACATTTTTTTTTTCTTAAATTCCATATATATGTGTTAGCATACGGTATTTGTCTCTCTCTTTCTGACTTGCTTCACTCTGTATGACAGACTCTAGGTCTATCCACCTCATTACAAATAGCTCAATTTCATTTCTTTCTATGGCTGAGTAATATTCCATTGTATATATGTGCCACATCTTCTTTATCCATTCATCCGATGATGGGCACTTAGGTTGTTTCCATCTCCTGGCTATTGTAAATAGAGCTGCAATGAACATTTTGGTACATGACTCTTTTTGAATTTTGGTTTTCTCAGGGTATATGCCCAGTAGTGGGATTGCTGGGTCATATGGTAGTTCTATTTGTAGTTTTTTAAGGAACCTCCATACTGTTCTCCATAGTGGCTGAACCAATTCACATTCCCACCAGCAGTGCAAGAGGGTTCCCTTTTCTCCACACCCTCTCCAGCATTTATTGTTTGTAGATTTTTTGATGATGGCCATTCTGACTGGTGTGAGATGATATCTCATTGTAGTTTTGATTTGCATTTCTCTAATGATTAATGATGTTGAGCATTCTTTCATGTGTTTGTTGGCAGTCTGTATATCTTCTTTGGAGAAATGTCTATTTAGGTCTTCTGCCCATTTTTGGATTGGGTTGTTTGTTTTTTTGTTATTGAGCTGCATGAGCTGCTTGTAAATTTTGGAGATTAATCCTTTGTCAGTTGCTTCATTTGCAAATATTTTCTCCCATTCTGAGGGTTGTCTTTTGGTCTTGTTTGTGGTTTCCTTTGCTGTGCAAAAGCTTTGAAGTTTCATTAGGTCCCATTTGTTTATTTTTGTTTTTATTTCCATTACTCTAGGAGGTGGGTCAGAAAGAATCTTGCTGTGATTTATGTCATAGAGTGTTCTGCCTACGTTTTCCTCTAAGAGTTTGATAGTTTCTGGCCTTATATTTAGGTCTTTAATCCATTTTGAGCTTATTTTTGTCTATGGTGTTAGGGAGTGATCTAATCTCATACTTTTACATGTACCTGTCCAGTTTTCCCAGCACCACTTATTGAAGAGGCTGTCCTTTCTCCACTGTACATTCCTGCCGCCTTTATCAAAGATAAGGTGTCCATATGTGCATGGGTTTATATCTGGGCTTTCTATCCTGTTCCATTGATCTTTCTGTTTTTGTGCCAGTACCATACTGTCTTGATAACTGTAGCTTTGTAGTATAGTCTGAAGTCAGGGAGCCTGATTCCTCCAGTTCCTTTTTTTGTTCTCAAGATTGCTTTGGCTATTTGGGGTCTTTTGTGTTTCCATACAAATTGTGAAATTTTTTGTTCTAGTTCTGTGAAAAATGCCAGTGGTAGTTTGATAGGGATTGCATTGAATCTATAGATTGCTTTGGGTAGTAGAGTCATTTTCACAATGTTGATTCTTCCAAAACAAGAACATGGTATATGTCTCCATCTATTTGTATCATCTTTAATTTCTTTCATCAGTGTCTTATAATTTTCTGCATACAGGTCTTTTGTCTCCTTAGGTAGGTTTATTCCTAGATATTTTATTCTTTTTGTTGCAATGGTAAATGGGAGTGTTTTCTTGATTTCACTTTCAGATTTTTCATCATTAGTATATAGGAATGCCAGAGATTTCTGTGCATTAATTTTGTATCCTGCCACTTTACCAAATTCATTGATTAGCTCTAGTAGTTTTCTGGTAGCATCTTTAGGATTCTCTATGTATAGGATCATGTCATCTGCAAACAGTGACAGCTTTACTTCGTCTTTTCCGATTTGGATTCCTTTTATTTCCTTCTCTTCTCTGATTTCTGTGGCTAAAACTTCCAAAACTATGTTGAATAAGAGTGGTGAGAGTGGGCACCCTTGTCTTGTTCCTGATCTTAGTGGAAATGCTTTCAGTTTTTCACCATTGAGGATGATGTTTGCTGTGGGCTTGTCATATATGGCCTTTATTATGTTGAGGAGAGTTCCCTCTATGCCTACTTTCTGCAGGGTTTTTATCATAAATGGGTGTTGAATTTTGTCAAAAGCTTTCTCTGCATCTATTGAGATGATCATATGGTTTTTCTCCTTCAATTTGTTAATATGGTTTATCACATTGATAGATTTGCATATATTGAAGAATCCTTGCAATCCTGGGGTAAACCCCACTTGATCATGGTGTATGATCCTTTTAATGTGCTGTTGGATTCTGTTTGCTAGTATTTTGTTGAGGATTTTTGCTTCTATGTTCATCAGTGATATTGGCCTGTAGTTTTCTTTCTTTGTGACATCCTTGCCTGGTTTTGGTATCAAGGTGATGGTGGCCTCGTAGAATGAGTTTGGGAGTGTTCCTCCCTCTGCTATATTTTGGAAGAGTTTGAGAAGGATAGGTGTTAGCTCTTCTCTAAATGTTTGATAGAATTCGCCTGTGAAGCCATCTGGTCCTGGGCTTTTCTTTGTTGGAAGATTTTTAATCACAGTTTCAATTTCAGTGCTTGTGATTGGTGTGTTCATAGTTTCTATTTCTTCCTGATTCAGTCTTGGCAGGTTGTGCATTTCTAAGAATTTGTCCATTTCTTCCAGATTGTCCATTTTATTGGCATAGAGTTGCTTGTAGTAATCTCTCATGATCTCTTTTATTTCTGCAGTGTCAGTTGTTACCTCTCCTTTTTCATTTCTAATTCTATTGATTTGAGTCTTCTCCCTTTTTTTCTTGATGAGTCTGGCTAGTGGTTTATCTATTTTGTTTATCTTCTCAAAGAACCAGCTTTTAGTTTTATTGATCTTTACTATTGTTTCCTTCATTTCTTTTTCATTTATTTCTGATCTGATTTTTATGATTTCTTTCCTTCTGCTAGCTTTGGGGTTTTTTTGTTCTTCTTTCTCTAATTGCTTGAGGTGCAAGGTTAGGTTGTTTATTCTAGATGTTTCCTGCTTCTTAAGGTGGGCTTGTATTGCTTAAACTTCCCCCTTAGAACTGCTTTTGCTGCATCCCACAGGTTTTGGGTTGTTGTGTCTCCATTGTCATTTGTTTCTAGGTATTTTTTGATTTCCTCTTTGATTTCTTCAGTGATCACTTCATTATTAAGTAGTGTATTGTTTAGCCTCCATGTGTTTGTATTTTTTACATATCTTTTCCTGTAATTGATATCTAGTCTCATGGCGTTGTGGTCAGAAAAGATACTTGATACAATTTCAATTTTCTTAAATTTACCAAGGCTTGATTTGTGACCCAAGATATGATCTATCCTGGAGAATGTTCCATGAGCACTTGAGAAAAATGTGTATTCTGTTGTTTTTGGATGGAGTGTCCTATAAATATCAATTAAGTCCATCTTGTTTAATGTATCATTTAAAGCTTGTGTTTCCTTATTTATTTTCATTTGGATGATCTGTCCATTGGTGAAAGTGGGGCATTAAATTCCCCTACTATTATTGTGTTATTGTTGATTTCCCCCTTTATGGCATTTGCCTTATGTGCTGAGGTGCTCCTGTGTTGGGTGCATAAATATTTACAATTGTTATATCTTCTTCTTGGATTGATCCCTTGATTATTATGTAGTGTCCTTCTTTGTCTCTTGTAATAGTTTTTATTTTAAAGTCTATTTTGTCTGATATGAGAATTGCTACTCCCGCTTTCTGTTGATTTCCATTTGCATAGAATATGCTTTTCCATCCCCTCACTTTCAATCTGTATGTGTCCCTGGGTCTGAAGTGGGTCTCTTGTAGACATCATATATACGGGTGTTGTTTCTCTTTCCATTCAGACAGTCTATGTCTTTTGGTTGGACTATTTAATCCATTTACATTTAAGGTAGTTATTGATATGTATGTTCCTATTACCATTTTCTTAATTGTTTTGGGTTTGTTATTGTAGGTCTTTTCCTTTTCTTGTGTTTCCTACCTAGACAAATTCCTTTAGCATTTGTTGTAAAGCTGGTTTGGTGGGGCTGTATTCTCTTAGCTTTTGCTTGTCTGTAAAGGTTTTAATTTCTCCCTCAAATCTGAATGAGATTCTTTCTGGGTAGAGTAATCTTGGCTGTAGGTTTTTCCCTTTCATCACTTTAAATATGTCCTGCTACTCCCTTCTGGCTTTCAGAGTTTCAGCTGCAGGATGAGCTGTTAAGCTTATGGGGATTCCCTTGTATGTTATTTGTTGCTTTTCCCTTGCTGCTTTCAATATTTTTTCTTTGTATTTAATTTTTGATAGTTTGATTAATAAGTGTCTTGGCATGTTTCTTGTTGGATTTATCCTGTATGGGACTCTCTGCACTTCCTGGACTTGATTGACTATTTCCTTTCCCATATTAGGGAAGTTTTCAACTATAATCTCTTCAAATATTTTCTCAGTCCCTTTTTTTTCCTCTTCTTCTTCTGGGACCCCTATAATTCGAATGTTGGTGCATTTAATGTTGTCCCATAGGTCTCTGAGACTCTCTGAATTCTTTTCATTTTTTTTTCTTTATTCTGCTCTGCAGTAGTTATTTGCACTATTTTGTCTTCCAGGTCACTTATCCATTCTTCTGCCTCAGTTATTCTGCTATTGATTCCTTCTAGAGAATTTTTAATTTCATTTGTTGTATTGTTCATAATTGTTTTCTTCCTCTTTAGTTTTTCTAGGTCCTTGTTAAATGTTTCTTGTATTTTCTCCATTCTATTTCCAACATTTTGGATCATCTTTACTATCATTACTCTGAATTCTTTTTCAGGTAGACTGCCTATTTCCTCCTCATTTGTTTGGTCTGGTGGGTTTTTACCTTGCTCCTTCATCTGCTGTGTATTTCTCTGTCTTCTCATTTTGCTTATCTTACTGTGTTTGGGGTCTCCTTTTCGCAGGCTGCAGGTTCGTAGCTCCTGTTGTTTTTGGTATCTGTCCCCAGTGGCTAAGGTTGGTTCAGTGAGTTGTGTAGGGGTCCTGGAGGAGGGAACTGGTGCTTGTGTTTTGGTGGATGAGGCTGGATCTTGTTTTCTGCTGGGCAGGATCACATCTGGTGGTGTGTTTTGGGGCGTCTGTGAACTTATTATGATTTTAAGCAGCCTCTCTGCTAATGTGTGGGGTTGTGTTCCTGTCTTGCTAGTTGTTTGGCATGGGGTGTCCAGCACTGTAGCTTGCTGGTCGTTGAGTGGAGCTGGGTCTTAGCATTGAGAAGGAGATCTCTGGGAGAGCTTTCACCATTTGATATTATGTGGGGCTGGGAGATCTCTGGTGGACCAATGTCCTGAACTTGGCTCTCCCACCTCAGAGCCTCAGGCCTGACACCCAGACAGAGCACCAAGACCCTGTCAGCCACATGGCTCAGAAGTAAAGTGAGGAAGGAAAAGAAAGAAACAAAAAATAAAATAAAGTTATTAAAATAAAAAAATTATTAAAAATAAAAAATAATAAAGTATTAAAAAAAAGAAAGAAGAGATCAACCAAGTTAATGAACAAATCCACCAATGATAATAAGTGCTAAAAACTATACTAAAAAAAAAAAAATGGACAGACAGAACCCTAGGACAAATGGTAAAAGCAAAGCTATACAGAGAAAATCACACAAAGAAGCATACACATACAAACTCACAAAAAGAGAAAAAGGTAAAAATAAATATATATATATATTTAAAAAAAAAGGAAGAGAGCAACCAAATCAATAAACAAATCTACCAAAGATAATAAGCTCTAAATAGTAAACTAAGATAAACATAAAAACAGAAACAAAGTAGTTGCAGAAAGCAAACCCCAAGTCTACAGTTGCTCCCAAATTTCACCACCTCAATTTTGGGATGATTCGTTGTATATTCAGGTATTCCGGAGATGCAGGGTACATCAAGTTGATTGTGGAGATTTAATCCACTGCTCCTGAGGCTGCTGGGAGAGATTTCCCTTTCTCTTCTCTGTTCGCACAGCTCCTGGGGTTCAGCTTTGGATATGGTCCCCCCTCTGCTTGTAGATAGCCTGAGGGCGTCTGTTCCCCTCTCAGACAGGACGGGGTTAAAGGAGAAGCTGACTAGGGGCCTCTGGCTCACTCAGACTGTGGTGGGAGGGTGAGGGAGGGGTATGGAATGCAGGGCGAACCTGCGGTGGCAGAGGGCAGTGTGATGTTGCAACAGCCTGAGGCACACCTTGCGTTCTCCCGGGGAAGTTGGCCCTGGTTCACGGCACCCTGGCAGTGGCGGGCTGCACAGGCTCCCCGGAGGCGAGGTGTGGATAGTGACCTGTGCTTGCACACAGGCTTCTTGGTGCCTGCAGCAGCAGCCTTAGCGTTTCATGCCCGTCTCTGTTGTCCATGCTGATAGCCGTGGGTTGCGCCTGTCTAGCACTCATTTAGGTGGTGCTCTGAATCCCCTCTCTTCGCGCACTCTGAAACAATGGTCTCTTGCCTCTTAGGCAGTTCCAGACTTTTTCCTGGACTCCTTCCCTGCTAGCTGTGGCACACTAGCCCCCTTCAGGCTGTGTTCATGCCGCCAACCCCAGTCCTCTCCCTGGGATCTGAACTCCGAAGCCCGAGCCTCAGCTCCCAGCCCCACCCGCCCCAGTGGGTGAGCAGACAAGCCTCTCGGGCTGGTGAATGCTGGTCAGCACCTATCCTGTGTGCAGGAATCTGTCTGCTTTGCCCTCTGCACCCCTGTTGCTGCACTCTCCTCCGTGGCTCTGAAGCTCCCCCCGCCGCCCCCCCCGCCCCCCCCCCCGTCTCCACCAGTGAAGGGGTTTCCTAGTGTGTGGAAACTTTTCCTCCTTCACAGCTCCCTCCCAGAGGGGCAGGTCCTGTCCCTATTCTTTTGTCTCTGTGTTTTCTTTTTTCTTTTGCCCTACCCAGGTACGTGGGGACTTTCTTGCCTTTTGGGAAGTCTGAGGTCTTCTGCCAGTGTTCAGTAGGTGTTCTGTAGGAGCTGTTCCACATGTAGATGTATTTCTGATGTATTTGTGGGGAGGAAGGTGATCTTCACATCTTACTCCTCCGCCATCTTGAAGGTCCCCGCCTCATTGTAGTTTTGATTTGTATTTCTCTAATGATTAGCGATGTTGAGCATCTTTTCATGTGCCTGTTGGTCATCTGCTTGTCTTCTTTGGAAAAATGTCTATTTAAGATTTTCTGCCCATTTTTTGATTGGGGTGTTCGTTTTTTCCATATTGAGCTGTATGAGCCCATTGGCTTTATCTTTAAGATCTATCCAGAATGTGACCATTTTTCACCAATTCCTGTGCTTTCATTCAGATCCACTGTCATCTCTTACATGGATTCCTGTAATAGCCTCCTGGGGCTCCTTGTTTCCACCCTTGCTTCTCTGCAGTCTATTTCCAACACAGCAGACAGATCTACCGTTTTGAAAGATTGTATCGCCTCATTCTTAAAACATTCCAAAAGCTCTCACCCATTTCATATATATGTCCTTTAAGTGGCCTGCATGATCTGATTTCTGTCACTTCTGTGATCTTGGCTGTGCTACATAAGTCCTCTAAGTGGTGGTTTCCTCATCTGAAAAGTGGAGGAGAGTATAATTCTTACTTTACAGGATTGTTGTAAGGATTAAATGAGATAGTACATGTAGTAGTAAAAAGAAATTGAAATAATTTTTTTTACTATTATTAGTAATTATTAAATATTAAGTTTAATGCCTTTAGCTTGGAATTCAAGGTCATTTACATCTTTTCCCAATCTTTCCTTATACTGTATTTCTCATGGTTCTCCCTTCTCTACTTCTCAGTTTTCTTGCTTGTAAAATTTGTAAAATGGAGATAAGTTTTGCCTTTGCTCACAAGGACGGCACATCAAACTCCTCTTACTGAAGAAGGGGCTGCACAAATAGAAGATGTTGTCATCCTGTTCCCAAGGACTAAAAGGTTCTTCTTTCTTGTCTCTGCAGTAATAACAACAAAGTGCTTTTCCTTCAAATGTTTTACCTGGGAACCCTCCCTTCTCCCCCCCGCAAAAAAAACCCCACATGTCTGTTGCTCTGGCAACATCAGGAAGGGAATTAGCACCCAAAGAAACTGTAAGTACTGCGCCTGTGCAGCCTTCAGGGATGGGTACTTGATTTGACAATTTAGAGAACAGCAAAGACCCTTGCTTCTACACCTTGTGATACCATTTGTCCTTGTCAACTCTGTTTGATCAATTAATGTTCCAGCAGAACAGAAATGCCGTTCATTGTGTTCTTCTTGTCGCTTGACGTTGATGGGGCTTGTTTCTCTCGTTTAATTGAAATGCTTCCCACACAAAAGAAAGTCAGCTTGTTGGATTCCCAGAGAATATTCATTCACCCATAGGCCCAGAGCACCATCATCTCAGTGCAAATTGTGCCAAAAGAGGGAAATGTGTTATTAGCCGATCATCTTGTAAAAAATCGGGTGTAATGTTTGAGTTCAGCAGATGGTTGGACCTGGGGAGATGAAAGACTCTGTCCTGGAACTTTTTGGATGGGACTGTGACCCATCTGCTTGATTGAGGCACCCTACATGGCTCCTATGTGAGACCTTTGGTCCTTTTAATCCTGCCTCTACATCTTTGTCCATAAGGGTTGTCTGTATGGTTGGAGCTGGACAACCTAGGTCAGGGGAGGAAGGGGGAAGAGGTCTTAGAAAGAAGTGAGACGCAGCCAGTCCTCTACAGGGATTGTCCAGACGAATGTCTCATTAGTTCTCCATTTTAAATTTGAGTTGAAGACCAGGATATATGAACAACAAAAATAAAAATCTGGTACGACGAATGGACGTAATGGATCCACCGTCAAGTAACTTAAAGTTCATCCTTACTGTATGTAGCAACTGAATAATTGTTACCATGTGTATGGTATTTGGACAGAAATTTAACTTTGCACCTCTTTTGGGGCCTGGGTCCTCTGCAAGGCATTATGCTTAGCGGTGTACTATGGTAGGAGAAGCATGACCTCCACGGGCGAACTTTACCATACCAGCTGCATGTCTTTGGGCTAGATGTTGAACTTCTCTGTGCCTCCGTTTCTTCTTCTGCAAAGTGAATGATGTGATAATAATGATAATACTTTGTAGAGTTATTGTGAGGGTTAAATGAGATAATGTATGTGAAAGTAACTGGAATGGAGTTAGATCCTTTGACCCTACGTGCTTTCAGGACCATCGAGGGGTGAGATGAGTATAGCAAGATAATGATAACATGATCCCTTTTCCCCCAGGTGTAGCAGGAAAGTAAGTGGACAAATAATGTAAATATAATGCAAATGATTAAATGTGCTATAAAGCAAAATGATTAGAAAAACAAGAGAATGAGATGAATTTTGACTAAGGAGAAATCTGGATGCTTTGGAGAAGGTGGGATGGGTGGATAGAATGAGTGGTGGGGAGGTGGAGGGACTTTCTGGTGGAGGGAAAAGCAAAAGCAAGCACCTGGAGTCTGGAGAGCACAGGGTATGGTGGGGTAACCTTATTAGGATGGCTTTCCAGGAACAGGCTCTCTGGAAGGGTATTGGAAAAGAAGTCTGGCTTCCAGTTAGGTTGAGATGGAGTGCTGGATGAGTAGTTTGGGTTTTATTGTGTTAAAAAATTAGGAGCCATTGAAGTGTTTTGTTTTGTTTGTTTGTCTGTAGCAGGTGAGTGACAATGATCAGGTCTGTGCTTTAGAAACATAATTCTGGCTCTAGTATGTCTGAGGGGTAATGGGGAGGGAGACTGCAGTACTCTACAGGAGAAATGATGAGGGCCTTATACAGGGAGGTTGGATGCAGGGGAGGAAGTGGGTATGGGAGATGTTGCTGACGAATAATCTACAGATTTTAGCAACTTATCAGATGTAATGACTGAAACTGGGATAGGCCAAGCTTAGATTAGCTTTGAAGTCCCTTGGGAGCCTGGGTGACCTGGAGGATGGACAGACTAGGGACCTGTGGTTGTTAAATGATTAATCTGTATCACTTCCAGGTCAGTGGTGGGAAAGGTTAAGGGAAACTGGGTGAAACAGAAAACTACCACAGGTCCCAGTAAAGACCCCTGGATCTGTAACTCTGGATGGGGGATGGGGAGATATGGCGCTCACACTGTTCAGCTACTCTGGGAGATGAAACGTGAATTTCCAGCCCTCCCATTTCTGTCCAGGGTAAGAATCAAGGTCTGGCCCCATTTAGTCTTCCCTTTCCTCTCCAGTAGCCCATCGAAGCTCAAAGCCTTGCCCAACTTTCAGCAGTCTGTGAAGGAGGAGTCATCTCGTACAACCAAGGGGAAGATGCTTCCCCGGGTGTCTGATGCAGTGCCAGCCCCCGAGTCCCAGCCCCAAGTCTACCCACCAACACCAGGGGGCAGGTACACCTGTCAGCCAGGAGTTGGCATATAGAACTCAAAGAAGTAATTTTTTGGATTATTATTCTTTTTCCCTCTTTCCTTTGGTTCCACTTACCATCATTATCTAATCCTTCAATAAGAAGTTCTTGAATGCCCACCAATTGCATGGGGTGAGAGCATCCTTTTAACAGTAATTAGACATTGCCCTCAAGGAACTTATACTAGACGTTTATGTTGCTTGATACCCTTTCCTGTCTGTTAATAGAAGAACTGCCCTGGGAAAGTTAACAGTTGATCATTGGCATTATTTCTGGGTAGAGCCTGCAGTCTATAAATATAGTCTCCCTTATTTTACAAATAAGAAACAGGCTCAGAGAGGAGGTCAGACAACTCAAGCCAAAACTGGGTTTAGAACCCATGTTTTTCCAGCTGTGTCTTTTGAAATTCCTCTTTGTCTCTCTGAAGCTGAAAACCCCAGAATAAATTATCACAAAAATATTCTAGCATAAAACCTCTTTTTGGGGGAGTGGTGTCAAAGAATAGTAACGCTAATTTGGTTTATTTTAGTTTTGAAATATTTTAATTGATTTTTGACAAATAAGAACTGTACATATTTAAGGTATACATGTTATGTTTTGATAATGTATACATAATGAAATGATTATCACAATCAAAGTAGTTAACATATCCATTACCTCCCATAGTTACCTTTCTTTTGCATGTGTGTAGTGAGAATAGTTGCGATCTACTCTCTTAGCAAAATTCAAGCACATAACACATTGTTATTAACTATAGTCACCATACTGTATATTAGGTTTCCAGAATTTACTCATTTTGTAACTGATCGTTTGTAACCTTTGATCAATATCTCCCCTTTTCACTCACCTCTAGCCTCTGGTAACCTCCATTCTACCCGCTGTTACTATGAGTTCAACTTCTTTTTTCCTTTTTTTAAAATTCCATACCTAAGCGAGATCATGCAGTATTTGTAATATTTGTCTTTCTATGTTTGGCTTATTTCACTTAACACAGTGTCCTCCAGGTTCATCCATGTTGTCCCAAATGGCACAATTTCCTTCTTTATTTTTTTAAGGCTGAATAATATCCTATTTTATTTGTATACAACATTTTCTTTATTCATCTGTCAATGGACACTTCAGTTGTTTCCATGTCTTGGCTACTGTGAGTAATACTATAATGAACATGGGAGTGTAGATATCCCTTTGAGATAGTGATTTCATTTCTGTTGTATATATACCAAGAAGTAAGATGGCTGGATCATATGTCTGTTTCACTTTTTGAGGAATCTCCACACTGTTTTCTGTAATGACTGTACCAATTTACATTCCCACCAGCAGTGCACAAGGGTTCCCTTTTCTCTACACCCTCTCCAACCCTTATCTTTTGACTTAATAATAGCTGTCCTAGTAAGTGAGAAGTGACATATTGTTGTGGTTTTGACTTTCCTAGCAAAAGCTGTTAATGATGAAGGATAATTTTTCTTCTCACTCCCTGTCAGTGCACGTGGCTTGATGAGACAGAAACATGAGTTGAAACAGATGAGGAGGATGGAGCAGTACATTGTGTGGGTGAAGTAGAGACAGTGGAGAATTGCTGTGGATGCAGAGACCCATCAGATACAACACTGAAGCCTGTGGACAGGGTGGTATCTAGAAGAATGTGCTTTAAGAAACTGGTTGGCCCTTAGAGTGAAGGTAGTTGGAGGAGGATTTTTCATGTTTGTCTTTTGCTTGTCTGTAACTGTTTTTCTTTTTCTTTTTTTTTTGCGGTATGCGGGCCTCTCACTGTTGTGGCCTCTCCTGTTGCGGAGCACAGGCTCCGGACGCGCAGGCTCAGCGGCCATGGCTCACGGGCCCAGCCGCTCCGTGGCATGTGGGATCTTCCCGGACCGGGACACGAACCCATGTCCCCTGCATCAGCGGGGGACTCTCAACCACTGCGCCACCAGGGAAGCCCTGTAACTGTTAATTTTCCTAGAATAAACATGCTTAGTCTTGTTGCTTTGCTACTCTGCATCCATTCTCCATGCTCCGATCAGTTTTATTTCACTTTTTCTCTGGGAGAATGCCTCTCTCCCTGAATCTAAGTTCATATGCTTTGGGTAGGAATCACCTCTGCCCCTAATCTCCAGCATTGGGGGAGGCATGGATTCCTACAGGTCATCACATTCTTGGTCACATTCATTGTTTCTGAGATGGACTCATGAGCCAGTAAACTGTAATAGGACATTTTCTGTAACTTTGAGATGAGAGTCAAGCTCTCTTGGTATTGTGCTTGAACATGAATACTCTCACTAGACCCCTCTGTGGGAATGTGAATTACCTCCCTAAAGGTAAAAATTATTAGGCACTAGTTGATGGTTTTGTGAGCTCTGTGAAAGAGGATGAGAGAAAATTGAAACCATATTCTGTGAGACAGGCTGGATATCTTCTCAAGCGGGAAATGAGCATTTTCTCTTCAAGTGAATTCAATATCAAAATACCTGGGCAATCCTGGAATGCCCTCAGGCAGTAGCACCAGGGCCTATCCTAGGCTAGTGCTTAATATAGTTTGTTGTAAAGAGATAATACAAATCCCCTTTACCACACAGTCATTCACAAACACTCTGACACAAATTCTTTATTAAGACTGTTCAATGTAGATGCAGGTTTTTAGCCCATAGGAAATCAGGTCTGTGCCTTAGGGAAATTTCAGAGTTTTTTTGCGAAAAGTATTATGGATTCAAAAGTATTTAGTGAGAAAAATTTAATGCTGGAGAAAAGGAAAACTGTGGAATAGCTGAGCTCTTCTCTTTAATCCAGATAGCTTCTTTTTCTGTATCTCTTTTTCATCTTGGTGTTCTTACAGTTCTCAGATGCCCATATCCTCATGGAACCTCCTAGAACCCAAATTATAATCTTGAAATGCCAGTTTTTGTTAAAAGAAACTCAAGTTCTTGAAGAAATGATTAACCTTAATTCAGGGTCAGCATAACATATTGGGTTCTCTAGAAACAAAGCCTGAGAAAGGGATTCTGGTGCTTGTGATTTATCAAAAGAGTGCCCTTTAGGAAAATTTATAAGGGAGAAAGTGAATCAGGATAGGGAAGGGAAAGAGTTGAAAAGTCTCAGGGAAAGTCTGATCCATTTGCGTGTGCGGGGACAAGAGCTTCAGAGCACAGATCACATGCAGTGTCAAAAGACGTGAACCAGCCTTTAACACCCCTGAATCAGTCAGTTGCTGGCAGTGGGTTGCCTTATATGTGTGTGTGTGTGGGAGGGAACATAATTTCCTATGCTAGGCGACTCCTATCAGCCAAGTATAGTTCTCAGGAGAAGTAGGGCAGCTGTTAGTCATTAGCCGTTGTCCTTATCCACACGGGATGCCATAACAGAGCACCATAGACTGAGTGGCTTATAAACAATAGAAATTTATTTTTCATGGTTCTGGAGGCTGGAAGTCCAAGATCAGAGCGCCAGTATGGTTGAGTTCTGTTGAGAAGCCTCTTCCCAATTGCAGACGGCTGATTTCTGACTGTATCCTCACATGGCAGACAGCAGAGAGAGGAAGCAAGCTCTCTCATTCCTTTTTTAAGGGCATTAATACCATTCATGAGGGCTCCACCTTCATGACCTCATCTAATCCCAATTACTTCTCAAAGACTCCACTTCTTAGTATCATTACATGAGGGGCGGGTAGGATTTCAACATATGAATTTTAGGGGGACACAAACATTCAGTCCATAACAACAGCCAGCACTCACAGCAGCTGTGGGATGGCTACATAGCCCTATAAAAGAAATCTGGATGGGGCACCAATGGCATTTCCTCAAGGTAGGAGATACACAGTATGAACTTAACAACTTGTAATTTAAAGCAAGGAAGCTAATGAAACTTACTGGCTTTGTGCTACAAGAACTCAGGAATCACCTTGAATAGGCTTCCACTGGCCAAGATGAGATTGGTTTCAAACATATAAAATGTTAAAAACCATGAGTTTATAACGATTAAACAACAACAACAAATTAATAGCCTTACTGGTTACCTGGTATGTAAAGAGAAAGAAGCAAGCATTTGTTCTGCCCTTCCTTGAGGAACTGTATTCAGTTAACCAAACAGTTGTTAAAATAAAGTTCTTCTTTAAGAATAATTCCAGGTAACAAATTGAGAAGGAATAATAGACTTAGAATATTACCACTTTCAACTCCTAATGTAAGAATGAATCCGTTGAAGAGATGATCATGGCTAAAACCATTAAATGAAAAGTTGATTGGAAACCCATCATATATGGGAAACCCATAATTGATGGATCAGATTGAAAACAGCTAAACCCACTGATCAGTCTGACTAGCACAAAAAGACAAGCAGACATCATGTGCTTATTGATATTGTGTAATAGGAAGCACACAGCATCACATATAAAATAAACTTGCTGCCCCCCCTCAAATCAAACTCAAATCTAATTGAGCTTCTGTATCCAACTACCAGTTTATAGAAAATACAGGGGATAGAGAGACATATTAAATGACATTAACAAATTAGCAAAATCTGGAAAGAAGGGAATTCCGTAGGACAAATGATCTCATTTCTTCAGTAACTGCATTGTTAAAGGAAAGTAAGAGAGGAAAATAGAACATATAGAGTAAAAGAGATTTTAGAGGCATATCAAACAAATGAAATACATGCACCTTATCTGGTTCCTGATTTGAGAAAGTCAACCACAACCACAACCACCACCACAACAACAACAGATTTGTGGGACAACTGGGGAAATTTTAATATTTCCTGGATATTTAATTATAGTAAGGATTAAAAAACTTTAAGTTGTGATGATTGTAGTTTTGTTAGAAAAAAAGTACATGTATATTAGAGATAAATACTGAAATATTTATAGATAAAATGATGTATCTTGAGATTTGCTTCACAATAACCCACGGTAAGAGAGAGGTAAATGTGGGTATGAACGGAACAAGATTGGCTATCAACTGACAGTATTGAAGCTGGGTGAAAGATACCTTGAGATTTATAATATTATTTTAATTTTATATGCATTTGGAATATTCCATAATAATATACATGAAAATAGACTCCAAAAGGATTATAGTTTTAAATGTGAAAGGTAAAACAATAAAGCTTCTACCAGATACAATAGAAGAAATGAATATGACCTTGAAAAGAGAGCACTAACTATAAAATTAGGATTCTTTATTCATTAAAATAAAGCATTAAGAAAATACAGTAACAACACATTGAGTGGGAAAATATATTTGCAATATGTATTACTGACAAATAACTCATATTAACATAAAACAAAATACTCCTACAAATCAATGAAGATAAAAAGAAAAATAGACAACTCAAAAGAAAGTGGACAAAAGACTTGAATTGGCCCTTTACGAAAAAGGATATCCAATGTCCAATAAAGAGGAAAAGTTGCTCAACCTCATTAATCAAGTAGGAAATGCCAATTAAAATCTTAATGGGGTATTTCTTTTCCTTTTGTATTTTTTTTTTTCGTGGTGTAAGTTCCCTATGGGCTCTGGGTGAACAATTAGTAATTAACACAGCTTTTTAAATAAAATCACTCATGAGACTGATTCATTTTTTTTCTCTAGCTTTATGAGATACTACATAATGCAATATTTCTACACACCTGCCAGAAAGACTAAAATGAAAAAGACTGACCATTACTGATTCTTAGCAAAAATGTAGAACAACTGGACCTTTCACATGCTGCTGGTGGGAGGTATAAATTGGTGCAACTCCGTTGGAAAATTGACAGTGTCTATAAAAGCTGAATATATCAATACATGCATAAGTCTCTGACCTAGCAATTCCAGTCCTAGGTATACATACCCAACTGAAATGTGTATAACTGTGCACAAAATGTTTAAGAATGTTCATTGCAACCTTATTATTAATAGCATCAGGTCAGAAACAACCCAAATATTCATCAATAGTAGAATGAATAGGGCTTCCCTGGTGGCGTAGTGGTTGAGAGTCTGCCTGCGGATGCAGGGGACATGGGGTTCGTGCCCCGGTCCGGGAAGATCCCACATGCCGTGGAGCGGCTGGGCCCGTGAGCCATGGCTGCTGAGCCTGTGCGTCCAGAGCCTGTGCTCCGCAACGGGAGAGACCACAACAGTGAGAGGCCCGCGTACCGCAAAAAAAAAAAAAAAAAAAAAAAAAAAAAGAATGAATAAATAGTGATATATAGTACCAGGCTCTAATAGAAAATCAGGAATCACTTTTTCATCTTCCCTACACAAAAAGCGACAGGACCAACCGTAGGTTTCGAAACTTTTAGTGAATATTAGTAGTCAGTAATTTACTAGGAGACATTATATGTACCCACAAACAGCACCAGAGAAAATATCCTTTGGACAATAACAGGAAGAAATTAGAACAAAGCCTTCTATACACTGCCAACTTCGTCCCTCTGGTTGGGTCCTTTAGGTAGGAAGTAGGTGCTTAAAGCAGAAATGGTTCTTCATCAGCATTCTTACTTTTTTATGTCTCCTTGTGTTCAAAAGATTTTGAAAGCAATAGAGATTTATTTCCCCTCTCTTAAGGTTGTGGAAAGAATTGACTTACTAGGCAGAGGCACTACATTTAATTTTCTGGGGCTTTTTTTCCCCAGTCTGTTGACATCCACCCACTAAGAAGGATAGGAGTTTGTTTTTTCTGGAGAAATTTCTGGAAGGCAGATAGAATTGAGGTGTTCCAAGCTAGTTCTCAGACACCTACCTGTCTAATATGACTCAGTTTAATATTTTATTCCCATACTTCCAATGTCCTCTTAGGTCTCCCTGCTAAATACAGTCATAGCACTTATCACAGTTTTTATTGTTTGGCTAGGTGATTATTTATTTAGGGTCTGCTAAGGCAGCAGTCCCCAACCTTTCTGGCACCAGTGACTGGCTTTGTGGACGGCAATTTTTCCGTGGACTGGGGTTGGGGGAGGGATGGTTTTGAGATGATTTAAGTGCATAACATTTATTGTGCACTTTATTTCTATTATTATTACATTGTAATATACAATGAAATAATTATACAACTCACCATAATGCAGAATCAGTGGGAGCCCTGAGCTTGTTTTCACTTGCCACTCACTGATAGGGTTTTTTTTTTTTTTTTTTTTTTTGCGGTACGCGGGCCTCTCACCGCTGTGGCCTCTCCCGTTGCGGAGCACAGGCTCCGGACGCGCAGGCTCAGTGGCCATGGCTCACGGGCCCAGCCGCTCCACGGCATGTGGGATCTTCCCGGACCGGGGCACGAACCCGTGTCCCCTGCATCGGCAGGTGGACTCTCAACCACTGCGCCACCAGGGAAGCCCTCACTGATGGGGTTTTGATATGAGTCGGCAAACAATTGATTTATTATGGTCTCTGTGTAGTCAAACCTCTCTGCTAATGATAATCTGTATTTGCAGCTGCTCCCCAGCGCTAGCATCACCACCTCAGCTCCACTTCAGATCATCAGGCATTAGATTCTCATGAGGAGCATGTGACTTAGATCCCTCGCATGCGCAGTTCACTGTAGGGTTCGTGCTCCTATGAGAATCTAAAGCCGCAGCTGATCTGACAGGAGGTGGAGCTCAGGCGGTAAGGCAAGTGATGGGGAGCAGCTGTAAATACAGATGAAGCTTCGCTCCCTGGCCCTGCTGCTCACCTCCTGCTGTGCAGCCCAGTTCCTAACAGGCCATGGACCAGTACCGTGGGGACTGGGGGTTGGGCCCCCCTGTGTTAAGGTCCATGAAGGTAGAGATCACGTCTATTTTGCCCACTGCTGGCTCTCCAGTGCCCAGTGAAGTATCTCATACATAGGAGGTGCTAACTTATTTGTTGAATGAAATCGTTTCATTGGACTAACCCAAAAAAATCAGGCCAGTTTTATGCTGCAATTCAGAATGGATTTATTCTTATTCCATATACAAATCTAAGAAGCTTGCTTACCTGGTTTCCAAATCCACAGTTGATCAAAAGTAAGATTCATATATAAGTCACATATTTATATCTATATCCGTGTCTATATTTCAAGTATTGGGTGGGAAGCGAAATTCCTAGATTTAATGAAACTTGGAGAGAAATCTCTCCTATTATACAAAACTTACTGACTTGGTTATATTTTCTACATTGCAATATAAAGCATCTGTGGTTTTCACTGTCTTATCGTTTCATGCTCATTGTTGAGGATAAAGCCTCAACATCAGTAAGCTTCTGCTAATCCCAGTAATGCACACCTCCGGATGCATCATGATTCTGGGGTTAAGCACATAACCAGTGTTTGAATTTCTCTTCATCATCCGGTAACATCAGTATCACCTCTTGTGAAAAAAGAATCACAAGCTCAACTCCAGGTCTACTGAGTCAGAATCTGCATTTTATCAAGACCCCCAGATGATGTATAGTCATAGTATAGTCTGAGAAGCACTGCTATAGACCATCTTGAACACCCTTGATTATGTTAAAGTTACTGCATTTTGGAGAAACCCATTTCATCTTAGCAGATTCTTAGAAGGATGATACTGAGCTGAAACCTGACCTTTTATTACCTCCCCATTTGTTCCTGGTTTCACATCCAGGGTCTTATACTAGTCTGCTTCATTTTTTTTCATGACAGGTCTTCAAAGATCTCAAAGCAGCTTACCCTCCTTGAGGGTTTTCCAGGCCAGCATCTCTTAGAACTTGTATCAAGGAATATCAGTTTTGTAAAATGTTCTGTGGAAACAAATGGTTCAGTGCTACATAAATTGCAACTGTGTTTGATTTTGGAAAGTTTCATTTGAGGCTCTGAGAAGTAAGGAAAACAGCTTAATTTTGCTAATCCAATTTTCCCAAACTAAGTTGTTCAGGAAAACTTTTCCATGCATGTAACACCGAGTAATATCTTCAAGAATTGAAGGAGGAATTTTGGGAAATGTGGCTCTTAGCTGGAGCCTCTTCAGGTGCTCTGTGGCAGGCTCAATAATGGTTATCTAGGTTCAAAGATATCTAAGTTCAAATCCCTAAAATCCATGAGTGTTACCTATATGGTAAAAGGGACTTTGCGGAAATGATTAAGGATCTTGAGACGTGGAGACTATACGAGAGTATCTTGGTGGGCCCTAGATGTAATCACAAGTATCTCTATAAGGGGGAGGCAGAGGGAGATTTGACTACAGATGCAAGTAGGAGATGTCACACTGGAAGCAAGAGGTTGGAGTGATATGAGGAAAAGGTCCCTAGCCAAGGAATGCAGTAGGCCTCCAGGAGCTAGAAAAGGCAAAGAAATGGACCCTCCCCTAGAAGCCTCCAGAAGGTACTAGTCCTGTTGATGTCGTGCTTTAGTCCAGTGAATGAGATATTGGACTTCTGGTCTCTAGAATGGTAAGAGAATCCATCTGTGTTTGTGGTCCTTTGTTACAGCAGCATAGGAAACTAATACACTCATCATATCACTGCCTACTCAAAACCTGCAGTGACTTTCAGTTACGCTTCGGAAAGAGAATCCAAGCTTCTCATTCTGGCCTGCAAGTATGCACCGAATCCCACAAACCCTTCAGTCTGAGTCCTGCCACTCTCTCTTATCATGGTGTTTGAATTGCACTGCTCTTCTTTCTGTTACTTGAACCTGCCAAACTCAGTCCTGTTTCACAGCCTTGTACTGCTAAGCTTTCTAATTTATTTGTTGACCTGTTTATTGTCTGTTCTTCCATCCCTCTGAGGAGACGAGAGCCTGGCACATAGTCAGTACTTAGAAGACATTTGTTGTTGAATGTATAAATGGGTAACTGAATATGAATGTGGTTCCTACTTTCTTCGCCAGCCTGATTGCTTCCTTTGGATTATTTTCTGCTTGATTTATGTCTTTAAAATTATAATTCCCAGGCCTGACTCCAATATTATGGACCTGATATGACCATTGTCAAGCATAGCAATTTCTTGCGAGCTTTAGGGAGCTTATATTTCACATTTTTGTGTCTGAATTATTTTATAATACATTTTTTTAAAAGGAGGAAAGTCTGGGGACTTCCCTGGTGGCGCAGTGGTTAAGAATCCGCCTGCCAATGCAGGGGACACGGGTTTGATTCCTGGTCCGGGAAGACCCACATGCCAGGGAACAGCTAAGCCTCTGCACCACAACTACTGAGCCTGCGCTCTAGAGCCCGCGAGCCACAGCTGCTGAGCCTGCTCGCCTAGAGCCTGTGCTCCGCAACAAGAGAAGCCCCTGCAATGAGAAGCCCACTCACCGCAATGAACAGTAGCCCCCACTTGCCGCAGCTAAGGGAAGCCCACGCACAAAAAAAGGAGAAACCTTTCGTTTAAAACCAAACTCAGATGGTATTAATGCTGACATCTTCCCTAGACATCCTGCCTAAAGTTGTAAACTACCTCCCACCTACATTCCCTGTCTCCTTTTCTGCTTTATTCTTCTTAATACTCGTCACTAAAATCCCATATATTTTACTTATTTTTCTTTTTTGGGGTCTGTCTGACTACACTAGAAAATAAGTTTTATGCTGACAAGGAGTTTGCTATTTTTTAAAAACTGCTGTATTCCAGTGCCTAAAGAGTGAGTAGCACAGAGTAGATGGTCAATAAATGCATATTAAGTGAATGAACGTGTGAGTAAATTAACCAGCTGAGTTTATTCACCCAAATGTTGGCTAGAAATTAATTTCAAAATTATTATTCTTTTTCATTATTTCCGGAAAGAAGGATTTTTAAGAAAATTCGTTTTCTCTTTTTCCCAGATTGTATTTCTCTGTTTCACCTGCTGTTTGGTGTAGCTAATGAATGGAAAGTGAGCGGAGGAATTATGCCTCCCTCCCACGTCAGCTCCATTCAACCTCCCTCACCTAATTCTCTCTGCTCTTTGCCCTCCTGGCTGTGACATGGGTGCCAGGACGACATTGAATGCCACGTGTTGAGGCTGGCAGAGTCTCTCTCAGTCTGGGGCCCTGTACAGTTTTGTGGAACCAAACAGGAAATGCCTTGAACTGTTTATGTGCAGGAGAAACTAGACTCCTCTTGCATGTGAGCCTGTTATATATCTTTGGGTGTATCTGTGGCAACAGTGAGTCTACCCTAACAGATAAATTTGTACAAATAAATACTCTTAACCTATTAAAGCAGTTAACATGCAAAAAAGGCTAAGACAGATGAAGGATAGTATTTTCATTATCATCTTTATTTTTCCTGCATCCTGTCTTTGAGGTCTTTGGTTACACATGACAATTTGAGGAATGGGTTGTTGGACCACTAGGTCACCCCTAAAGGATACCCTTAGAACCATTTATTCTCTCTTTGAGGTAGCAGAAAGCAATATCCCTGCTTTAGCATTTCTTTCTCATCAGAGTGATTTATGGAAGCCTCTCAATTCCTGGGATTGCAGCAATGTTTGGTTGTTCCCCAGATGCCAATACATTGTCTTTAAAGAATCAATGGCCTTGCAGTTCCCCTCACATGCACCCTCATTTGCAAAGGCATGTGTAAGCACTGTGAACCCCAGATGCCCTCAGTGAAAAATCAAATCAACGATCTGGTGTGTTCAGCAAACATAGATGGAGGAGGTTAGATGCAGAATAGATGGGGCCCATTATAGCTGACACACGCACTCTTCACCAACAATATTGCACAAACATGCACTGTGTAACTCAGAGTATATTTATGACTTTTCCATTGTTTGTTTTCCACAATATCCCATCTGGTGGGTTGGCACATATTATAGTTTCTAGTTTGTGGGGCAAACTGAGATTCGGAGGAATTAAGGAGAGCACCCTCTTCTGGGGTAACAAGCTCCCATGGGAGAAATGGGGCAACACCATCAGATGGGGTGAGCTAGCATGTCTTACATGAACATTCCCTTTTATTGGGAAAGAGGCATAGGACTAGGGTCAAAGCAGGGAAGAAATGGATGGGCTTTAGGGGGATGTGGACATCCTGAAATCATAAGCAGCCTTTACGTGTACCTGTGTGCATTTTATTGGAGAGAGTCCATAGCCTTCAGCCAATATTTTAAGGGGCTAGAAACCCTCAAGTAGTTAAGAACCATTGTTCAGGTGTTCTGTACCTGTAGACGGTCTTGGGCTGTACAGAGCAACTGATATCCAAAGCCTTACTGTGGGGAAATAGTGCTTTTGTATAGGAGGAAAGGGGCACAGACTCTTCTTAGACAGGATTTATATGTGCCTTATGGATATTTATTGCACAAAACAATATGAATACCAATTCCTATAATCCCAGAGAATTCCTCTGGCTCCACAGTGGTCAGATTTACTATTTTGCCCAAAAATAATAAAGACAAGCTTGCCATTTTAAGAAGAAAATGCTTAGCATTAGCAAAATCCTGTAGATCCATTCCAGGTAAGGTGTATAAGACTCAGAAAACTTTTATTTTGTACACTGATGTTTATATAGTGGAAAGGTTGGCTTACCAAGTTACCAAAGGGAGCCACAGTTGCTGGGGCATCGATTAAGGGAAATAGGGACGTAGGCAATTATTATTATTATTTTTGTGGTACGCGGGCCTCTCACTGTTGTGGCCTCTCCCGTTGCGGAGCACAGGCTCCGGACGTGCAGGCTCAGTGGCCATGGCTCACGGGCCCAGCCGCTCCGCGGCATGTGGGATCCTCCCCGACCGGGGCATGAACCCGCGTCCCCTGCATCGGCAGGGGGACCTTCAACCACTGCGCCACCAGGGAAGCCCACTTAGGCAATTATTTTATAAGCATTTCTTTGCTTAGAATTTCAGAAGGGTTGACAAGGTCACGCTTACAACTCTGGCTACCAACATGCGTATCCTAGGGACACTTCACGCATTTTCTGAACCAGGTGCTTAGCCAAACGTAGACCACGAATGAAACCATTACCCTGAGAGGGTACTGTCCTCAGGGCTCAGGGTCTGTTGAGGGAAAGAGCGTGAGGGAAAAGAGAAATAGCCCTGAGAGTTGCCCTATAATTGGGGAAATTATAACGTTCACTGTCTTGTCTTGAAAGTAAACATTAAGCTTTGCTTAGTCACCAAGGGCAAACCCTGAAACCAGTTGCTGACACCAACTGGTTGTTTT
Source organism: Lagenorhynchus albirostris (assembly GCF_949774975.1). NCBI lineage: Eukaryota > Metazoa > Chordata > Mammalia > Artiodactyla > Delphinidae > Lagenorhynchus > Lagenorhynchus albirostris. Next base: position 55,838,409 of record NC_083107.1, read on the forward strand.
GTATTTTGGTCCTAGGATTTGACTCTAGGGGAGCTCCTTTTCTTAGCTGAGAAACAAAGTAACTGAATTCTCAGCACAGTGTTGATTCTGGGAAATCATTTTGGTTTGTACAATTTGGGGTTCTGAGCACAGAGTATAATCAGAGTGGCAGTGATGGGGTGAGGAACCCCAGGAGGCTGCCCATTCTTGTTGTCTCTTGTCTATGTGTTTTAGTAAGAGATTAGAATGTCCTAGATGGCATCCCATGATTGCTGGCAACATAGCGACTGGGTCTAATTTTCCACTCAGGATGTAAAAATATGTTCAAGAAACTGAAGTGAAATGGAAAACATGAAGAAGCTATCTTCTTTATATTCCCCCCACCACCTCTTCCTTCACTCTTTACCCACTGATTGTAAAAATGCCCATCTCAGCGTTCATCTCTTTGCCTTTCTGGAACTTATCAACTCGCATTTCAGCTACAAATACGTTACTGTGGCATTGCAGCCAGACCTGAGCTCTCACGCATATTCTAAGTGTCAAGCTCTGTGGTTGGCCAGGTCCTTGCATGTTTTACTGCTGCTTAAAGGAAAGAGATTGGGATTCAAAATCTATTTGCCAAAAGAAGGTAGTTAGGTATGTACGTGTATTCGTATGAACATTGCAGTAAAGATTTCGAGACCCTGGAGACAGGATAGAGATAGACGGGAACACTATCTGTGGGCTTATTCTTTAGTTAGAGGACATGAGTTCTAGTCCCACCCCATTGACTTTGGCCAATTCAGTTAAGCTTTCAGAGCCTCAGTTTCTTTCATCTTTAAAATGGGAATAGTGCCTGTCTTGCCTGCCCTATTGTGTAATTATGAAGACCAAATGAGGTAATGCCTCATTCAAACATAAGATGGTGTTTCAGTCAGGAGAGCTTAGGTTATGTTGTGATAACAAACATTCCTAGAATTTCAGTTGCTTAAAATAACAATTTTTTTTCCCTCACAGTTCATGTCCAAAATGGGTTAGCTGGGTTGGCAGAGGGACTCTTCTCATTGAAGTGTCTCAGAGATCCAACTTTAGGAAGATTCCATCTTCTTGTGATTCTGCCCTCTCTGTGTGCAATGACTGTGTGCTTCCATGATTACTGCATTGGGAGAGGAGAACACTGGAGAGTGAAACATTGGTAATTATATACATTGGTTTGGAAGTGACGTTCACTTCTGCTCACGTTTCATTGGCCAAAAAAATACGGTCTTACGTAACTTTAGAGGTGATAGCAGTGTCATTCCGTGAGAACCTATGGCGCTTTAGTAATGCCAAGCATAGGCGGTTTTGCAGAATTCTCCCCGCCCCTCCCGCCGCCATTTTAGTATCTCTGAAGTTGAGATGCATTGAACAATCAATATCATCTTATAATCACCATAAGCCACTTACTCAGATTTTATCTCTGAAGCCAGAATGCAGTTTACAACTGGTGGTATCCTAGATTTGATGATAATATGGCATTATTGCTATTCTTCCCAGATACTTCCCATGTATTCTTCCCAGATACATCCCATGACTGGGATGGGGTCTGTAATCCCAGCAGTGCTAGATAGTGCCATAGTTTCTCAGCCTCCTTGAATTTTCTTGTACCATTTGCGTGGGGCCACTGGGATGAGAGAGTTTCCTGAGGCTTTCTCTCACCCCCAGGAATGACGGTCCTCTTTTCCCTTGCCCTGACTTTGGATCCCCATTCTAAGACAGGTCGTTGAGTGTATAAGGGCCCATAAACATTTATAAGACAGCAGTCTCCTCAGTGGCAGCGACAGCATCTTTTCCTTCTGTCCAGACAATCCCCTAGACACCCAGCGGGTCAAGATAAATGGTGGTTTAGGATCCAAAATTCCCGTTCCAGCTGCTGAAGAAGTGTGACCATCAGCTCGTGTCTGGGCCCATGTCCTCACTGTTTTACTTTTGGGCTTTACCCTTATCCCCTTTATTGCCTTCCAGGTAATTGTCTTGAGACATCAGATACTGCCTTCTCTCTCGTTTCTGGTTTCCTCACCTGTGGGCTCCTAGACCATTTGCTTTTCACACCTGTGCACTCAGACGATGATGGCTGAAGCAGGAGGAGAGACTGAGCATTGCGGTGGGCGCGGGGGTGAAGGGCGTTGGAGGGGAGTAGAGAATAGAATGGAGGGTGGGCTGAAGCTCAGATCGACGCCATCGGAGGGCTGAAGTAGGAAGTCAGAAGCACGGGTTTTCTCCATGGCTTCTACCCGAACTGTGTGAGTCTCCTGGCCTCTAGATCATGCATCCTAGTACTTTATACACATCTCCACAAAAAACATGATTTTTGGCAAAAGGACTGAGATTAACCTTCCACACTATTTTCATTTGCAGCCCAGGCAGCCTGTCATGTATAATTTGGTATTTAAATCCTCTCCATTGTGGCCAAGATAATGACCTTTCTGGGAATTAATGGCTGAGCAATGGCATGCCCTTTTGGGGAGCTTCATGGTAACACGTCTGATTCTAAGTTAGACCCAACTCCCCGGCATTCTTGCCTGCTTGGAGACCACCTGGGGCTAACCGGGGACCAGAGAGCCCTTTTCTCTCAGGCTGTGGTTGCTGTTGGAGAGTCTGGGGTTATGTTCTCGTCCAGAGCCTCCTTAGCTTGTGTTCCTACTCAGATTCCCTGGGTCTTGATGCTTCTTCTCCTTTAATCTCTGCTTTTAATTTGATTCACTTGTTTAAGTTTTGTTGGAGGCCAGCTTCAAATACCATGACATTTATGGGCTGTTCCCTGGTGGCTACTGGGCCTAGACAAGGCCCGGTGACTCACCAACCTCTTCCCACCCCACGTGCTCTGTGTGCTCCCGGACAGCTGCATCTCAGGCTTTGCTTTGACCCTTCTCCTGGCCTCAGGCTGCTGCCCAGTCATAGTCTCCTGCTGTTGGGTGTGCTCTAGTCCCTTCCCGCTGCCGCCCCTTGAGGGTATGGTATGTCCCTACCACAGGGCACAGAAGACCGCTGATACATTTCCAGCCCATGCTGCCTCCACCGGATCCTGCCATTGTCTCCACTCCTCCCAATGTAGCCAGTCCTGGCCTGGCCCAGCCACCAACAAGCCTCCATGGTCATGGGTGCTGTTCACGGTCTTGCTCCCTTTTCTCATCCCAACCTGCCTCTGTTCAGTGGACACTTGAATGGTGCCACAGCTGGCTTTAGAGACAGACAGCATTGGGCTCAAATATTGGTACTACCACTTCTTTTACCAAAGTCAGTTTCCCGAACTATAAAAGTTGGGTATAGCAATGCCCAACCAAGCACCCAGCATACAGCATGAGCAGTGACTATTAGCGTGTTATTAGCGTAGGAAGTAGGATCATTGTGGTTAAGTTCATAGGGTTTAGGGCCAAACAGGCTTGAGTTCTAACTTTTGCCTTACTGCTTAGCCAGTGTCAGTTTCAGTTTCTGACTCCCAGTCTGGTGCTCTCAGCATTTCTCTGGACCGTCTTACCACAGTTTACTTTTCATGTTGGTAGATGGCGACCTAGCCAACTCCTTGGACAAACCATTGTAAACTGCTGGATCTGAATAAAGGGGTGATTATTATCGCAGGGAGGAGGACATGCAAGGAATTGATGGTCGCTTAGTCCAGTGTCTCAACAGAAGAATACTGGCTCTACAGGGCTCCAGGAATCCTCTGCTTTCCTTGGCTCAGACAATTTTTTGGAGAAGAGCTAGTGCCAGGGGTAAGACTGACTCCTTCTTGACAGAGAGTGATGGGAAAGTTAATAAGGTGTTTGGAAGAAAAAGTGCCCTTTCTCTCTGGACAAAGAAAGAGGGAAGAACCACCGTTTGATTGGGCTAGGATAGAAGGAATGAACTCGTAGGACTTAGGAAATTTGCAACCACAATGTCTCTTTGTCAGGAAAGCAAGCCAGTGACTCAGCAGTTTTCTCAAGTCAGCAGAAGGAGAAGGGCTGAGAGTGTCAGAGATCATGACTCTGAAGGGAGCAGGTTATCTTTTTTGGGGACTTGACAGCAGTCAGCCTAGAGAGAGATAGGTTTAGCATGGATAATTGAAATTCACATATAATTCTAACTCATTGTCGGTGGTGGTAACTACAGCCTCTCTCCTGTAGTAAGTCTTTCAACAGAGCTGTTCAGAAGCGGCAGCAATGATTGCCTTGATTTTATCTTGTTCTGTTCCTCTGCCTACCTTGAGGGGAGCTGCAAATAAACTAGGGAATGAGCTTAAAGATGAGCTGGCAAAGCACGAGAGGAGAGCTAGTTGGCTAGGGCTCTGGGTTTTGAGCTGGAAGAGCAACTGGTGCCCCAGAGAGACCCAGGAGCAGCTCATACACCTCCCGCTCATTTCTCCCTGGTTATTTGGGTCCGATGGGTTCCCATACACACGGGACTTTCACGCTTGTTGAAAACCTTTTGAGGATTGCAGAAGCGCGCTATTCCATTGGAATACTCAAATTCCTGAAGTGTCCTTCTTTAACTGCATCGGAATGTGAATTGTGTTTGGAATGCACTGGGGAGAATTGCCTGTTAAGAGCTTTTCTAGGAGCCCCTTTTAGAAGGGATCACTTTTAGATCATCTTTTTGTAAAACTCTGCATTTCCAGTTATTCAGACTGTATGAAATCTCCCTCCAGAGCCCTCCTTCCAATTTAGTCCTCTAAGAAATTCTGATAGCTCCAAATGTGTAACTCTCAAACCTTGTTTTTAAAAATAGTCATGTCCTTTCTCTACAACATGATAGAATTTGCAGAAATTCTGGATGTGTTTCCTGGCTTTCCCAAAAGGCCTTTCTTTACCAGGGGACCCACTGCAGAGAGTGAGGCCTGCATGATGATAGCGAGGGCCATCTCCAGAGTGCTACAGGAGCAAACGAAGCAAAAACACCTGCCAAGTGAACAAAAAGAAAAGTTAATAGGACAAGAACCCCGGGTTAGAATCTCACAGTGCTCAATCCCAAGGGTCTGGGAACTTGCTATTTGGATGGTCTTGCTGTGAACATTTCAAAGACTCAAGGGGATTTATTAATAGTTGGGCCATTGAAACCTTTGGCTGCTTGCAGCAGTGTCCTGTACAATAGCAAATTTGTCTTTTAAAAATATCTAAAACTTGTGCTTAATGTTCTTTACTGATTTAAACCAGGCAAGGAGGCAGTAAATCAGATTATCATCATCCTCGGGAAGGAGAGCAATCTGGAATGTTAATTTTCCAGCTGAGATTACTGGAAGTTTCTTTTCGGTTTATTTTTTAAAGGGAGAGAATAAAAAAGGAAGAAAGCCAAAGGTAAGAGGTTTTTCGTTTTTTTTGTTTTTTTTCCAGGAAAGCATATATGCCAGGTTTCCATTCTTGTCACTTTGTGAGTTATAACTTATTGTTTCTTATGTTTTTCCTGAAAGTATAAAGATCCAGAGAATCTCCTTCAATGGAGCAAGGGATTTTGTTCCTGTATGGAGTATAGACTGTAGGGATTTGTCTAGGGATAGTAACCAGTCCATAATCAGAGAAGAGATTTCCATATGGCAGATCAAATATAGGACCATTGTGTTTCAAAGCTTGTTAACTGTGGCTGTATTGGAAAAATGCCTTAATTGGTTTATTTATTTTTTAACAAACATATGGGCTTTGGGCAGATATGTTTAAGGTGGAATTTTCTTTCCATTTGGTAGGGCTACTAAGTATTTTCCTGTTCCCAGGAGACTTGTCTCTCCCTATGTACAGTGTGATACGTGCTGTTCTTTATGAACCCAGCCTTCTCAGAACACGGGAGTTGAGCAGCTTCTCTGGTGGTGAGGGTACCTCAGGGAGGAGACCTACTTAGGGAAAGGGCCTGGAGTTGGGGACCAGAGAGACCCCGAGTCAGACTGGCACTGCTTGCTCATTACCTCTGTGGTCTTGGATCCCGTGAGCTCCAGCTTCTCACTTATACAATGGGATAATGGCATTGGCCTTGAAGAATTGTCTTGCGGTTGAAACTGTGTGTTTATGAAGTGCCCAATGTAGTGTCTCACTGGTTAGTCTGGGACTTCATGGCTGTAGGATTGGCCCAATCCGGCAACAAATGTCCTGCTGAATCTCCCTGACGACCTGATTTTGTGAAACGGTTGATTGAAGCTGGAGGGAAGAAAAATACGTCTATTATGAATGGAGATATCATGCACTCAGAATCCCAAGTCCCCTCAAAGAACCTGAAGTATCAACTTCAGCTCCCTTTTGTGGGAAATGCTGTAGGAGTTTTATTAAACACAGGCTCTGAAGCTTTCCCTGGAATCACAAGAATTGTAGGCTAGTTACGGTGTCAGAGGAGTGCCTCATGAGTAATGGTTGCATTCTCTAATGATACTTGGGATAATTAATCAGCATAACTTCATGAACCTTCCATGGCCTTCTTTTCTCAGCAGTGACAACTTGATTAGTTTGGACATAGAATGATAGTTTGGTACTTAAAGAGGACCGGCTTCATGATGCTCATTTTCATGATGCTCATTTTCTTCCTCTTGAATATTTTGAACTTTTAATTATTTAAAGACCTGAAAATTCTTTTAAAAAATTCATAGAGAATCTTGAGGCTAGTTTTGATCATTTATGTGTTATCATTAATGGATAGAATTTTATCCCTCGTAGAGGGGACACAGCTGTGCAACAGCTGTCAAACTCTAATTCTTATCACTGGGCTTTTCCTGGGCTTAAGTGTTCGAGGCAGAACCAGTACTCCATTTTATCAAACTGATAACAGCGGCAGGTTTATGTAGGGAAGAGAGCACTGGACTTAGGTTGACCAACTGCTACTGGTTTGTCTGGGACTTCCCTTGTTTTTGCCCTGAAAATCCTCTATCCTGGGAAACCTCCCAGTTTTAGGCAAACAGAGACAATTTGCCCAGGCTGTTCTGCTTTGAATATGGAAGGTTTCATGTCTTGGAAATCTTGGGAAAACTAAATATTTGAGTTCTAGTCTTTGTGGAGCTGCTACATAGCCATGTGACATTGGCCAATCAGTTTGTTGAAAAAAATGAGGTGTTGGATCATATAATCCTGAAAGTCCCTATTAAGGTTGCCCCTGTGGCTTAAGAGGCAGCTTTTTATTGGAAAAGCTGTGTCATTACTCAGGGTTTTCTTTCTTTCTGAGAAATCAGTATCCAATTTGTTCTGAAAGGTCCTATAAATGGATCCAGACTCCAAGCTGGATAAAGATGTTCAGAATACTTCTGGATCAAATCTCAGGTATGGAGGTATATGACACTGTTGAATACTGGGGTGCTGGAGGAAGCAGGTGCTGCTCTTGTTGATGTTACAAACCAAACACCCAGTGCAAGTATCCTACATTTCATGGCCAGGGAGGAAATTGGCTGGGATTTTCCATTTTAGCTAACATGCAGTATTTTCCCACTAGTGAGGTTGAAGCCTTGGTTGTAACTCTGGAAACAAGCCTATTTATAAATTGGAATAAGTGTTTCCAAGCCAAGATCAACCATGTGCACAAAGTTGGGGTGACACTGATGCTTTTTGGGCACTTGGAGTGGGGAGTGTTGTTCCCAGTGGGCCAATGATCACCCAGTGCAGCAATAACTTCCTGATTTCCCATCATGTGCTTGGGATCCAGGTACAAATAAGACATGGCCCCGCCCTCTAGAAGCGTACTGTCTTGTGAGGGGCATGGAATGGTAATTAATTACTAAACAGAGTTTGGCAAGTCCTGTAATGGAAGCATAAGCAGAATGATGTGGGAGAGTGAAAGAGGAAGCAGTTGATTCCATTATTCTGCTGCATATGGTGATAGCACCCTGCTCCCCAGCCTGCTAGCTCCTGCCTGTATGCCCATAGCCCAAAGGGTGGGACCAAGATGCCCCAAAGCTGTGTTTCTGTGTTTTTTTCTTGGATATAACAGGATAGAGTGCATCATTATTATTGTTACTGTTCAAGGCAAAAAATAAAGATGACAAGAATGATTTGTTTTCATTGAGTTTCCCTGAAATCCCATGCCCAACTTACTTCCATTAAGCTTTTCAACTTAATAGCTGGTAAAACAGTATGTGCATGCATTATAAATATGTCCTTTTAACATCCAGTTGCTCCCTGCAACAGGAGATAGCAAAGAAATATGGCTTCTATCATTTTGACCCATTGTTCAACATTTAAGTAACGGTAAAATAATGACTCCAACATGAAGTTTCTAGTTAAATGAGCACCAGTGTGGTCCCACGGTTAATAGTATAGTAATTTTTGGCATCAAGTGATACAGGAAGCTTGATTTTAGCTGTCTTACTTAAGGAAAACTTGACTTTTGTGTTTAATAATGAGAAGTTTGAAACTTTATAGAGTGCTTTTCTTCCTAGGAACAAGGAACAGTTCATATATTTTTTGATTTCTCTTCATAACATCCTTGAAAGAAGGGAGGAAGAGGTATTGCATTGTATATTTTATAGAATAGGAAATTGGGGCCTAGAACAGGTAAAGGCCTTGCCAAAGGATGTACAGCTGGTTAATGAAAAGCCTTTTCCTGGTTCCCATGTCTCCTTACCTAATGTCCTCACAACAGGTTGTGCTGTTTTGCTGTGGTCATCAAAATATCTCAGGAAGTCACATTTTCTGATGAAAAAGTTCACTTGCACTTATGGAAACTCAAAATACTAGATCCATGGAGGCCACTCCCCCAGATGTCATTATAGCTGTGATCACACTATTTTGAAATTTTTTTTTTTTTAAAAGATGATTTTGGGGGTAGGAGTGTATTAATTAATTAATTACTTTTTGCTGTGTTGTGTCTTCGTTTCTGTGCGAGGGCCTTCTCTAGTTGTGGCAAGCGGGGGCCACCCTTCATCGTGGTGTGCGGGCCTCTCACTATTGCGGCCTCTCTTGCTGCGGAGCACAGGCTCCAGACGCGCAGGCTCAGTAGTTGTGGCTCACGGGCCTAGTTGCTCCGTGGCATGTGGGATCCTCCCAGACCAGGGCTCGAACCCATGTCCCATGCATTAGTAGGCAGATTCTCAACCACTGCGCCACCAGGGAAGCCCCGTATTTTGAAATTTTTATAGCAGTATTCTTCAGGTCTTCACCCCCGACAGTTAAGGTTCTGGAGGGGTCAGACTCCTTTCTTTAAAAAAAGAAATGTCTGAATCCAAACCAAGCATGGTACAAGAGTACACGTTGTAACAAAGCCCCAGCACACGTCATTAAAGTTGGAACAGCCAGGAAGACCTGTGCTAGGCAGTGACCTGGGTGTGACAGCTGAGAAGTGGTGGGAAGAACGGGGCAGAGGATATGGGACCTGGGTCTTCGTGCTGACTCTACCATAAATTTGCTGAGTGATATTGGGCCTCAAGGTCCTACTTGTTTGTAAAATGAATGAGCTAGGCTGTACTGTCCAATAGAATAGGGTAGCTATATAAATTAATTAAAATTCGATGAAATTAAAAATTCGGTTCCTCAGTTGCACTAGCCACATCTCAAGTGCTTGATAGCCACATGTGACTAGTGGCTGCCGTAATGGACAGGGTAGAGGTAACATGTTTCCGTCATTGCAGAAAGTTCTGTTGGAGACCCCTAAGCTAGACTGTATCAGTGGTTTCCCCAATGTGTTTCAGTAAGTCTCCAGGATTCCTTAGACATTCCTTAGGACCTCTGAGAAGGTAAGGGAGAGCCCAGCAAGCAGGTGGGGCTCTGAGCACCCTGGCTTCATTTTCATCTGTTTTAAATAAAATGGGTATTATAATTTTGAAACACCTTTGAATTTAGGTTCTTTTATGAACCTGAAGCTGGTCTCCCTCTCCACTCTGTTCACCATTATAACTAGAGGAAGAGGAGGGTAAGAACAGGGGGAATGTTCTAACCCAAGAGAAATAGGAAGGAAGAAAACCTGCCCCTTCCAGGCTGAGGAGCTGTGGGAAGAAGAGGGGAGATTGAGGAATGGGAAGGAAGACGCGTGTGCGCGGTTTCCTCTCGCTGGCTGAAGCTGTGAAGGGGGACTGAGTTCGTAGATTGAGGGAAGAGGGGCTTCTGTGCTGCTCTCATTCAAGGCCCTGGCAGGTTACCTTGAAGTGTACCCGCTGCAAGCTGGAGTGGCCGTTTGGTGAAAGTGAGGACCTGCCCTTAGCTCCTGAATAGAGCAGAATTTGGCTTCTTTCTTTAGGGAGCGTGGCTGGGAAGCTGCTTGGGAGTGGGAGGGCGTGGCATGGTGTGGGTGGCCATGTTGCTGAGGCTGCAGGATAGGACTTCGGGGTCTCAGGGCTGTAGAGGAATCACTGCTAAACTTTAGGGGCACCGCAGGGCTGATGAGAACTGAGGTGAGGCCAAGAGAGAACGGGGATCCTGGGCCTGACCAGACCAAGAAAGCATAGTGTGTGAATTATATCTGCTGTGGACTGTCGGCCGTGGAAGCCAGTGGAATGATGGGGAGTGGGGTGGGATTGTGGGGCTGACCCACCGTACTTCATGTAGCTCCAGGCCAGTACATGCCCAAGAGCCAGCACGAGGTGGTAGTGGAGGGCGAGGGCTTCTTTGGTCCCCCTCCCAACCTCCAAGGCCACAAGGCCACATGTGCTCCCTGTACACAGATACCATCTTGGAGAGGGCCCGGGAGGGGGAGAAAACCAGGAAGGCTGAGTCAGTCAAAATGAGACTGAGTTTCCAAAATTGAAATGCATTTGTTCATTTCTCCATTTCTGTGCCCCATCTATCCAGTGTGGTGTCTAAACGTTGGGGGTTGGGTTTGGTGATCTGAGGGCAGAACAGTATAGCCACCAATCAACATACCAACCAGTCAGCCAACGAATGTGCTGGGTAGGGGTCCTGAGCTGTATGTATTATCCTGGGGGATAATATGCTGCTTATGACTGTGTATGTGTGAGACTAGGTCTTGATGCAACACAGTATTTTTTACTGTGTTTCATGGTCGAAGTTAGAAGATACTTGTCTAGATGGAGAGACAAGATATACACACATTAACTGGAGCTTTCCTAGGTCTCACCCTCTTGTAGGTAACTGGTTACATCGGCAACGCCAACTGAAAATTCACTGTGGCTTCATCTGTTGACGTAGAATATTGGGTTCAAGGCCCTTGTGAGGCTCAACTGCTCTTCCTGACCTTGGATTTCCCCACTAAAGTTCCCCTTTCTGAGCATTTTCTTTTTGCATGTGCATATTTGAAGAGATTTATATTACTTGCAACCAAAAGTGCCTTTAATAAGATAAGAAGGGAGATCTTGGGAGCAGGGAGAAAATTTGCAAGGCTTGTGTGAAAGGCTAAGGCACCTGAGAGTGCTCTGTCCTCATTATGCTCCCTGAGCTCCAGTGAGGATCCTCTTCCTGGTCCCCATATGCCTCACCAATTCCCACCTCAATCTCACCCTCCAATTTATATTAATCCCTCAACTTTGTCCAATTTCTGCTTCCTCCTCAAAGGTCACCTCCATACCAACCTCTGAATTCCTCAGGGAGACAGCACTGATGACGGTTCTGCCAGTTACTAGCTATGCAATTTTGCGCAAGGTGCATGAAGTATGTGCCTTGGTTTTCTCATCTGTGAACTGGGGTAGTAATAACATCTACCTTTTAGGGTTGGACTGAGGATTAAGTGCTTGGAACAGCTGGCATGGTGAGCACAGCTTGCGGTCATCAGTTCCACATTTGCCTCTCTCACTGTTAATTGCTTATTGTATGTTTAGTCATGGCTCCTTGCCCCTTTCTCCCTGACTACTTAGTTCTAAGCTTCTCCTGTTTATTTATTAGCACTATGGCCTCTCCGTCTATAATTGCACATTTTCACAGAATCCAGCTATTTCTCTTTTTGGTAACTGAGATGGTATTAGTTTAGCTTCAGTCTTTGGCTCTCCTTGTCCATGATTTTGAACAGATTTGCAGCTCTGGGGCTCTGAGAACACCTGCAGCTCTTTCAGTGTCTTGGAATCAATTAATCTGGGTCAGGGCCTTGAATAAATGGAAAGCCGTACTTACGGGATTTTACTGTCTTCTCATCCATCCCTGGCTTTCTGTCTTCATTGACGATGGGTATTCTGCTCTGCAGAGTCAGCATCATTTTCTTAGCAGCAAAGAGGAAAGCCAAATAGGATTTGAGTAATTCTGCCTTCTCCCTGAAACTAACATATTTTCTGACTCTGGGATTGCACCTATTCCCTTCTTATACATAAGTTAAAGTACCTTTATGGTTGTCTCCGTCGTATTGTACAGGCTTCTCTTAATACGCTGTGAATCTGAGTCATGAAGCTGAACCACTGCAACATGACTGTGCTTCCTCCAGGACTTGTCTGCCTGATTCCAGCTTTCTCTCTTTAGCTCCTACCCATGGAGCTATGTGCTTTGGCTTCTGTATTTTGCTTGGTTCAGGATCTGTTTTTTTTTTTCCCCCCCCGGTCTTCTTTGTTCCTTGGGTCTAGATGTTCAGGGTTCAGATGCTCAATCCCCCTTGGAGATGTGCCCTGATTCAGAAGAACTCTGGTCCTGGCATGGCCTGGGGTTCTTGGGGAGATAGAGATAAACTGCACCTTGGAATGTGGGTTATTAAACACTGTGTTAATGTAGTTAAGACCGTATAAAGTTCTAAACCTTTGAGCTGGGACTTCCTTGGTGGCACAGTGGTTAAGAATCCACCTGAGGGTTTGATCCCTGGTCCGGGAAGATCCCACATGCCACAGAGCAACTAAGCCCATGTGCCACAACTACTGAGCCTGCACTCTAGAGCCTGTGAGCCACAACTACTGAGCCCATGCACCACAACTACTAAAGGCAGTGCGCTCTAGGGCCCGCATGCCGCAACTACTGAGCCCGCCTGCTGCAAGTACTGAAGCCCACGCACCTAGAGCCCGTGCTCCGCAACAAGAGAAGCCCCCGCAATAAGAAGCCCACACACCACAACGAAGAGTAGCCCCCGCTCGCCGCAACTAGAGAAAAGCTTGTACACAGCAACTAAGACCCAACGCAACCAAAAAAAAAAAAATAATAAATAAACCTTTGGGCTCTGTTTACTGTGATTTGAGACTTTCTTCAGGGAAAAGTTGTTGGCCACTTTCTTACTGAAGTCAGGAAGAAGTTACTAATTGGCAGTTACTAACTGGACATAAAAATACTTTCTTATAAGCTGCTTTCTGAGGCAATAAGTTCCATGTCACTGGAAGTGTTCAAACCAAGAGCAGACAATTAGTGTTTAGGTTATTGGAATAAGATTGGGTGGAAGATTAAAGCTGGAAGGCCACTGAGTTCCCTGCTCTACAGAAGAGTAACCTTGAGAATACCTTTTTACCCTTAAAGACATGACTTGGTGTCTAGCCCAGTACCCAGGAAAGACTGGGCTTAGAGTGGATGCTTTTTGTAGGGTGTACATTGTTGAAGGTTAAAGGTCCAAGCCTTCTGTTTCAGGCTTACTTCCTATTTGAGGCTCCAGATATACTAGATTGTTTCCACTCAAATATGTCCTGTTCTCTCTTACTTCCTTGTCTTTGAGCATATGACTTCATGATCATGGAGTTTGTCCCCCCTCCTCTCCCTCCCTTTGCATCTGGCTAACTCTTAACTTGACCTTGGGATAGTCTTGCCTTGGTATCCCTCAGTGTCCTCCACTTCACCCTGGGCTTACCTCGTCAACTCACAAGACCCACCTCATGGTGCTGTAATCCTCTCCTTGTCTGTCTGCCATATGAAATGTCCCTCTTTCTGGGGCCCAGGGACTGTGTCTGATGCCTTTTTGTTTCCCTGCACAGTGCCTGGCAGACTAGGGGTCTAACTGATGGTTGCCAAGTAAGTGAAATGAGCTGGACTGTGGGTTCCAGGCCTTGCAGACCTAACGTGTTTTTGTTCCCTGATTTATTTCTGTCTCTGATCCTTCCTTTATGGGACTGAATTATAAAGAACTTTGGGAGGAAAAAATAAATGATGATATAAGAAAAATTGCTTTAGTGCATTGGAGACACGAAACCACCCAGCATTTCTTTCTCAGCCAGTACTGGCAAGAGACAGAGAAATTGAGCTGTGCTGGGCAATCCTTGTCTACTTTTTAGCGTGACTTGGCAGAATTCAATTATTCTTTCCCTTGCACTTCAGGGAGTAGGTGGATGCCTTAAAATATTCAAACCAGTACTTTGGGATATCAGATCTGGATGACTTTTCGTCCAAACAGATAGGTGGTGGATGGTGTAATCACTCAGTGGGCACTGGAACTTTCTCTGGGCATCAGTTTAATGAACAAAGTTTGTTGTAAAGCTGTACTTCGGGTTCTTTAACGCATGCATATCGTTCCCGAACCAAATTTATGAAAATGTGTTGGGGCGGTGAGCATTTAAAGAACTTCAGGGAATAAGTCAGAATTGAAAGTTCCAAACAAGTGTAATTATTATTGCATGCATGTTGTGTTCAAACCCTTGGCCTTCCTGGGAACAGGCTGACTTCACAGAGTGCCTTATTAATTAAAGGGAAAACAAATGTGCTGCTGGAGTAGTTCTTGTCTCTCCTTGGACTGACCTTGGGAGACTCATGTCAGCTTTCTGGGCCTCAGTTTCCTCAGCTGAAAAATTATGGATTTGTTCATCTTTAGAATCTCTCCAGGTTTTTAAATCTGTAAATAAGGCACATCTGCTTTTTCTCTTTCTGAAGACCTGCACCTGAAAAGTAGCTTTGTGGCTGAGATGATAAACTTATTTAACATGATTTATTTACGCAATGAATGTTCATTGAACACTTACTTTGTGCAGGTCGCTGAATTTATAGCAAAATCCCTGTTCTTAGGAAGCCTAGAGTCTAGAACAGGGCTTGGCAAACTTTTATCTGTAAAAGGCCAGATAGTAAATATTTTTGACTTTTCAGACCAGTGTCTGTCACAGCTACTCAACTCTGCCTTTGTAATGGGAAAGCAGCCTCAGGCAATATGCAAATGAGTGGGTGTGACTATGTAAATAACCCCTTTATTTACAAAAAACAGACGATGGGCCCGATTTGACCCATTGCCCAGTTTGTAGACCTATGACCTAGAAGGCAGAGACATTCAGTAAATATATAAACAAATAGATATGTAAGATTTAAGTGGTGATTAGCACCCAATTTCACTGAGTTAGAAGATCAAGGAGAAATACAACATTCACTAACAACTCAGCATTTCTGATCAAAACAATCCTATTTTGCACTGGCTTAAATATTGGCTAGGTATTCCCTGTTCCATGGAAATTAAGCATATTATTTTAAAAAATCTTTTGATTTTAATAAGAAACAAAATGAAGACAAGGAAAGCAGTGAGTGTCAGCACATAATTAATCACCACTATGGGTTGCCATGCTAGAATTTAGGGCAGTTTATCTGAACCAGGTTGAGGATGGAGGCAGCCATGACCTGTCGTAAGTTGCATGGTGAAGGACTGCCGAGGGTGGACAGATTTCCACAGAGGTTGATCATTTTGAAATGACTATTTAAATGTATGGCATTTGGTGATGTATCATTGATCAATAATATTCTTACAATTCCTGCTTTGCTCCTGTTCAATCTCAATTTATAAAGATTTTCTGTCATTGGGAAATGAGTCAGAACCAAGAAAATAGGTTTCATCATTTAAAAATACATTTTGGGAAAATCTAAATGCATCTCTTATTTGTTACCAATGCAGAGACCAAAAAGAAAAAGAAAAAAGTGTAGGGGGGTTCATTTGCTTTGTGGCACCAGCCTTCTTAAAAAAACGACAGAAATTTAACAATACTCCTTTGTGCAGAAGTATATTTGCAGACCTGTCCAGGAGACTTATGATTAGCAAAGAAAACAATTCTACTATCCAGAGATGATTTTGTTGCTGTGTAGCTGTAAGGGCGACTCCCCACCACTGACTATCAGTGGGCAAGAGCTTTTATAGGTGGAGGGAGGGGACTACATGTAGAAACAGCACAGTCAGCTCTGACAGTCATCTTGAAGTTGGTCATTGGTGGTCTGACCAGCATCATCTTGATTGTTTTAAGTACAATTAATCTTCAGTTCCAGGGTTAGTTTGTTCCCATTTCTTTGAGGCCAATTCTCATAATTGTGGCAGCTTATGTCATGGCTACAGTCTGGTCATCATGTAGTTAACTTCTTCCATCTGGTGAGGGTTTCAGTATCTACAAAACAGCTCACAGGTTATGGCTCAGAATATTATCTATAGCCCTTGAGAAGGAACTAAAGGTCCTTGACTATGCTTAATGACTGTATTATTATTTGGTCTCCTTTGACCGTTTTCCTTTGTTTCTACGTTTTCTCACTCCTCTGATTAAACTTATTCTTTGGCTAAAGTTTTTCCATAGACAGAAGGCAGGCGGAGGACATGGGGGAAAGGACCATTGGGTCCTGCTCCATTTCAACATACATGATCAGATGGACATCCTTTCGCAGGCTCATGTGATTGTGGTTCATGGGGGACTTAAAAATATATATAAGATATTTCTGAGACAGAAAAGAGATAATCTTTGGAGTTTCTGGTTACAGCAGCTTTTCGTCCAAATGACAGTAAATTTCATGGCTTAATAAGAATCCCACTGCTGGTTTGATGCCCTCCCAGACTATGACTCTTAGGGACCCATAGAGTGTGGTTTTAAAGCATTTTAACTATGAATTTGGGATTTAACATTTGGGATTTTACCTTAGGAAGAAAGCATGATACTCCAGTAACAAAATTGATGGAATGTACAATTTCAGAAAGGCCAAGAATAAATAACACCAAGCTTGGAAATTATTTTCCTTGATTTTTAATTCTGGAAAAATTTCCAATTTAATAGAATGTAAGTGTGGATGGAATCTTGGGGTAAGGGCATAGGGAAAAATCTTACGTGAATTTAGAGACCATAAGAAAAACCTGATACACTAATTCTCCTTATATGGTTTTGTCTAGCTCTTTTCTACAAGCTCAGCTGGAAGAGATGACAGCTATGAAGACAAGTTGTCCTTGGCATATTTACATATATCCTATGATAGAGTGATTGCAAAATGGCCCTATTTCTTCACTCTTCCATGTATACATGCCCTTTGAAGTGTGATTTTGGAGTCTGTTTCCCCAACCCTTGAACCTAGGCTGGTCTTGTGATTTACTTAGCTAACAGAATATGGTGTAAGTGATGTAGTGTCAGTTCTGACCCAGTTCTGTAGTGTCAGGTTACAAGAGGACTTGTATGCTTTCTCTGTCTCTGTAATGAGAACAAACCTGGACTTGCCTATTAGAGATGAGAGGCCACAGGGAGCAGAACTAGTTATCCCAGTGATGCCATGCTAGATCACCAACAACCAGCTGACCACCAGGCACATGCTCAGACCATTAAAACTGTCCCATCTAGTCCAGCCAAGATCCGCAGACTGCCTAGCCTCCTCGTGGACCCAGGAGAAATAACAGATTAGGTTACTCTGGCAAAAGGCAACAGATACACATCATCATGTGACTATAGAAGGAATTATAATAATCCCTTTCTAGATGAAGAGACTGAGGTTTTGAGAGGTTACATTTAGGAGGAGGTGTCCCACCATTGTGGAAAGGGTGAATGCTTTCAAATTATACATAGGCTTTCAAGCCAGGGAAAACCCCTGGTTCTGATATCTACTAATTGTAAAACCTTGGGATGATTATTCAAGTTTTCTGAATCTGTTTCTCTGTCTATAAAGTGGGGATAATAGGATCTTGCTTATAAAGTTGCAGTGAGGATTAAAGGAGATAATCTATAATCTGTGTAAAGGGCTGAATTTGTTTTAAGTTCTCTGTAAGTTATAGCTTGTTATGATGATGATAACGATGATGATGATGATAATTGCTCAAGATCACATGGCCAGGAGAGGTCAGGGACGTGAATTCAGGTCTTGTACTTCCTAATTCCACAGACTTTCTAGCTCCTCCACTCCCAACCCCCATTTCCTTTTCTCCTCTGTATCTCTCTTTTCTGTTGTTACCTCCTCTGATGTGTTCTAAGGGCTTATTTTATGTATTCAAGCCACCATCAGCTCTACCTTATTTTTAAAAGCCTTGCTTTGTCCTTTGTATCATCTCCTCACCTTACATAAAGCTTATTCACTATCAACAATTATTTTTATATCTTGGGCAGCTCTCAATTGCCCACCTCTGTGTATTTGAGAATACAGTTTTATTCTTGCATTTTCACTTTATTGCAATAAAATTCACTCCTGGGAATAACATTTTGGTCCTTGTTTTAAATGTTATGTCTGTTTTATTATTTCTCCACGTTCAGATGATTTCTCCTCTAGAAACCAGTGAGTGAAAGATGTTGTGCAGCACACGGCCTAGGTGTGTGGGTAGTCATTGAGCACCACTGACTTGTGGGTTAACTATAGGAGCAAAAGCTGTGCAGCAGATAAACAGTGCATCTCAGAGTCCCACTGTCTAAAATCCTGGAGAGAAAGGAAATATATATCAAGATTATTTGTGGAAACAATTATTCAATACTGCTGGCTTCATCAAAATGTCTTCTAGTTAAAATTTGGAAGCCTACTATTAATCAAGTTGCCTTGGGAAAGATCATTACTTCCCTCAGGATCCCGCTTTTAGCATCAGAAAGCAGATGTTTTACTAGATAAGGAACAAGCATTTTTAACAGCAACATGCAGAGTTTAGTCAGCAAGAAACACCAAGTTTAATTTACTGTCATGGCTGTATTTTCCCCTCTTGGAATTATTAATTCCAATGATGCTAACAAGAACTAGTCCCTAGGCTTTTGAGCTTGTTGGTCTTTTTATTTGAGATCAAGGTTTTCTATCATTTCTAGTTTTAACTTGGTTTAACCATTAAAAACCTGATGATTCAATCTATGGTACTCTGGGTACTTAAATATGTATGTATACCATATAATTATGGTATAACTATATACCCAGATTTTTAAAAAATCAGTAATCTTGGATCTTTAAGCATAAGTTTTGAAAGCCATACCTCTGGAAGTATGGTTTACTATACTTGTACTTTCATTTTCTTTTCTTTCTTTTTTTATTGGAGTATAATTGCGTTACAATGTTGTGTTAGTTTCTGCTGTACAATGAAGTGAATCTGCTATATGTATACATATATCCCCTCCCTCTTGGACCTCCCCACCCGCCCCCCCAACCCTGCCATCACCTCATCTAGGTCATCACAGAACACCAAGCTGAGCTCCCTGTGCTACACAGCAGGTTCCCACGAGCTATCTATTTTACACATGGTAGTGTATTTATGTCAAACCTAATCTGCCAGTTCATCCCACTCTCCCCTTCCCCGCTGTGTCCACATGTCCCTTCTCTATGTCTGCGTTTCTATTTCTGCCCTGCAAATATGTACATCTGTACCATTTTTCTAGATTCCATATATATGTGTTAATATACAGTATTTGTTTTTCTCTTTCTGACTTACTTCACTCTGTATAACAGACTCTAGGTCTGTCATGTACTTTCATTTTCTATATCCATTTCTCTGTATAAATTACCTTTGATACCCCTTGGGTGGCAAAACTGAATGTTATTTTGAGTTAAAAATGACTTAAATGGAATACTCTGGATTTGTTTATTATAAGAAAGTGGTGGCTAGTAAAACTATTTGAAGAAAGAGAAACAAAACACTGAATTAGGTTGTAGTTTAAGATCAATTTTTTTTTCCTTTCATACATAATTGTTGAATCAAGGACACTGATGACAGAGCTGGAGGTGTGGCTTGGTACATGATCACTTTTTTTTTTAAATAGCAGAGGGGTTTAAGTGCATGAAATCTTGAAATCTGAGCCTTGGTTGGTATCATTTAGGCTTTGTACTCATTGATGAAGACTTTATGGCATTCCATCAGACAGTCATACTCTCACTGTTGGAATCCTTCTAGTGAGGGGAGACTCATTACTTGAAGAGGCAGCATCTATTATGACATTGCACATTTTGTTATAAAAGTTGAAATTAGCTACCTATTTCCATTCTCCACAAAGCACTGTTACTAATCTGGGCACAGGCATTGAATTGATTCAGAATCTGAAAGTAGGCCCAAGGGTAGAAATTCAGGGCTGTTTTGTGCCCCCCATTCACAGTCCTGTTGGTCTTTGTACCTGCATCTGGTACTTTTCTTCCTTTCTGCTAAGTGTATCAAAGGACATCATAGAGTCAGCATATATTTCAGTTTTTTTCTAGAATGTTCCTATTGACCTAGAACTCAGCAGCATAGTTGGACATATAAAGTGCTATTCTCTAAATTTAACCATAGAATCGGAGTTGAGAGTGAGGTGGCAGTTCACTGTTGGAGGTTGGGCTTGAGTTGGTACTAGACAAGTTTGATGTATCCAGGACTTTATCTTCATCAGCTTTTAAGAAACTGCTTCCTGAGATGAGTGAGCCATAGATTCAGAGTCTTGCTTATATTTCAGAATACCAGCAGTAAAGGCTTTTTTTGGGGTGGTGCCAACTGCTCATGAATTTTCTTCATAAGGCTAAAAAAAAAGTATACATTTAAATGAATTCTGGGATAACGCTTTGAACCACTTTTAGAAGTTAAAGGAGGAAATCTGAGTACCTTACCGTTGTATAATTTAACTTTTTTCTTTGTATTAGAGACTTACTAGATATTAATAAGTCCCATTTCCTTTTCCTGGGCACACAGAAAAACTGCCTTGACCATTATCCCTTGCATTTGGTTTGGGGCCAAGTACCTGGGTTTGTTTGTTTCTTTTAGTACCTGGGTTTTGTTCAGTGACATATGATTGGGAGTAATGTGTGCTATTTGTAAGCCTGGTCGTAAAACCCACTGTGCAGTCTTCCACATTCTCTTTAACTTTCTGGGAAAGGCCGTGTATTGGGGATGACAATATCAAAAGGTACAAGGAGACTTAATCTCTGAGTCATTTAGTTCAGTTCTTAGTTCCATAATTATTTTTTACATCAAAGCCATTATCATTTTAATTATGCAATTAAAAATTTTAAATCCTCCTTAATTCTTTACCTTGTTACATAGGTATTTTAATTTTGTAACTGGAATAGGAAATAAAAAACATTGTAAGTTGGCAATTTTAAAATGATGACATAATTCTAAAGGAACTGACTTTATATGTGAGATAGAAGATTGGGAAAAACCTTAAACAATTTAATATTCAGAGGTTGGACAAATGAAATACTGACAAATTGCCTTTCAGAGATCATTTTGATTTGAATGTTTCTAAAAGTTGATTATATGCTCCAGTGTTAAAAATCAGTGCTTTTCAGGGAGATCAGCTCGGTGCTTTGTGACCACCTAGAGGGGTGGGATACGGAGAGTGGGAGGGAGACGCAAGAGGGAGGAGATATGGGGATATGTGTATATGCATAGCTGATTCACTTTGTTATACAGCAGAAACTAACACACCATTGTAAAGCAATTATACTCCAATAAAGATGTTAAAAAAAAAATCAGTCCTCTTTTCAAAGGCTAAAACAAATGATTCCTGAAGGGTCCGGTTTGTTTTCCAGCTTAAAATTGAAAGGAAAATATTAGTGCAGTAAAGCATGTGCTGCTGTAATAGAATTTTCTTCTCCATTTACTGCAGTGACATTGCTTGAACGGAGTGATATGAACAGCCATATACGATATATTATTTTTATAAGTCTTAATAAGAATATCAAACATTTTTTTCACCAGCTGTGTTCAGGATTGATGTATCCCGATCAATATGACACAAATCTTATTGAGGAATCACAGGCAAAGCACAAGATAAATACACTTTCAATTTAAAGTACAGTTTCTCCTGGGAAACAGTTTGTAATGACTAATCTGTAGGAACCTTAATTACTCAATAGAATCAATGTGCTTGCCTGGGATGGTACCAGGCTTCCTGCTCATCCACGACCATCCACCCACTCAGTTGCTGCCTCTACTTCATAATATGCTTCTCCACATCTCTACTTTGGAAGCATTCTTTGAATATTCTCATTTTTTGCAGATGCTGTGCAGTTTGTTTTTTTTTGGGGGGGGAGCATGTCTAGAGCTTAATTAATCTTTATTACTTTGAAATCCGTATTCATTCTTAGGTTTAATTTATGTCTTTCTACTTTTGAATTTCAAAGACGGGGCTGGCTAACAATGGGAGCGTTTGGGAAAATCTAATAATTATCCCAGCTTGGCCACTACCAAGTTGCATAATTGCTAGCAAATTATTCTATTTGCTGAATCTCTATTTTACTGTCAGGAGCTGACAGCAGTTACCATTATTTACATCCAAGTAGATTATTCTTTTTTTTTTTTTTTTGCGGTACACGGGCCTCTCACTGTTGTGGCCTCTCCCGTTGCGGAGCACAGGCTCTGGACGCGCAGGCTCAGCGGTCATGGCTTACGGCCTAGCCGCTCCACAGCTTGTGGCATCTTCCCGGACCGGGGCACGAACCCGTGTCCCCTGCATCGGCAGGCGGACTCTCAACCACTGCGCCACCAGGGAAGCCCTAGATTATTCATTTTGATGTTTGTCTTTTAAAATGCTAGAAAAACGCATTACGGCTGATAAGAGGGCTATAAAAAAAGACAATGTGAGGTGGAGCTCTGCATTCAGGAAAGCTGGGTGTGAATCTAGGTTCTGTCATTTATTGGCTTAAAATCTTAGACAAGTCATTTAATCTCCAGGCCTGTTTGTTCAAATATGGAATAGGTTAATCTTATCACTATCACAGGGTTGTTATGAGGATGAAATAGACAAGTACCTAGCACAGGGCTGGTCTATAGAAAGAGCTCAATAAATATTTGTTAACTCAAGAAATTAGATATGAAACTTAAATTCCCCTGCAAAGGGCATAGAGCCTTGTGGAGAGTGACACCACCCTACAAATAGTTATCTGTTGGTCCAGGGTGATCCACATTTACGGTGAATAAAGAATTCTGATTTAATTCTTTCATTTCACTATCATTAAGAGTGGAGAAAGAAAAGTGGGAAGGATCTATTGATTGTAATTCCACAAGAAAATTAGGAAGTCAAAAGTCCTGCAGATTCATTCTCTGCTCCAGATTTTCTGGTAGAGTTCATCCTATTTGGAATAAAATCTAAAGTCTTTACCAGGGCCCACAAGGGCCTGTAAGATAGGAGGTGGGCTGTCTCTGTACCTCATCTTCCTCTCCTCCTCACTCACTCTTCTCCATCCCCACATGTCTTCTTGCTGTTTTGGACCATTGAGTACATTGCCATTGCCATTCCCTACATGGAATATCTTTTCCCTTTTCTCCCAGATTTCTGCATAGCCGAACCCTTTCCATTATCCAAGGGGTTCCTTCCATATCACTTGCTCAGAAGGAATTCTCTAAAATAGTCACCTCCTTGTCCAACCCCATCACCGTCTATCCCATCAATCTGCATATTTTTCTTATACAATGATAAAAATATAAAACAGCACTTATAATCACTTAGCATTGTATTATGTGTATATTCCTTTACTTGTCTGTTATTTGTCTCTCCCACTATAATGTAAGTTCCAAGAGTGCAGAGGATGTTTTTTTTTGCTCGTTGCTATCCTTCATACCTAGAACAGAGCTCAGCACAAGCAGGTCCTCAAAAACGTTTTGTTGCAGGAATGTGTTTACTGTATGGATTGACCTTCTTACTATCTTAGGCACTGGGACACTGTGTTTACCGTGTGAGAAAGCATTAAGAGGTCCAAATCTTATGGACTCAGAGGTAGATACACTTAACTAGCTGTAATTGAGAGCTTGATGAAGGAAGACCCTTTTAGAAACACTGAATTTCCTGTTGGTAAAGAAAATGGGGTTATAGGAGGGACGTGTTGACTTGGGACTTCAAGATCACTTTGGGTGCCAAGAGCCATCAGGAAATTGAAAAAGACATGATGATTTTTACAACAGTGCTGAGGATGCTTTGGCTGTCAGGCTGTGGGGTGAGAGAAGGGTATTCCTACTAGTCATTATAAGAGTGAGGACTGGAGACAAGGATGATCTTTAGTAAGAAGTGGTGAATATGTTTTGTTCATGAAAGCTGTGGACAGACCTGCCCACAATGATACCTAATGCTGTCACACTGACCCATAAAGTGGCCTTGTGATCCCATCCTGCATATGGACATTGTCCAGCTACATTCCCTCCTTCCCCACCACCCTGTGCCCTTCCATCTCTATTTTTTTTTAAACCGTTATCTGTGACCTCATTATTTTCTCCCTTTCATTTTAAATTTGTTTAAACATTTCAAAGTCTCTGCAAAGTAATGTATGCCTAAGATAATTAAAATTGTATAGAAGAGTTTCTGGTAAAAAGCAGTTGGCTTCCACCTCATGTGTCTCTTTCCCTCACTTGTGTTTCCCTGAGGCCAACTCCTTCATTTGTATTTTCAGTTCTACTGATGTTTAATATCAAAACTCTAAAGCCATCCTAATAGAAATGTAATGTGAGCCACAACTATAATTCTAAATGATCTAGTAGCCACATTAAAAAATTAAAAGTGCACATATAAAGCTTATTTTAAAAATACATTTTATTTAACCTAGTATATCCAAAATGTTATCATTTCACCATATAATATATTAATGAGATATTTTACATTTTTATATCGTTTTCAAAATTTGTGGTGTAACATACTTGAAGCACATTTCAATTTGCATTAGACACATTTTAAATGTTCAATAGCCACATGTGGCTCGTGGCTACTGTACTGAACAGTGATGTTCCAGGTAATGTATGCCAGATCATATTTTTTGATTTATATTAATGATCTATAGTATATGTTTATTGTACATAATATATATAATTTCTCTTTGATTTTTTAAATCAAAGGTTTAAATAGGTTAAAAAGGTTTAAACCTATTCATTTCTCCTATCCTCTTCCTACTGTTTTTAGATACATACATGCACAAAAACATACAGGTGTGTATCCTTATATATGTATATAATTTATACTTATAATTTTAGTTCTTTTATTGGTTAACTTTTTTTTTTTTTTTTTTTTTGCGGTACGCGGGCCTCTCACTGTTGTGGCCTCTCCCGTTGCGGAGCACAGGCTCCGGTCGCGCAGGCTCAGCGACCATGGCTCATGGGCCCAGCCGCTCCGCGGCATGTAGGATCTTCCCGGACAGGGGCATGAACCCGCGTCCCCTGCATCGGCAGGCGGACTCTCAACCGCTGCGCCACCAGGGAAGCCCTATTGGTTAACTTTTATAACTTTAAGTAATATACCTAAAGCTCTATTTCTGATTCTTCATGTTTCAATAATATCTCAGTTATATCTCTTGACCCCTTACCTTATGATGTTACCGTTTCTACCACATTCTGCACATTTCCTCCTTTTTTCTCGGTTCTGTCTTTTGTCAGCCACACTTCAATAGAACCCAGTTTGTAAATACTTACAATTGATTCTGCAACCATGTGTTTTAATCTTTCTAGAAAATTACATAGTCAGGGAGGGAGTCTCTGTGTAATTTTGATTAATATTGATGGAGATACAGACAACTAGAACTTGATCACTGAGAGCTGAAAACCAAACAGAAAAGGTGTTTCCTTTCTGTAGGCCAATAAATTATGTAGTAACGGTTTTTGGTAATGGAATGAAGTATCAAATGCTAGTTTGAACTGGGACTTTTATTATTTTATGAGGCCATTTTTGGAGATTAAATATAGTAAGGAAATAGATTCACATTTGACATGTAAATGATTCTTCCTTGTTCTGAAGACAGCTGGTTCTTTACGGATCAGGGTTATGTTCTGCAAAAGACAAAATGCCAAGAGCCCAGAGTCAAAGGAAACACAGAATCACAAATGGCATTTGTATTTTAGTAGTATTGGGGGCTGATGTCATTCACAGAAAAGAGTATTTGCAGGTACTTCTGTCTTTAAAGTGAGAATTTGATATATTAAAATTATAAACTAAAAAAATTTTAAATTGAACTATTATATTCAATTCCTAATTACTATTATTCTATGTATAAATCTAGTAAATGCTACCAGTCACTTTAAGAATTTATTAATTAACTTGATTAATTATAGTCCTTTAAATATTTTAAACTTGAATGGATTTGATCTTCTTAAGAACTAGATGCCTGTAACAAGTAAATGACTTTAAAGTACTTAAAATGCTCTGGTTAATTTAATAAATAAAATTTATAAATATTGTAATTCTCAAGTTTTTAAAATATATTCTGATAGTGTATACAAACATAGGCAAATCCATTTATACCTTTTAAGTTGAACCATAAGTCTAAAAATCAATTATTTAATTACATATTTTATTTGGTTCCATATTTTAATCTGTCAGTTGCTTTGATGTACCAGATGTTCTAAGCAATTTAAAAATATTGATACCATGGACTTGATTACTTTATCATCTCTATTTCTCTCTCAATCTTCTGAGAATTAAAAAACCCTTACCCGCTGAGGACAGGGTCACCATCCTGAGCAAATTGGGGTTACTTCTCAGCTAGCTGAGAAAGGTAATTGTCCAGAGATTTGGATCTGGGGCTGCAGACATTCAGGGAGGTTTTCCTTATGGCCACGTTGAGTCTTGCCCAAGACACATCCATCAATGCCATTTTTTTTTTTTTTTCGCAGCCTAAGTGCCTGGAGTCCAAGTTAAGACCTTTTTATTTCTCGTGTGACATGTTTCAACCTTATTGTTTGATGTGGGTAGATGAAATTCTATAACTCCTACCCACGTTGCTTTATCCCTAGATGGAAATCAGTTAACCAGTTTAAGGTTTGAGTCTATCCTTAATTCTTTTCTTCATCTCTTCTAACTGGCAGGTCTGGGGCACATAGGTATTTAAGTGGATTCTATATGTCTCACATCTTTACCTGGCTCTTCAGTTACCACACTGAGGACATGCTAATAACAGGAGGTGGTAGTCACTGTTTTTATTTTGTTTTGTTTTTGGCAAAAAATCTGGAAGTCATGATTATCTTTGTGTATCATGAAGTGACCACTGTGTTGGACCTTGCAGTAGAACTTTCAAGTCAAAAGAGCTGCCATTCCACTGAATTGGAAGCCTCAAAGAAGGTGGAGCACCTAGAACTTCAAATGCATGATCGGGGGGCTGGAGGAACACAGCAAAGGGACCCTGCTTTGGGGGAAGGTGGGACGTTTTAGCTTCCACTGTCCCTTATGCTCCCATAAATAAAGTGGAAAACAGAGGCTATAGAAGTTTCAGGTGTCTTATTTTTCAGACTCTTTTCCTATTAACCCCAGCATATGCTATTATTAATTACCATTCTCGAGTGACTGATTTGTGCCAGGTCGCGAGGTGTTATAATCTTTATGGAGTAGGAGGTCCTTCCATTGCTATCTTAGTATTTTTACCTCTAATCTACTACTCACTGCTCCCTGTTGAAGGGAAAATATCTAATCTCAATAGTCAGTGTCTGAAATATTCCTTGGGTCACACTCCCCCAGGGGGCAGAATTATAGGACTCTGAAATGCTTTCTGCTCCTCTCTGTACCTTCCCTTTCTATACTCTGCACCCACGGGCTTGTCCCCTGTGCCTGTGTGGGTAAGGCAGGCTGGGCAGGCTGTCCAGGTAGCTTGGTGAACAGACTAGGAGTCTGCTCAGACAGCCGGTCATTCTCGAGTTCAGGTAACAGGGGGAGGAAGTGTTGCTTGAACTCCTCGCCTTCTTCTCCAATCCACCTTTTAGCAGAATTGGGGTTTGGAGCACTTGTCCAACTTTGATAAAATAGGTATTTGTTCCTTATTTTGCTACTGGTTCTTGTGGGTATGTTGCTTTTGGTTGAGAATCTCAGAGTGATAGAGGGAGAATGGGGAGGATTTAAAATGCTGCACCTACAGGTCCTCATGTTCAGAAAGATTAAGTAACATGACTAGGTCACATAAGCTAAACACTGATCAAACTAGGGTTTGAAATAGACCTGTCTCCAAAACCAGGATGGTTCCATGCTGCCTCACTGCTCCTGAACCAGTACAGCTTTTGAGCAACAGGGCAGTGATCATACCACCTGTGGCTGCTACTTCTTAGGGGGTGCGGGTCACACTGTAGACATCTACTCACTCACTGGTTCACAACCTTTTGATCTCTTTACACTCTTAAAATAATTGAGGATTCCAAAAAGCTTTTGTTTGTGTGGGTTATATCTTTTGACATTTACTCTATAAGAAATTAACACTGTGAAATTTTATAACACAGGAGCACGTATTCCATAGTGATGAGGTCATCACATGTGGTGTAGCCTCTGGAAATCTCCACTGTACACTCATGAAATGACTAAGAATGAAAAATGTGCCTTAATATTATTATGAAAATACTTTTGACCTGTGTTCCCTTGAAAGCACCCTGGGAATCTTCAAGGCCCCCTGCCACACCTTGAGGGCCACTGTAGTAACTTATTGGAGAGCAGGTGGTCCAGGGGCGGAGATTCAAGACTCTCAGCTGAGTGCCAGAGGCTGCAAGAAAGACTCTTCCAATAGACGCCCTCATGTATCTGCTGGCATGCACTGTACCCAGTCTCACAGCACTTGGTGTTCCTCTCATCGACTGATCTTGGTGGCCTGATTTCCACCCTACCAACCTCTGTACCTGCCATAGCATCTCACCTTGAGGTTTCAGTGTGTGTATAGACATGCACATGGGCATCTACTATGCATACTGCCAGTGAATTCTTGGTACTGGGGGACATGTGAGCAGGTGAGAGTATGGCTACGGCAAGCTGTTCAGCTTGCGCATTCGTACACTAATTTACACCCATACACACACACACTTTTTTTTTTTTACTTTCAACTTGAGGAGAGGGTGCCGTTTTTCTAATTTGCTTAAGGATGCTATATGTGTTAGAGGCAGCTCTGAAGTAGTGTGATTGGACACCCTCTTTTGGAAGACTACTGTGACATCAGCATGTATCCAGTGGTTTGGAATGGGGAGAGGTAAGCATCGAACAGGTCAGTTAAAAGGAATCCAGCTCAGAAAAATTAAATTAGGATGATTTACATTTGTAAAGTGACCTATATTGCTGAACCATTCCTGCAGGCTAGTCAAATTGCTGAACTAATATGGAACATAAAGTTGGGAATTCCCTGACAATTCTACGTTTACTTTCTCAACCTTAAATTTACATTAGCTTTAGCTTCCCCATTTGACTGCATTATAATTTATTACCCCCAGTTTTCCCCATGGTTAACCTATTTGCTATTAGCCCTAGGGGACTTATGGTGCTTTAGATCTACTCTTGAATCTTAAAGACGTTTTGCTTGTTTCAGTTTCCTACTTAGAGGGAAACATGGTCACAGTGGTGGTACCAGTTTCCTCCAGTGACCTTCATGGGCTCAGTGATTGATCTGAAGATGAATGAAAATTGAGAGCAGTTCCGTATTCCTCACAGATAAGACGCTTGTTAGCATCACAAGATTGGCTTTGTAAAGGACCTCACTTCCTGTGAGGTCCTTCCTGTGTCCTGTCACTGTACCTCACAACTAGGTTTAAGGCACCCCTTGAGAATAAGCAAAAGTAGAAAAGCTGTGAAATCCAGGTGGTATGCCATTTAAATCAATTAAATGGTATTTAAAAATTGCTGCTCTCTCTCTAGGCTTGTGAAAATGGAAGCCTGTTAAGGAGAAAAGTTTACTTTTATTGTATGAAGAAAAAAATGTACTTTGTATTTGCGAACAATATAATTTTTTAATATTGTTTAATATTTTTTTCTGCTGCTGGTTGCAAATCAGATGTGTTAGAGAAGGACTATGTTCCCTAATGAACTACTGTAGACTTTATGAAGGTAGGGACCAGAATTTTTTTCCTGTATTTCTCTTTACTTTCATGTACCATATTATGAAATATACCAATCAGTATGTATTAAATGAAAATAAAAGAATTCAAACTATTATGTCCTTTCCCTGTTATCGCATTAATGGAGTGGTATTATAATGTAGATATATATGTATGTGTGTGTGTATATATATGTGTGTGTATATATATATATATATATACACACACATATATATACACACACATAGGAGTATTTAGGAGTGCATGGGAGAGCTCTTATATTTGGACTAGTGGCAAAAGACCCCAGACTTTCCATGTGGCCTGGACTTATGAGTGGCTTGAGAGCCTGTGTGATTACCTCAACTTCTGAGTTCCTCAGTGCAGAGCAGACCCACCTGGGGCTCTCCGTCTATAGGAGCCCTCAACCATGCCTGAAAGGCAGCCTTGGTTTATAAACTCTGTAGACACATGACTTAAGTTCAGTGTTATGGTCTGAACTGTGTCCCCCTCCCATCCCCCAATTCATATGTTGAAGCCCTAAGCCACAAATGTGATTGTATTTGGAAATGGGGTCTTTAAAGAGATAATTAAGGTTAAATGAGGTCAGAAGGGTGGGACCCTAGTCCGATACGACAGGTGTCCTTATAAGAAGAGGAAGAGACATGAGGGATTGGGACCTCACAGAGAAACCCAGTCTGCCGATATCT